>NC_141574.1:12561686-12962427 GCF_036417535.1 Chlamydotis macqueenii
CTTGTGCGTGGTGCAGAAACACCCCAGCTCCTATGTTCTCTGTAGTCTGTCTCTTTTTCAAAGGGCGGCAAGGACAGGCTCCCAGCATCCCTGGGCAGCTGCACCAGCAGAGCTTTTAGCCTGTGGTCTCGCTGGTCCCGGTAGTCTCCGTGCATCAGAGGGTTTAGCTTTCACACATGCCAGCACACCAGGAGATAGCTGTGCTCTTGGAAACCCTGTGAGTGTGCACCAGGAAGCAGTTGCCGACATTGCAGTCCTGTCCTGGAGATGCCATCCGAATCAAATAATGAGGTTTGGGGGTAGCACCATGCCTCCAGTGCCACTCCCAGCAGCTGTCACATCACAGCTTCTGTACCACGTATCCAGAGAGCCTTTTATTGGAGGACAAGGGGAATTTGGGGTGTTTGGTTTGTTTTGATTGTCCCTTTTCTATTCCTAGTTTCTTCAGCTGGCTTGTCTGCAGTCCTGTTCATCCTTTTGTCACTTGGAAGTCCTCTACTAGGGTTAGTGATAGCTCTGCTTGGGTAGCTTTCAGTGAAATGCCATCCATCTAGCCTCCCATTTTACAGCACTTCTCCAATTGCACACTGTGAAATGAAGAACTAACCCTCTCTCTCAACCACCTTTGTTCCCTACAAGTCTAAGGAAGGAAGAGCCCATCCAGTGTCATCTGTATAAGTTGGTCCAATTATATGGAGATGAGAGATGGCTACAGTTTCCCCTCAGGTATTTCTTTGTCTCAGTATCTTTTGCATGCATTTGAAACAAAGCTGGACTGTTTGATAAGGACCTTCTCAGAATCACCACCACTGGGACCTGGCTATGTGCTAAGGGAACGGGAGCTCCTCTGTACTACGGTTCCTACGGCAAGGTAGTCTCTTTGCACCTAGAAGGCAACAGGTTCTACTTTCAAGCTTCTGCCCTGTTTATGATGGGAAGAGGAATCTCACTCTTTGAGACTTCTTACAGGGCAATAGATGGAATTTGAAGACTTCTTCCTTTGTTGGGGACACAGCAACGATCTGTTGCCCAGGTGAATCTGTCTTGAAGATAGAAGATTGTCAAGCAACAAATTGCTGCCACCTTCAAGGTGAGATCACGCCTTCCCAACCTTGGCACCTGGTTGGTGTCCCTTGCATGCACTCTTTCTCTGTAGGCAGTGAAATCAACAGGTATCAGAGAAGGGGAAAGAAATCAAATACTGGGGTCAAGGGAGGAGTGAATCCCTGTGATTTCCAAGCCGGGAAAAATGCGTATTCCAGTTTCGGGGAAATTGAGGGTGAGGGGAACACCTCACTGTGTACTTTTCTGTCTCCTGGAACCGACCAGCCCATTTCACATAGGTCACTGCAGTCAGCAGAGCTCAGGCTTGGAGCCAGAGGGAACGGGCAATTTGACTTCAGCACTGAAGCAGCAGTGGGAAGATCCTCTGTGTGAACACAGAGCACAACTCTACATCTCCCCACACTGAGGTTTATTCTGCAAGGTGGAGGTGACATCCTTCCTTTAACCTTCTTTGGCTGCCTCATGTGGCTGGTAACTTCTCTCAGAGCAGAACTCCGTGCATTTACAGAGCTTCCAGAATGAAGAGACTCCTAATCTCAGTTCAAACCTCACAGTAAATTGCCCAGTACATTAAGAATAATGGAACTATTTCAAAAATCTCAACTAGTTAGAGTGGCAGAGAGATTTTGTCAGAATTCATAAAATGTTGACCTCATTCTAATAAAAAGAAAAGATAAAAAGAAAAAAGCTCTCCTGCTAGCAGTGCTTTGCTTCGATAACCATCATCCTCAGACAACCTGTTCCCTGGCTGACCTTGCATTCAGGACCGTCGTATGCGTTCATACCACATTGGGTCCCTTTTTCAATAACATCAGAATGGTAAATTGCTTTCAGTGTACTCTCTCTCATCCTGTATATAAAACAGGCAAGAAATCAGCTTATAAATAAGTGCAAGCGCAGAACCCATCTAGCTGGGAGCAATCCATAACTTTATTAAAAGATACGGAGGGAAGCAAGCTAATAGATGCATCCAGGTTTTTGAATATTTCTTCCATAACTATTTCTCCTTTAATTTTTTATTGCCCAGTGACGAGGCCTCTGTCTCTCAGGCAGGGTGGCTTAATTTGCTTGCTGACATTTCTAGCGCTGGATTCCTTCCCCAGGCCCGCCAGGAGAGCTGCTGGTTGCTAGGCAGACGATGTTTTTCTCTATTAAACACGTGCACAATCGCTCTGGTTTGGATCTCTGCATTGGCCAGACTACCCTGCGTCTGTGGTTTTCAGGTTTTTTAAGTGATGTGGTATTAATGACCTAAATCCAAATTAAAAACATGGGGATTTGGCTACTGGCTAATTAGAAATATGTGCTTGGTTGGGAAGGTATTTCCTGCAATGCGAGTGTGCCGATACGGATCGATAAGTGTGTCGGGGGCTGTGGTTACGTGGGATTTGTGCCCTCTCCCGGGAGGCAGTGGGGTTTGGGAGTTAAAGCTTTTGGGGGAAGGGAGGGAAGGATGAGAAATATGTAATATTGCAAGGTCTGCTTTGTGTCACCTGGGGAAGGGAGCACTTCAGCTTCTCCTTGGAGCTCGTATGTGAGCAGGTTTGCAAATCAAGACAGCACATGTTATTCCTTGTGTTTGTCACCTGCCACGTAAAGTGTTTTTGTCCAATTTCTCTGCTTGCTCCTATTTAAAGAAATACTGTATCAATAATACATATTTTTCACTGTTTCCTCCAGCAGATGGGTGTGTGTCGAGACCTATTTTTGTTTCACAGCCCGTGGTGAGAAAGCCCAGACATCTCTTCCTGAACCACTTGACTGGCCATGATTTCCTGCTTTAAATTTATTACGTCTTGGCTGCTTCCTAGCACTTCCCGAAGGCTGAGATAGATGAGCAGATACCATGGCTCGCTCTTATCAACCCGCTCTCATAAAGGCAGGACCTAAAAAAGCTTTTCTGGCTGAAATGGTGGAATGCTTCACTGAAATTTTAGGTTGATCTCTAAAAGCAAGATGCAGCTTAACAGAGAAGTTGCAGCCCTGCTTGTTTGGACTTCAGGGGAGTTGATGGCCTTCGTTGTTCGGCTGTATCTGGAGCTTAACCCCCTCTGGAGACGCAGCAGGGTAGCCAGCTGTGCACCCTACGGCAGGGAAGGGACAAGGCTGAATACGCTCTGTAAGGTCCTTTGAAGCATTTGTGTATTGTAAGTGCTGGTGGGACTGTAATTTGTGATCTTTCCCTGCTTTTTAAGAGAATTTTATGCGGTGCACCCTGTGAGCGGTGAGGAAGTAGTGACCCCCCAGTCACAGGTCAAGAACTGAGGTACAGGGCGAGCTGAGGGATCAGTGATACAGCAGACAAATGAACTCCTTTCCCAAGGCTGAAAGGATTCAACCCTCAGCTTCCAAACTTTGCTAGTTGTGAACCTATTTTAAGTTTCAAGCCATACTTTACTCAAGTTTGTGACCTGATGAGGAAGCGGATTTCCTCCACCTTGGCATCTCATAACTGCTGTGACCTTAGTCTAGAAATGGTGAGATGACAATAACCTTACAAAAAAACCACTCTGTCATCACCTGCAAACAGATAAAACATTTCTTTCATGATAATTGCTTGCAAAATGCCTGTGTGTGGCACTCTCCAGGGTTGGTCTCTGAGCAGATTTACCAGATTTTTCTCTTTGGTGCAGGAGATGGAGCCCCCCCCATGCCTCAGGTTTCCCAAGGATCAGCTGTTACTCGTCAAAGTAAGAAAATTTCTCTCCCTGGCAGGCTTTGAGGATCCTCCTGGTCAAGTGACCCGGGAGGAAAAGCCAAACAAACTGCCATCTTGGGTGCTTCCCTCTTGTCTGTATCTAGACAGAGGCTCTTGAGCAGAGGTGGCAAATTTTTGTGCCCTAAAACTTCAACTATATTTTCTCCTGGTGCGGTGATCAGTCTTTTCGAGCTTTCTGCCAGCCTTGGTACAAAGTCTCCAGAGCGAACGATGGATCAAGGGTAGCTCTCATAATCCCATGTGCTGTTTGGGTTGTACTAGAATCAGTTGGATTCCTTCTGTCTGATTGGAAACACAGAGTGGTGCATGTGTTTGAGTCCAACCTAACAGTTCTCTTTTGAGGGGAATGAGGGGGGCCTTGATACTTTGAGCTAATTCTTGTGCAATTAAAACCAAGAGGTGACGTTCTTTCCTTTCTGTGCGGTGTTAAGCTGATGGTGACACAGTGGCCAACCATCATCTTCAGTCACAGCAGGTCTCTCTGGGGTTTGTGGAAGGGCTGCCTTTTGGGCACATGAGCCTTTCTCAAGCGAGCGGCTCTGCTGCTGCAGTCGCAAGGTGAAGGGACGGGGAGTCGGAGCGGCGGGATGAAGTTCCCAGGTCTGCTGCAGGCTTTTCTGTTTGACCTTGGACAAGTCCCTCATTGTGTCTCAGTTTCCTCATCTGAAAAACAGGGATAATCCTATTAAATCACCTCATAACAAGCCTTATAAAGATTAATTAGTAAACATGTGGCAACGCTTTGATAATTTACCAGGCAAGGGCCGTGATAAATAATAATTGAGGTAGCTCTGTCCCACAGGATTAACTTTTACAATGGGTACACTTGCAGACCTACTGAATAAATCATCTCTTCGGCGGAACAGATTGGAGATTATGGTGAAAAAAAAAATACCCTTTTATGAAAAAAGTTGCGTAATCATTTTAAAATCTCATATCTTAGTATTTAATCTTGCACAGGATTAAGTCTCAGAACCTCAAGGTTACAGTCATACAATGGTTAGGAATTTAGTAACTCTGCCGTCAAGTCTTGTTTGAAATGTAATTATTTGCTCTGCTCTGTCAGTCTGGTGAAATACTGTCTGAAATGTGATTTTCAAAAAATTAAGAAGAAAAAAAGGATTCCTTGTGCTATTTTTTTTTTTAATACAGAAGGAATTGGAAACATGAGTCTAACTGCATCAGTTTCTTTTTTTGATCTTTTTATTTTTCCTCTGTCTTTCTTGTTTTTCGGTGAAACTCCCTGTCTGTGTCCCCTCGCCGACAGTAACCTGAGCCGTCAGCGTTGCCTTCAACTGCTGCTCTGGGCCAGGTCCTCCCCACCCCCTGGCTTGCGGAGTCTGCGAACAAAGCCTTTGCCAAGAGTTTTTGAAACACAGGGAAAGTTTTGTCAGGAAGTGGGAAATCTGCTGATTTCTGCAGTTCCTGTCTCCTGATTACCAGGGACAAAATCCTCAGCTCTTTCGGAATGTGGAGCCCGTTTGCTGGTGAAGCAGCGGGTGGGTGAGGGGAGGCTGGCCGTGAGCAGTGCTCTCCTGGCAGGGAGCACGGTCCTCAGGTTGGGAAGGACCCCACTCTTGATCGTGGCACAGAGAGGGCATCGAAGTGCGTGCGCTCAGGAGGCAACACTGTGCGGGACAGATAGACCCACATCAGTGATCTGAACACAGCTTCACCCCAAGCCAATATCTACTCCCTTCTTTCTTTCTCATGAGCAAACACAAATTGGTGGAGCCTTGGGTCTGGTTTTGATTTTCCAGATTTGCTCATTCTTAGCGGTGCGTTGTTCTGTGAAGAGGAAGGAAGAGAGCAGCCTGATTTCCGGAGAGCAGAGCGGAGCCTAACCTGGATTTGTCTTCCTGGCCCGGTTCTCCAGTGCGAGTGGACATAATGATTATTTTTGGAATCTACCTTACCGTGTTCCACGTTTTTAGCCAAACGTAATAATGATGCTTTGTTTTTAGAGTGTATTCATACTTCCTGCCTTATGATACCCCTGTTAGGTAAGAATAAATTTTTTTCTCCTGCATATGAAGAAGCTGATAAAAAGGAGACTGAATGACTTGTTTTCAGTCACACTCATGCTTTGCCTGAACTACAAGCCCAAATTGCCATCTGTTTGTCTGTCTGCACTTCAAAATCAGGTTTTATTTACCAGTGTGTTCCAAAGACTTGGTGTCTGTTCTGAGACACTGCTGTGAAACCACAGTTCTCTAGGGATCCTTCCAGCACTGAGTCACTTACCCCACCGTGCTCGCAGCCAGGTGGGAAGAGTGCTATCGCATTCCAACAGCTTCTACATGACCACTTGACTTTCTTGTGCAATGCCATTTATTGCTAAATCAGTGTCTGGCCTGGCGAGAACTCACCTCCTTGCTCTTAGACTCAGACTAGTGCTATTAGTGTGAGTTTTTTGTTTCTCGCAGCAGAAATGACAAGTAGGAAGCTAAGAGAAGAGACCACCAGAAATGTATTTTCTAAATGGGCATGTTTGTGCATTTCACATGACTGCACCAGTCTCATTGGAAGTGCACTCCTCCTTTTCGTTTAATTTTTTAAAAGTCACTGTAAAAGTATAACCACCTTGGGTTTTAGATTGCTGTCAAAGTTTAAAGTTACAAGAGTTGCAAGGGGAGAACAAATTGATTGAAAATGAGACGAAAGCAGGGCTTTCTGTATAAACATTTCCTTCTGTCAGTACTTGATTGCTCTCTCAGTGGACACTTGTGCTGAAGGTCTTTCCTCAGGAGGTGCTGATTATTGAAGTGGAGAGAAGGCAGTGCCTGTGCGTACGTAGGTGTTTCAGGTTCCCGATCTCTAAGGGACTCACATCAGCCGCTCAGGAGCGACCGGTATGGTGTGATCTGGTGGCTCGGTAGGAAGGGATACTTGTGTGTCCTGGTTAGATGTTTAGTCCCTTGGAAAGCAGAGGAGCTCCTTGTCAGAGGCGGGATTTCAGAGCTGGGCTATGTGTTTGCACAGCTTCAGTTAATTCCGAGTTACCCTTGGGTTATTTAATTTCCTGACAGCTGCAAAAACAGTGTTCTCAGATAACAATGGCCTCTAATTAGGCCATGTGCCTAAAATGGGAGAGTGTTTCATTTGACCATGGCACTGATATTTTGCATGCAGCTTACACATGAGAAAGTCGAGCGGGTTGCGTTTCCAGCTCCCCTTGGCAGCTTCGCGTCTATCTTGTGATAGCCCGTGCATAATGCTGAAGGCACGCCCGCTCTCCTGCCTTGCGGTTCCAGCGCTGCTCATCTTTTTGGGCTGTGTCATGGGTAAATCTGGCTTTCGGCTGTAACCACCTTCCAGAAATATGTTTTATCAGCACAGCGAGACCAAGAGGCCTTGTGCAGCTGGGGCTGTGGGGCGGCTGAGGCGCGCAGGCAAGAGGGAAGCGTGTGAGATGTACCTGCAGCTGAGGGCTGCGGCTTTGTGGGGGCTGTATCGCGCAGCGGAGTTGCCCATATGTTGCTTTTCTGGCTGATGCGCTTAGTGCCCAACCAGGCAGTGACAGAGATAAACACACAAGTCAACTGTTCTTCCAGATCATTTATTCGATTTGGAAAGGGTGTTAGCATCGGGTTGTGTTAATCACATCCTGACTCATGGTTTGTGTTTCTGGGAGCTTTTATGCGTTGGGCTGTACAAATCTACGATTTCTGAATTCCCAGCAGCAGGAAGTGGTTGTTCGGGAGTCCTTCCGCTCCTTTAATCCTTAGACTTCCCTTAAAGTCTTGAATCTAAGAGAAAATAGATTTGTTTGTTTGTTTGTTTTCACTGTTTTACTCCCTCTTTTAATTCCCTTCCGGAGTTCATGATCCTGATAATTCCCATAACAAGTTGTCATCATTGCAGAGCTTTAAGCCCTTTCTCTAAGATCCTGTTTACATGCCCATGATGCAAAACCACATCTGAAATACCTACTGAATAGCCTTGCAACCTTAACTGGGTGTTTGCTGATCTGCGGTCGGAGTTCACAGCTGCCTTCCCATGGAGCAGTCTTCACGTGCACGTCCTGCGCCCCTGACCAGAGGTCTTGTTTGAAGGCTTCTGGTATGGATTCTATAAGTCCGTTTGCTTCTAGGTGACTGATGTCCTGCTCAGACACTGTGATATGGTGTAAGAGAGATTACTGCATCAGTTGCAGAGTGTAATAACAGTGAAAACTTATTGTCTGCATTGATCTGTTCTGTTGAAACACTGATCTGTTTGAAAAAAAACCCTGGATGTCAGCTCATATTGGCTTCTGGCTCCATGAGCAATGCCCACGGATTGTCCACTGTGTAAGATCTGCAAGGACAGGAGACGAGCAAGAAAGTTCTTATTCTTCCCCATCAGTCAACAACCGAGGGATTCTTAAATTTCAGGTTGAATCCACATTACCATATTTAATCACTATCAGTATACCAACCCAGTGCAAAGCTGTCTAAACCCCTTGTGAATCCTCATCATTCTCTCACTCTCAGTGACGTCTTCTGTAGCGTGTGTGCTATATGAATTCATACTTCAGATCCTGCAGACCTGCTCCCAGATAATTTCCTTGGGTTTCGGGTGTTGTTTGCTTGCGCTGTACCATAACTCTTATTCGTAGTTCTCCTCCAATGCTGTTGGAGGAGCATTGACTTGATGTTTCTCAAAGAACTATCTGCAGTGTCTCCAAGACTCTTGGAAAAGGGGTGACCAGAGCCTTAATAAAAGGAACCTCGGTTAGGTGTAAGGTGTGATTTACAGTGGTTAAGTTCCTTCAGAGTACCATTAAAAACTCAACTTTATTTTTTTCCATAATCCCTCTCCAAGCTTTCTGCATACCATCTAGGCAAAAAGTGGGAAACGTCCCCAGTTTTGCTTTGCATGGGTTTTGTCCATTTTCTTTTGGGTTTGCTCTTTGAGATTTCCATCAGCATGTTCTGCCAAAACATCCTCATGCTTATCTTACAAGACTTACCGATCCCTCTTCAGTTCTAACTTCCTACTTCCATGTTTATTGAATTTTTGAAGTTGGAATGAGCCGATCCTCGCAGTCACAGCTTGCATTTATTGTTTGAGTTGGTTTTGTAGTAGATGAAATTGAAGAGTTTCATAGGATGTGAGAGGCGACTTCTCAAGGGCCGGAGGTGTCAGCAGCACTGGGCTTGTGGCTGGCATGGCGTGGAGCATCCCCAACAACCTGATTTCTTCATCTTTCTGTCTTGCACATTGCTGAGCAGATTGTAAGTGCTAAATAAGTGGTAATCTCTGGAGTCCTGCTGAAGTGACTCTGTCTGCGAGGTATTTATTTCACAGTTGTTTTTCCTTTCTGCTTCCCTGGGCTTGGCTAAGATGTTTATTTACTGAAACACTTTGAGCTGAACTTGTGTAATTAAGAGTTGCCAATTTATATCTATCTATATAACGCCTGTGTGTATGAATGTCTGTGTACCTATGTTTCTGTATGTATGTGTTTGTTCATGAATGTAGGAGGGGATTAAGTGAAAGCACTTCTGGCTGTTCTTTTCCAGAAACTTGTCCTTAAACTGAAAAGCACATTGGATTTTCAAGCTTTAATATATCAAGTGAGAGCATCTGCCAGGTCTCAGTGGTCCAGGACCAAACCAAGGTTTTCTTTAGTTAGCGAATTAAACAGGCAGCTCACACAGACTGAGCTTCCGTAGCAGGGTGTCCTCGGAGCTGGATGGCAGGCTGTGTCCTGCCCTTGAGTGCTGCTGTCGCCCAGCTGAAGTCCTCAGTGGTACCAGGCTTTAGGTTTGGTGAATTAGTTGTGGAAAAACAGTTAGAATTGAGCCATTGGAGATGTGAGATGAGGATTTATGTGGGTCAGGGTGTGGATGAGCCTCTGGTGGATCTGTTCTGGCATTTCAGCCAGTGAACAAAAAAGAAAGCAGCCCCTTGACCAAGCTCTCTGCTGTTTGCAGCAGACATGAGCGCCTGCTCTGATGGACGTTTACTGTGTCTCTTCATGCTCTAAACAGAGAAGAGATCATTTTCCCCCCCAGACAAATTCATTTTTAGAACTTGTATAAACAAATTCTTGACCTAGATGAATGCTTCAGCGTGCCACAATGGTTCCTGGCTTTAGTGGCTCACATCTACCTTCACAAGGAAATGTATTCACGTGTCCAAGAATCGAGGACGATCCATGCCAGCTTCTCCGATTGCCTCCCAGCTGGATGAAAGGAAACCACAAACTGAAACCAGTTGGCTTTCAAAAGTACAACCTGTGTCTCATAAACGTGAAGTTCAAAGGAATTTCAGAGAACACTTTACCAACTCCGAAGAAGAACAGTCTGGAGAACAGGAGGTTTAACAGCAACGCTCTGTGTGGCGCAATGGCTGCACCTTTCAGGCACATGCACCTGCTTAATTTTCAGCATATTAAGCGTACATATTCTTCCACTGGGGCTTGGAGAGCCGCTCACAAGCTGAATGTGGCTTAAATATTCAAAAGATCGGGACCCCTTCCCATACCACCCCGTCGGGGTCTGTGGCTCTGGGGGAAGGTAGGGCAGCGGGAGGGACGGCGGCATCAGCAGATGTTTTACTCACGTGAGAGCCTCGTTAGGTGGATGGATCTGATGTGGGTTATGTGACCAGGGGAGCTGGTGGTCTGTTGGCGGGGCAGAATGCTGGATTTAGAGCAGGGCCCTTTAGTACGGCAGACAAGGCGGGTGCTGGTGTGCTTGCAGCTCTCACGTGCACCGCAGCATTTCAGATTGTGTTTGCCACTGATTCTCCATCCTTCCTCAGCTGCTTTGAAAATTCTCCCCAGTTGAAGAGTTTCTGGAGAGAAATTTCTTTTGAAAAAAAAAGGAGCCTATTTTATAGGGATTCCTGCAGTTGAGTTTGGTGTGATTTTGATGGGTTGTCCTAGGTGGGGATGCTTTTCTTGTCGGTTTTGATTAGTTGGGCTGCTGACGTAGGGTGCAGCCTGCTTCCGTGTTTGAAAATGGAAAGATGATGCTTTAAAAGCACTCATTGGAAAATTAGGAAAAAGAAAAGAATTAGGTGCTGCTTTTCATCTGCTCCTTGTCATGCTTTTGAATTTTTCTGATTTTGAATTTTTTTTCTCCTCTGAGCTCAAGGCAGCTGGGCTCTGGTCCATGACCTGGTCTCCCAGCCTCTGCTGCGGCATAAAAAATAATGGTAATGTGGTCCAGGGAGAAAAAATCTGAAAGGCTCTTGTGTGCTTGGCAAGTACTTTTTTGTAAGCAGCCTTTGCAGCTGGAAGGTTCTAGGTGGCAAGAAAGATTTTAAATCAAGTGCGGAAGGTACCTTATTTCCAAGGTGAGCAAAAGGTGAAGAGGCTTAACGTGAGCGATTTCCCATCTAGAAAAATGCTGGCTTAATGAGCTGTCTGTTAGTAAGTGGGCAGACAGCTGACACCCTGTTGCTGGATAGTGACGATACATATAATTTCTACGGTGTGTAGAGGTACAATCATCTATTGTTGTTTTTCTGCCAGCTTCTTTTTTTCAATTCTTTAACAATTTGGCTACCAAGAGAGACCTGTGGATTAGAGAGTAAGATGGATTCAGCCTTTTTCCATTGAGGCAAGTGAAGCAGGGCAGTCCCTTCTCAATATAAGTCTCATTTGACCTGATCTTCTCTGGGTTGGTGAAGTACTGGGATAAGAGCTGGAGTTGCTGATGCACGGTGGGTGGGTGGCTGGCGTGACTGCCGAAAAGACGTAGCGCGTAGCGGGGTGGGGAGCACTTGATAAAGAGAAGGCCCTTGTACTCAGAAATGCCAGAGAGAGATTGTGTGGAAAATTCTTTCAACTAATGGTCTGAAAAATATTCCGCAAAGGCTATTTTCTACTCTTACTTCTAATTACATCTTAAACATTAATAGCCTGAGCAAGTGGAGAGTCACACACAGTAATGTCACAGTTCACTTGGAGCAATTTGTTTTGTAAGATAATGAACTGTGTCAGCAAAAGTTTCAGACTTGTTATAGGTGGGGCTGACAGTACACCCTGCTCTTAACTTTGCCCAGTGTTTTCTGTTAAAATGCCCTGAGCTTTGTCCGATTCTCTGCTACAGCTGGTAACCTGGTGTGAGCTTTTCTCTGTCAGGGGACCTGACTTTTTCAAGGTGTAAATAGTGAGTCTGGGGTTGGAGGGGAGAAATCTGTGAGTGAGGACAGCAGTGATGGAGATGAGGCCAGGCTGGTGGGGTGGGGGATGGACCTGGGGTAGGGGAAGGCACTGGGCTGGGGATGGGAGGACAAGAGGAGACAAAAAAGAGTAAAACTGAATGTATGAACAAGGAGAATGGTAGAAGATGAGGACTGAGTGCTTTTGGTGAGGGCAGCTGGGATGGGGAGGTGGGAGGAGGGAAGAGAAGAAAGAGGAGCAGGCTGGTGGCTGTTGGATTTGTGGATGAGCAAAAATCGACCGCCCAGAGCACCCCGTCCTCCCACGGGCCATGAGGACACCCACGGCAGCAGGTACCTGTCCCACTCACCAGCAAAGGGTGTCTTTCATTCCACACCATCTGTGGGCAGTGGAGAAGGACGGCTACAGCTGCCATGCATGTGGCAGCGGCTCTGAACGGGCTGGATCTGAAACAGGAGTGTGCAGGACGTGAGGAAGCTCTGCTGCAGTTGCAGGTTTTCGGCAGTTTGCAGTGCCCATGCTGGTGGTTGTACTCGATCTGTATCAGAGCATTTTCTTTTGACTGTTACTCAAAGTGCCTGGGGTTTTTAGAAAGGCTGATGCCAAAACTCAGTTTGCCTGTGATAATTTACCTCCTCTTGTGTCTCCTTTGTGAAGCAGTCACTCCGTTGCATCACTACAGGCTACTGCATTGAGCTCCGTCACCCAAGTGCCCAAAGCTCCTGCTTTGGGGTGGCATCTGGCTCGGGTGGTAGATGCAGCTGTGGGCTGCAGGCAGTTGCATTCTTCCCGCTGCTGGAAGCTGGAGACTAAATAAAGCAAATGGCAGGAAAAGAAAGATTGGTTCCATGGTAAATAGGAATGTGTCCCTGTCTGTGACAACTCAGTTTAGCAGCCTCCTCCCTGCACCACTGTAAACAACATTTTTATACGTAAGATAAATCCTCAGTAACTGTACTGGAGTGGTTGGTGCAAAGCAGACTCCAGATGATGGTTTGTGAGAAGCTGTCTGCAATGAACCACTGTTCCCAGCTCCAGGTGCTCAATGGGTGTTGCACCTCCGCTGAGATCAGTGGGACTCGGGCACACGCGTTGGTGCTTTGTTTGATTTGCAATGCCGTTGCAGGATGAACTGTCCCATTGGGGACTGCCGCGTGCTGTGGGGCATGGTCCCTGGCCACTGATGGATGTATTGCTTTCCAAGCATAGGCAGTAGCCCCTAAGTTCCAGGCCATCGTGAGATCTGGAGTAAGTTGTCCCTATGGAGAAACTGCAGATAATGTCCAGCTGCATTGAGAAGCATATCACCGTTTTCACTGAGGGCACATGTACAGGGAAGTTCTAAAAGGTTAATAAATGATAAATAAGTAGTTAATCAATTATTAACTCAAGTCCAGCAAGTCAGGAGATTGCTTTCACCTGTTTGAAGGGCCATCCGTGCCACATGTGGGAGAGATAGTGCCACAACAACCCGGCTTTTAGGGTTTTCTTGCTCGCTTTCATCTTTAGGATTACTTGGGAGTCCTGGGAGTGGAAAGTCATCTCTCACTGGGTCTAGTTCAGAAGAAGTCCAGATTTGTTTACCCTAAGGAAGAGGTCATGTGAGTCCAACGCAGACACAACAGCTTTGTTCTGTGAGACGCTTCGCTTCTATGCTTTCTTTCATACCGTGCTGTCCCATGGTGTCAAGAGGCCGAGCTGAAGAGCGTGCTGAGCAGTGGGGTTGCTGTAGGGTTGTGTGCCCATCTCCCTGCAGACTGGCCAGCCCAAGAGGAGAGGGTGAAGCTGTGGAGCAGTGTTTTAGTCTTTGCAAGTCTCCTGCTCTGGGACATCCGTCATCTCTCTCGGTCTGTTCTTTCAGAACTTGTGTTTATATGAAGATGCCTGTTTTATTTCTTTGCTCAAGAGCTTGTGCTGAGCTTCTGCTAAGCCCTGTCATGGGACCTTCTTCTGCTTTTCATTCCCTGCAATGCACAGAGAAGTTCCACTTCACACTTTTCGGATTATGTCTGCAGACGTGAATTTAAACTATTCTTTTCTATACTTATCTTCTTTATGCTCCTAACTTTTCTCATGCTGTGAAAGCAGCCAGAATGCATTTTTGCTTACGTTTGTTGTCTCTCTGTATTAGGTTGAAATGTAAACTCGTGGGGGCAAGAAACATCTTTATGAAACAAGTACAGGGCCCTTCAGAGCGCCGCTGTCTCTGATCCGTTTGTTGCAAGAAAAGTGATCAGTAAAAACTTATATTAAAAACTTACGTGGTGCAAGCATTTGGAACAAACCTGCGTGTTTGCTGCCCACCTGCAGTGGTGCTGCCCGCTCAGCAATCTGCCGTCACGGCCGCCCTTCGCGTCTGCGCCGTGTTTGGCTTGGGGATCTCCAGAAGCTACACCGGTGAGTTTGAAGCTCCACCGTGTCCTTCAGAGAGGGAAGCGGTGGCTCTGACTGGTACGGAAGGGTGAGCTTGCTGACGGCTTCCAGCCGGGCAGTGGTTCGCTGTGCTGCAGCGGGATTCGGATGCTGCGCTGGGACTAACGCTGAGCAGCCCGCTCGCCGCAGGCCCCTGTGCTGACCACCGCTCCGCGAGCCTTTCGCCCCTTTTCGATGGTTATTGCTTTGGCACAATTTAGATGAGCACTGTTTACCTGTTTTCTTTCCTGCAAACCAATCTGAAAACCTTTTAACTGGCATTATTTTCCAAACTCTTACATTTTTCTCCCTCTTTTTAAACATTTGCTTTTCTGTTGATAAGGATTTGCAGTAATGCAAATATCGCTTGCTGCATCTCAGGAGAGTAAACACTCTGTGGGGGAAGTTCTTTTTTTAGAAGTAATCTTGTTTTTTTTTCCCCCCTAATTTGAATGGAAAGCAACTCTTTACTAATCTTCTAAAACTGTCAGCTTAATTCTGTGTTTGTTACCAGTGTAACCTCTTGTCTCGCATTCTGGGCAATTTGCAAACTGTGAGAAATTAACAGATATTTTGCTCGGCACAAGTCAGCAGAGGCCACTCGCGTGCCGAAACGTCGGCCTTCCTGACCCGGCCCGGGCGGGTTTCGGCTACCTGAAATGGCAGGGGCTGTTAATGCAGTCTGGGGGATGCAGCTAGGAGTTCATGGCACAGGCTGTGGCCATACATTTAATCAGTAGGCTGTTAAAGAGGCAGCAGGCTCTCTGTTGCTGGGTGGTTTCAAATAATGCATTAAATAGAACTGGGAATGATCTAGTGCTAACTGGCCCTCCCAGAGACTCTGTTATGCCTGAAGATCTTCCAGCCCTGTTTTTTTTCTTGTCTCCATGGTGCGTGTTACAGACGTACACAGCTCTCATCACCAAACAGGGACAGAGGTGCCTTGCGTACTACGTAAACGTAGGAAGAGGTGGTCTGTGCCCTGCAGATTTCGTTGTAAAAGCTGTAAAAGGCAGGAATTAGGAGCAGGGCATATTATCCCAGTCTTAGAGATGGAGAACTGAGATACAGAGAGATCATCTGTGGCGGGGACTGGTCCCAGCCCCCAAAGCTGGTGTTCTGTGCCCCAAACGGCCTCCTCCTTGCTGGAGGTAGTTTAAAAATACATGGCAGTGAAACAGAGCTCGCAGGCCTCTTTGGCCGAGTGCCCGTAGCTAATCACTGGAGATTTCACAGTGAAATCTTTCAGAGTGTCTGTCTGATTAATGGTTCATATTTTGCAGATCTGAGGCTTTTTATTTTATTCTTAAATTTATTACATATCACTTATGTCAGTTAAATATGTTTTAATTCAATTTTAAATACAGTGGAACGGTCTTTACAGTGGAGTAAAGCTTTTCTCGCCCAGCAGCAGCGTGTTTGCAGAGGCTCGCACTTGGACGTGCGGCTGGTTAGCTGGGGTTCGTCGCGGTCCTGTTGCACGCACATCCCCAGAAGTCTTGTAAAAGTCAGAAACTAAGGAGCTCCGAAACCCCATCGAACTGAACCTCAGTGCATTGTGTCTCAAGGTTACGAGGGGTATCTGTGCTGCAAGGTTTGCTACGGCAGGCTGTGGCAAAGGTTCTGTGGGCAGAGAGGCTGGGTGGGAATGGGAATGCGTGTTTGGCTCTGCTGAGATTGAGTAGGGCAAGGGAAGGAGTGAGCTGCTAGCCTGTGTCGCCTCCTGGACACTGCTCTGGCACGGTGAGCGGTTTGGGCTCAGATGTGAGCCCACATCTGTGGCAGAGCAGGGATAGCATCCACGAGTCCCTTCGGCAGCGCTGGCTGCTCTCCCTCCTGCCAGGCTGTCCGCAGTGTCCCAGGCACATCACAGCAGTGCCGCTTTGGGCCTTGCCCCAGTCTGGTCCTGCAGCACAGGAGGTGCATATGGAGCCCTTTTTTAGCACCTCTGCCCCCTCCTTGCTGACTGGGACTAACGGGGAGCTGAACAAAGGAAGCTCCTGATGGAGCAGGGCTGTGCTGTTGTGTCCTCACAGAGTTCAGCTGGTTTTCTTTGGCCAAACTTTGAGTATGTCAGAGTGAAACCTGATTTCTACAAGTTCACACAGTCTGTACGCTGCTCCCTTCCTTTTAAATTAAACATCCTTTTCTGTCTTCCTGGAGAGTCCCCCCGGGCAGGAAGACCCCCAGGCGCGCTCCCATTGTGGCCGCGCTGTTTGCAGACAGGCTGTTTGCTGCCGGCTGTGCCGCAGCAGCAACTGCAATCCTCTGTCTGATAAACAGTGCCCGGCCGTATGCTCGGCTCTTGGTTCCTGAGGACGTCATCTTTTCCCACCTCTGTTTGCATAAATGCACGAACAACCTACCGATCTACGTACAGCCACGCAGAAGGGTTCATTAACATGGGGATTAGCGGTTGTGCCGTGTTTGCCTGCAGAGCTTTGATCCTGAGAAGGGCACTCGACGGCAGGAGCGGCGCTGCATCCCAACCTGTACCAAATGCCTTTATCCCGAGCACCTGGGGCTGGAGGCTCAGCGGGCCAGAGTGGCTTTGAAAATGAGTTTGGAGCATTTGTCCTGAGAACCGTGGATGTTTGTCTCAGTTCAGCTTGTTTTTGCTGTTTCCCAGTGCTGCAAGTGATCGGTTATTGTAAAATCCCTTAATGGCTTGTATAGAGGAGAAAATCACGACAAATGCAAGTCAACTTACTGGTTTTGCTTGTTTTGACACTTGTTTTTCCTAATATTTTCAGCCCTGAATGACAAATGGCTATATTCTTTGTGGTTAGCATGGACCACTTGCAGAGCGCTGTGGAGCAAGAGTCTCACGCATTCACATCTTCACAGCTCAAACAACTACTGAAGCCAGCTTTTCCAGTAAATTACTTTTTTTCTCAGGCTAATTATTGAAGATCATCACAGCTAGGTGTCAGAAGCCCACGAAACAGCGCAAGGCAGTATTCCGCATGCATTTGATAAGTTTTCGTATGCTATTCCTCTGCCCGCAGCTGCCTTACTTTAGCCCAAACCCAGCCAGCTAACTCATTTTTATCCCTTCTGCTCCCTTGTCCTGTTTTCTTGGGTTTTTTTTTTTTGCTCATGTTCACGTGACCAGCCCTGCCAGGCTGTCCTTCTGCACTGGGCCACGTTCGCTGCCTTCAGGGCTGCTGTCAGTAGTGGGGTCTGCTGTGTGCCACGAGAGCTTTTAGAGCCAAAAATCCTCTGTGTGAACCGACTTAGTGCTCTCCAAGCAGCTGCATGAGTGTTTTTTCCTTCTCTGCTCTCCCAGGGTTGTTTTTCTTCCCGTGTGTGACACTCAGCGATGCACTCAGCACGGTGCCTTCCCATTGAGGTAGCCCAGGGTTTGGTTTATTTATAAACCTAGCGCGAGTCAGGAGAGCATCGCTGGCCTGACTGGGTTGGGGAGGTGGGAGAATGGAGCGGCGAGAGGGAGCAAAGGACTGATTGTTTGTCAGGTGTTGTCTTCTGCTCTTTCTGGAATCAGCTCGTTTGTTTTTAGAGGACCAACCTGAAGAAAGCAGAATTCCTGCGTGCTGTGTTTGGCAGAGAGGCTCTGTGCTGGGCTAACAAAAGCAAAGTCAGCCCTTGCCTCACAGCGCGGTGCGGGAGCTCGTGGCGTGCCGCTGAACTGATTTTTATTTTTGCCTTCAGAGGCAGAGTGCCTACTTTGGCTCTCTTCAGGTTCAGAGATACGAAATAAAGGAAAGGAAGTATTTCCAGCTTGTGGAAATTTTCTTCTTTTTTTTTCATGTTGCACCTAGTTTTGGAAGCAAAAGTCTGTTGCTCTGACAGTATGGCTGTTAGGAAGAAAAAGATAAAAAACATGCCAGGGGAAGATTTTAAAGGAGGTCCAACGGGCGATGATCTTGCTGGCAGATAAAGAAAATCTCCTTCAGTATCTCTTACATAGTGCTCTCCCCCCTCACCCTCCCTTTTTTGTCTTCTGAGCTATCATCACTACGAGATAAAAAACCCTCCAGTATGGAGAAATTCAGTGTCTACAGAATCACAGCCTGTCCCTTTAAACTACAGATAAGCCTTAGTGGAATTTCTATTCTGGGAATAGTTAATTCTGTTTGAGGTTGGGCAAGAGAGAAGCGCTCACGGGCTTAGGAACAATATTTTTACTTCATTGGATTTTTCTCCTAAGGATTTGCGTCCCTCGTTTGATGGAAAGTGCAATTATTGATCAATCCCCCGCGAAGGAGAAGGTTTGGAAAAAAAAGAGAGAGGGAGAGGGAAAGAAAAAAAACAAACAAAAAGCCCAAAAGAGACTATTTGTAGCTATAGTGCCGTTACATAATGGCCATTATGTAATGGCTGTTGGTGCCAACTAAAAATACACTGGGAGATAACTTCCAATTCATTGAAGCATTTAACTAGCGTCGTCCCAGGGCTGCTCGTTCTGGTCTGAGGCCCTTCTGCAGATGTTGAGAAGAGCTTACAAGTCCCCTAAACCGCCCAGCAACCTCTTCTGCCTCATATCCCTCTTTTTTCCAGTCTTGTTTTTTTCCAGTCTTGTTTTTCTCCAGCCTTGTTATTCTCTTCTACCTGGAGGTTTAGAAATGGTAACTGCCTCTTCAGCCGCCTTAGCACACCCCACCAACCGCACTCTCAGTCCACGCCACCCTTCTTCTGACGCTTTGTTCAGCTGAGCTTCAAATGTCCCTGGTAAAGTGTACCAGGGAATAGATGTTGCAGTTGCTCATGCGGCAGCCGTTGAAGACTCGACAGCTTCATAGGCAGTGTTTTATAGGGAGCTCTTCTCCCATGGCTGAGCTGCAGCTACAAGCGTGCCTTCTCCATCCTTAAGCTCCCCCTTGAACTGCCAGCAGGACCTGACATCTGTACCCAAAGGCTCAGTCCAGCTGCTGTCGCAGAAATGGGGTGAACCCCCAAGGTGCCCTCACCCAGCGCTGGAGAGATGTGGTAGGATCATGGCTTTCCCTCGTTTTCTTGTAGCAAAATGTTGGCGTTGGCTGTGCAGGGCCCGGAGCGCCGTTCCCGGAGGCAAGGCGGGCAGCTCTGCTGAGCAGTGGAATGGCAGTGCCTTGGCCAGGGCTCAGGGGCAGTGGGAGGGGGTAATCATCACCCCTGGTCCTCTGGGACAAGGGGACATGACAGGCTGCTGGAAGTGACCCAAGGAGGACCCAGGGAGGTGGCACGGGCGGCAGCAGTGAGCTGCACTACTGATGGGGACCCTGCAAGGTTTGTTATTCTGACAAGAGAAGCTCAAGTAGTCCTTGCTGATAAAGCCATGAGCAAAAGCCTCTTTGCATCCATATATCCAGGATTTGTCTGCATGGAGACTTACAGCACTGTAAATAACACTCTATCTCACAAAATTATGTGAGTGCTTTAATTAAAGCTTCACAGTAGTACCGAGAGAGGTTAACTAGGCCTGTTATCACCAGTGGTGAAACTGAGCTGTGGCTGAAGCAGCTTCAGTTGGATCACATATTCATAGAATCACAGAGTGGTTTGGGTGGGAAGGGACCGTCAGAGCCCACCCAGTCCAACCCCCGTGCAAGGACCAGGGACATCTCCAACCACATCAGGTTGCTCAGAGCCTCATCCAGCCTGGCCTTGAACGTTTCCAGGGATGGGGCATCCACCGCCTCTCTGGGCAACCTGGGCCAGTGCTCCACCACCCCCAGTGTAAAAAATTTCTTCCTGATATCTAATCTAAATCTACCTCCTTCTATTTTGAAACCATTACCCCTCGTCTTGTCACACCAGGCCCTGCTGAACAGTCTCTCCCCATCTTTCCTGCAGCCCCCTTTAGGCACTGGAAGGCTGCTCTAAGGTCTCCCCGGAGCCTCCTCTTCTCCAGGCTGAACAGCCCCAGCTCTCTCAGCCTGTGCTCACAGCAGAGCTGCTCCAGCCCTCTCAGCATCTGCGTGGCCTCCTCTGGACCCTCTCCAACACACGTCCGTGTCCTTCTTATGCTGAGGGCTCCAGAGCTGGATGCAGTGCTGCAGGGAAGGTCTCACGAGAGCAGCAGGGGCCAGAACCCCTCCCTTGACTTGCTGGCCACACTACTTTTGATCATGGAATAAATCTATTTTCAGGTTTCTCACTGTGGTAGATGCATCCTGTTAATGAACTGTGGCGTCTCTGTGGTCAAGAAGACTCATGCTTCTACTGCAGGAGTCACAGGTGGTATTTTAGGTGACCAGAGATCCTATCCAACTGTTCACACCCTCTGGAATCGCTGGTTCAGTCTCCAGTGGGATCAGCAATGGTTTTTGTTTTTCAAAAGAGCAAAGGCTGATTCTGTCTTCAAGACTTACAGAGCCTTTGTTTCGCTTGAATTTACCCAGGAAGCATCGTGACTGCATCCAAGCAAGCATCATGTACATTTTGCTCTTGAAGGTGCAGTAGAAGTCATTAGCACTCATAGTAATTATTGCTGTTGCTATTACTTTATTACAGCAATATAATGAAGTATGAGTGCAGATAACTCCCAGTTAAACTTAATTTCCTCTGCAGGAGCAGAAACGTTGACAAAGCAATGAAGGGACCCAGCAGGGCTTTGCGCTCGAGCTGGCTGTGTCAGCCGCCATGGCGAGTGCAGTTAGGTCACATCCAGTTTTAAGGAGGGGGCGATCCTGATGAGTAAGTGGAACTAGGATTTTACCAAACAAATATTTTTGTCTGCTCGCTTTTAACTAAAGCTGCCTACTTTCTGCCGCATTAATGTGCTTCATGTCCCGGCTCCTGGTCAGATGAAAGAAATTTTCCTCCTGGAAGGTGCCTGGGAGGAAGGGCAGTGGGTTAAGGCCGTGGATTGGACACGGCAATCATCACTGTGTGCTCAAACAGCTTATCCTGGCTGTGTGTCGGAGCTCGTCTCTGGTAGTTGCTGAGCAGAGTCATGTGAATGCTTACTCAAAACCACAACAAATTAGGGGAGCGATAATTGTTCAGCATTATGGGATAAAGATTTAGGACTCTACAGCCTCAGGCCGGGGTGATTTGCTTTCCGTGGGGTCAGATATTGTCTCCAGTGCTTATTGCTTTATTTGTACAAAGAGGGAGAGCGCCTGTGCTGTGGGGGGTTTGCTGGTGTGTGCGTTAGCAGGGGACCTGTCCCTTTCCTTGTGCCCGTGTGTGTTAGATGGCAGGTGGCAGAGAGCTGGAGAGGAGAAACACAAAAGCTCTGGAAAAAAAAAACAATGGCTTCAACGCTGCCTCGTCGGTCCAGCTGAGCACAGTTATAGCAAGGTACTTACTCTGGCTGTCTTCACTCTGGGACGTCATCAGCGTATTAACTGAAGATGTGGCCATGAATTTTTTAGTGCCAGCAAAGAGCTGGAAGTCTGAAACACTGAATAGGTAATGAGAGCCGCTGTCCTGCGCACGCTGCCCCGCGGGAGGCTCACAGGGGAAGGTGGCACGGGGCAGATGCTCGGCCTGTTGGCCATCCAGTGGAGCTGGAAATCAGTGCGCAGTAGGTCCTCAGCCTGCATCCTCTGTGCCTTTAATGGGGCCAGTTTGGGGCGTTGGCTGTGCTGCACCCTGGTTTTGCATGCTGGTGGGCAAGATGTGTTGAGAGGAGCATTCATTACGTTCTGAATAGGCACAAATAAACCGGGCGACACTGTATCTGTGATATTGTTGTGGGGGATTGTTATTTAAAACAGCATTTCATCTGGAAGCTGTGACCAGCTCTTTGACTGGAAATCAGCTGGGTTTGTTATTGTGCCTGTGTTTAAATTGTGCTTTCCTTTTCATCTCTTCAGTCTACATCTTGCATTAAAAATCCACTTAATTTTATGACCAGAAGATGCCCTGGCTGCTCCTCCTGTAACAGTGTTTCACCACCAGATATGCCATAGCCATTAAATCGACCCCTGCGGTGACCCGCACATCTTTAAGCATTTAAATAAGTTCTACAAATTAGGCTTTTAGGATTAGTCATCACAGATTTGCAGCATCATTGGTGTGTTGCCAAGGACCCCAGTTTTGTCGCCATGACTACTACCGCAGGGTTACTGGGAAACACAAACTGCAGGAAAGTTTATTAAACAGAAAATTCACGTGCCAGCATGTGAGTGGGAGAGCGGTGATGATGCACCCACCATGGGAGCACCTGGTTGCTGATACGCGGCTGGTGGGCCTCCAGAGGAGAGAAGATGCTGTTATTCATCCAGGGAAAATCGCCATCGTATGTATTTCTTGTATCGTCGCTTGTGCCTCGTCAATTAATAGCGCGTTTTGAGAAGGTAGGGAGGCGGTGGGAGTGTGTGCTTAGTCCACAAAATGCTCTAATCCTGCGGGAATTGTCCATTCCCAGGAAAGGCTGTCTCCACTCTGGGGTGTGAAGCTGCAGGAGCGGTGATCCTGTGGCAAAGCATTTGTAATGATAAAACCCTCTGGTGCTGTCTTGTGAGATCAATGGGTGTGAACTGTCAAGTTTAGGGGATTTTTTTTAAAACCTGAGCACTGAAAAACGGGATGCTGTGGTTTGTCTCCAGCAGGGAATATACAGCCCAACTCTTCTCTGCTGCTGCTTCTTTCAATGTATGCCTGCCTCATGCAAGGGCAACCTCATGGGCCCTGTCTTCACCACCTTTTCTAGATCTTCTTCAGACATGTAGTAATTACGGCTTTAGAAATAGGGCTGCTGGAAACTCCTAAGTGCCATCCTTTCAAGATTTGTGCTCTTCTAGCATTTGAAAACCAAGTCCTGTAGCTCCCCCTGCTTCCCCCCCCCTCCCCTGCAGATGTCTTCTCCTAGGACATCTAGCATATATACACGTGGGTTTGCTTGGGAACTCATGAAAAGAGCGTGTCCATTTTGTACTCTTACTCTGCCGTGTTTTTCCCCACACTGTTCATATACATGCCTCTTTCTCATGTAGTCGTCTCCTGTTCCTCAGCCTCACCTGACTGTTTCAGAGGGGCTCAGGATCAAAGTCGTCCTCCTGGCTGAACCTCCTGTCCTCTCTGGCACGAGTCCTGGACTCTTATTGAATCTTTCAACAAGACAGTGCCAGAAATCATCAGGGGATGTTCACTGGCACCTAATAGAAGTAGAGTCTATGTTACGAAATATCTTTTATAGTGCTTGAAGGGAGAAGGAAGTCCAGGGAACGGCTCTTAGCTCCCCAGCAGCTCTGCAGACACTTTGTCCTGTCCTAGGCAATGCTGATAAACCCACTGGCAGGAGTGGAGCCTGTTCTCTCCTCCTGCGTGAACCTTGCCTTTTCCCTCTCACCCCATCCCTTCCCTCTCCCCAGGACCTCCTCACAGGTCTCATGGCTGAGCATCTCCGTAAGGTTGACTGCCCTGTCTGAATGTGGGATACTCCCTGTGCTATTCCACCAGCTCTGGGCCACCAGCTTACCATCTTGGCCTGGATGCCTGCCTGGGTTTTTTGTTTTTGAAAGAGATTCTTTGAATTCAAAGCACAGCACATTCCTGGCGGAGGCAGCTGACGGATCGTGCTCTGCAAGGGCTCCATGCCTGGGCCTCGCTCCGCTGTGGTCCCTCCCTGACCTTCCAGCAGCAGTGCCAAAAACCTCTGTTGTGGGTTACAGATCAGAAATACATAAATAGAACGAACCAGCGCGCTGAGGTCAGAAAAGGGACAACTGCTCCCAATGCCTGCTCACATGTGTTGCCTGAAGACAAATTGCCTGTCCTGCAAGCCTGAGACTCGCTGGAAGTGGGGCTGGTCGGAGGGGAGGGCGTTGCTGCGTGTGCAGGAGCTGTCGGACTGAAGGGTTATATATAGGAGCACGTATATCGACGCACACAAGCACATCATATGTTTACGTGCTAGCAGGCCACCGCAGCCCAACTGCTTCCTCAGTTTGGAGGTTTCCCACTTAAACCATTTTTGTTTCCCTCGTGTGTTTTGTTTTTACTTCTAATTTCCCACAAACGAGCGGTCAGGGAGTTCTCCTGCCATTCTCCTAAAGGTTTCCTTCCCCTGAGCTAAACTGCTTTTGCAGGGGATTTTCACTTAGGCAGTGAAGTGCTTGTTAGAGGGCTGTGTGGGTGCCTAAATGCTGTTTGCTTTCCAGTGTCAGTCCTCGTCCGTATTTGTATTTGTCTTGAACGTTCTGGAGAAATAGAGGAAAAATACATTTTAGCTTCAGACGCATCTCAGCATAAGTGAATTTTGTGCCTTCTTCTGAGGCTGGCTGCATTGATCTCGTGGTCAAGGGAGTGGAAATGAAGGAGGAAAATCCTGAGTTGTCGTAATCCTATTTGGGTGAACTGGCTGCCTCCAAAGTGTACAGCCTGGTGTGGAAAGCATCTCGTTTTTAATTACTACTAATGCTGCTGATTCGGTTGCACTTAGCGCAGGATTACCAAGAAGCCTGACTATCTCAGGAACACTGATGTTCTCCATAAGAAAGTGAGATTTGCACAGACGCAGAGAATGAGTCTCTCTGCTTGGCTGGTTTCAACCAAATTTGTTGGAGGAAGAGCTCTCAAGGATCTCAGACTCCTGCAGTTACTGTGCAGATGGGTGAGTGGGAAATGGGAGAGGTATTGTATCCCTGTTCACCCTTTCCTGCTCCAGGGAAAGGTCCTGTATTACACACCGAGGGACCAGGCTTCCTCCTGTACGTGGCTCCCATTGCGTCGTGCTCCAGACGGCAGATGCCAAGGGAAGGGGAACCAGTGGTGGGAGAGCTGCTGTTCCTGCCTCGTCCTGTCAGTGTGAGCCTACCTTCTCCTTTTCCTCAACCCATTAATCTTTGTTTTCTTCCTGCTGATATTACCATAATAATAATATCATCAAATGCTGAAGAAGAGTTGAAAATGCCGTAGCATCTCTCACAACGTATCGCATTGGACCTAGTCCCTTGAGCGGGAATTGCTGGGAGATTTTGGGTGCTCCCTTGCAGTGTGATGTCGTAATCTTTCTGTGTGTACTCTTGAACTGTCTTGTTCTTTGTTGCTCAGGGTAATAATTACCCAGACCGTTTTACTTTCCAAATGCTTTGCAGCTATTCATCACTCATCAGCGTTCCTGAAACGACAGGGTTCGTATCCGCGTGATATAAATAAGGAAAGCGAGATGGGGAAGGTAGCAGCAGAACTTCATAGGAGGTGTCTGCTGCGCTGGGGTGGGTCTGCTTTGGGCCTGGATTTGCAGCCTGGTATTTCCAAGGTGCTGAGTCCCGGAGCAGCGCCGGCGCCGCTGGGCTGAGAGCAGCGCTTGTGCAAAATGAAGCCCTGCGCGTCTCAGGGTGTGGGGAGAGGCTTTTGAAAAATTGCCCCGAAATTAGAAAGTTGATTTGGGAGTTGGGCCTTGGATCAGCTTTCTTCCAACTGGGAGGCTTGTTTTTCCGGAGGGCTCTGCAGGGAGATAAGAGGCGAGTTCCCAGCAAAGCCGGCGCGGCGGGAGGACAGGCAGCAGTTTGCAGCCTTCCTGCATCACTTTCACAAAGCACGAAGCTAAACTGTTACCAGCAACCTGGAACAGAGGGAGGGCTCAGGTTTTGCCAAACACCAGCCAACCGTGCAGAGGCAAGAAAAAAAGCCTGCTGCCTCCTGTTTGCTTCGGTTGCAGGCAGCCCTTCCATCCTGGCCGTTTTCATTCCTCGTTTATAGCCTGCCCTCCTCCCCCATCTCTCTGTCTCCTGGCAAAGGAAGTGCTGTGATCAAACGTTAGTACTCAGGAAGATCTCGCTGTGAGCTGCAGCACTCGTGTCCTGCTGTTTGATTTTCCTTCTCATGGGCTACGGCCATCGGTGGTCGGGGCAGGGCCCGGCCACCGCTTCTCCCACACATGGCTGCGGGGAGCCATGCTAGCCATTGCCGTCTCCCTCCCTCCAAGCGCGAAATACGTGGTGTGCCCTATCTCTAATGCTCCTTATCGGGGCCCGGCTTTATTTACTTGCATAATTCCCTCGGTGCCTGATCAGATTAGCATGATTTCAAAGTGTTAAGAGCATCAGGGCCTGAAGGAGTTTTGCACTCCTCTTGCCTTGGCCTCCCCAAGTTCAGATTAGATGCAAATACATTCGTGATAATAGAAAACTGTTTGGACAGAGGTGGTTTTCTTTTCATCTTAGATTAATAATAGAAGCGTGCAGACCTGTTAGAAAGGAGCAAGGCTTTCTCATGTAGCTGCTTTAATCCTGTTATGTCTTTGGTATCAGGCTTTTTTGGGTGTTGGTGTTCAGGAACGGTGGAGAAAGCCCCCGTGTCCCACAGCAAAGGCCGCGTGCGCTTCCCTGGGTTGCGTTGACAGGGAGTGACTTGTGTTGGTCCTGGCACGCTGGAGAACAAGGCCCATCTGAGCAAATGTCTCGTTTCTCTTGGGTGAGTTTGGAGATTTGATTTGTTTACAGAAGGTCCGTGAAAGAGGTTACACTGGAGGGAGCCGCAGTCATCCCTTCTTTCCTCCCTCCTTCTCTGATAGCAATAGTAAAGCACGTTACATATATGTGAGCGTTACACCAGCACATAGGAAATAATGAGATTTTTCTGTTCCTAACAGAGGCAGGAATAATCAGACCAATATCTTCATAACACCCAGAACGACGAAGGCGATTGGTGTGTGTGCTGGTGAGGAGCGTGGTTGGAAAGGCCCACACAGGCCCTGTGAGGATGCTGGTTCCTCTGAAAGGGGGCTGGTCCTGAGCCTCGTCGCAGACCTGGGCAGAGCCCGAACCCAGCTCGTACCTGCTTGGAGTGTTTGCCTCGTGCCCGTCCACATACCTAGCAGTGCCAGGATCTGTTTACAGAGTAGTTTTGCCTTGCTTGGAGTGCTGGGTATAGCAGAAAATAGGCTCGTGGTATAACTGGGCAGATATCTTTAGTCTCAGCCAAAAAAAAAAGTGCTCTGCTTTCCGTGTTTGTACTAAATACCAGTTCCCAGGCTGCAGTGTCAGCAGCCCCTCTGGCTCCCTCTCATCCCCCTTTCGCCTGATGGCAAAGCATCCAACAGCCACCTTCATGCTGTAGCTTGAGCTCAGCCGGAGCCAAGCCTTGACTTTTGGATCCAGAAAGATCTATTGTTATTCCCGCTTGCTGTCACCCTTCCCTCACCACCCTCCCCATAAATTCCCACCCTTCGCTCACTGAATAATTTCAAGGTGCTAATTGCCCCGCGCTGCGGCTGATCCATTGATCTGGAACACAAACAGTCTCGAGGTAATTTTCTGTCTGAGCCAGTCTGGGGCTTACGCAAGTGCTGGTGTTTGTTTCCTTGTTTTTAATTTCCTGCAAAGAAAAGCTTTTGTGTTGCTCTCGACAAGATGCCTGCGCCTCTGTCTCGGTTGGCGGCTGCTCCGTCAGGCCACGTGGGTCTGGAGGAGAGCTGACGCTGACAATACCCGTTTCTTGTGCAGTGGAAGCCTGTGGGTGGGAATTGAAAGCCCTGCTCAGTCATGTCCCTTCGTCAAAGTGGCAAGTGTTCCTGGAGGTGTCAGGTGCCTTCTCCTGCCCATCTTTAGTCCAGCAGTTGGAGCAACTCAGAGTCTGTCCTGTTAGATAAATACTTGTTCTGTTAGATAAATACTTGGAGGCAGAGGTTGCTGGCATTGCTCATCTCTGAGGATTCAGACATCTCTGTAGCCGCTGCCCACAAAAACCAGCGCTGGGTACCTACTGGAGAGTGCAGCATGCGTCCTGCGCGGCGAGGAGTTAATTTTCCTATGGCCATTGCTTCCAGCAGCCTCAGCAGAAGCCTTGTGCAGGGTTTGATCGGTCGGGGGGGCGGGGGTGTTCGGATGATGTAATGTCAGCAGCTCCCGGTGCTCCGGCAGTAGGAGGCAATGCAAAAATAAACTCATCTGCATTCACGTCTCTCCCCAGCTTGCGTGCGCAGGTTCAGTTTACCTGGAGGACTTGCTCTCCTACCTTGTAAATAAAAGCAGTGGTTTTGCTAACCGGCAAAAAAGGCAAGGTTGGTGTGGCAGCTCTGGGCAGGGAGCAGGGCAGGGGGGCAAAGAGGAGCACGCAGTGGGTGCTGGTGGGGCTGCACGCAGTGAGGTGCACCCCTCGGGACGGCAGCATCGCAGAATAAAGCGCAGAATGAGCAGAATCCCATTTCTGGGAGCTGTCTTGTCTGCAGGTGGTGTGTGTGGATAAGTAGACATAAGTAGCAGTTGTCTACCTCTGAATCATAAGCAGATTTTGCAAAGTGAAGTATAACATAACACCTATCTCCTCCAGAAAAGTAGCTCCTTTACAGGGTCAGAGAAGATGCCCGTGGCTCGGACCCCTTTTAATGGAAAGCGGTGGCCAGGCTGGGTAAGAGGTGGAGGACAACTCCAAGGTGTGCCTGTAACCAGGTAGGAGGAGGGGAGATGTTTGCACCATTTGCAGTCCCTGGCTGGCTGGTAAATCCCGTCCCTCTGCCAGATCTCTTGCTTTGGCAGGAGGGGAAGGTTTGCTCTCCACCAGTGCCTCGCATCAAGCCTTCGGAGCTGTAGCTTTCAGAACTTCATCTGTAGCATTTCTTGTGCTGCTGTTGCAAAAGCATCTGCCTGAGTGTGTGCAACCCTCACACCTCTGTGCCTGGCTTTCCAGAACATCTCCAAGAAAGATGTCTTCTACTCCACATCTTTTAACTGGAACAAGAGGACAGGGACATTTAGAAAAACAGCTTCTGAAGTTGGAGAGCTTGACGTTTTCAAGGCAAGAGCCCCGCTCTAGCTTTGCTGTATATCAGAGACCCACTTGAACGTTAAAGATGGCCTTTCTCATGCATTTCACTGCCTTAGCCATGTCTGTGGCTCTGGACGTGACCCAGGATGCGCCCAAGGCTCTCACCATGTTCAAGTGGTGGCAGAAGATGGCACCATGGCAGCACTTCCAGGAGCAGCGATCCCTTGCACTGGCCAGGGGCACAGCTTCACCGGGCTTGTCTTCATTCCACAACCTTCCTTTCAGGCTCAGGCTGAAGACCACAGCCGGTCAGCAGAGACTCCAGGTCCTATTTCTGGCCTCTGCCTGCAGCGCCTGGAAGGCTGCAGTGCCACACTTGGCGGTTGTTGGGTTCACACTGGGCCGACACTGAGGCGCTAATTCTTCACTTGAAGATGAGGAAGCTGAGGTTGGGAGGAGTATTTGCCGATTTTAAAGGAAATACGTTGTGCTTCCCATGGCTGAAGACCTCTGTCCTGCAAAGGGAACTTGCACTACAAACACATTCCTTCCCCCTGGGAAATCCTGGCCTTTCATTGATACAAGGGGATCCAGCTGCTCTCCAGATGCAGACCAAAGGAGTCACTTGTTTTGGTTGTAGGTTGGAGCCTAACGGAGGCAGAAAGAAGCAACTGCTTGGATTTCTGCAGCTGCTGCTGTTTTTCCTACTTCAGAGTGAAAGAGGAGGCATGGAGACCCCTCACCCTAGTGGCACAGGCGCTGCTAGGGATGGCTCCGACTGCCACAGTGCTGCAGACACAGGAGGTTTTGGGAAACCTGTATCAAATGAAAACACCAGGAGACAAATAAAAGGGAGCTGCTTCCTGTAAGTGCACCAGGATGGTCAAGTCACATCTCCTGAGCTTATTTTTGGCACTATTACTGTAGCACCCAGGAACCACAACGCTCCGTGCTGCCATTATTTCACACACCTATTACAAGAGAGGAGGACTTCAGCAATAAAATATTTGGTGTGGAAGGGAAACGTAGGTAAGGGGGGTGCTCAAGGTCACCTTGTAGGCTGGTGGCAGAGAAAGGCAGGTAAGCCATGTCTGCTGGGATGGACTCAGCATCCACGTGCAATGCTGCAACCCTTGCCGCTGCCCCAACATCCCTGCATGCAGTCTGTCCTTGTCTGGTAGGGATGGGGCACCCGTGGAACAGCCTGCAGCTCTGCTTACCCTTAAGCCAGCAGCCGGCTGGGCACGGAGTATAAAAAAGTCTGGAAGAGAGAGAGATGCTGGTGCTGCAGCCAGAAGAGTGTTCATCTTGAGAACTAGCTGCTCGGGAGACACCAGTGCTAAAATGCTGTGGGACATCAGCAAATGGTTTCCTGTTTTCCCTCATTGAGTTGATATATGCTCCAATTCCCCAATATTTAAAAGATAAATAAGTGGGAATAAGAAAAAATACTACACTTATTTTTCTGAATGTTGACAAAAGTTAGCATTACGTAGGCTCCCCAGCACCTCAGCACGTGTTTTCAATTATAAAAATCTCCCTCCCTGCAGCATACTGTATTCATCTTTTCAATATCGTTGCTCCTTTCTTCCATGAACTTGTGCAAATATTTGCTTGCTGTTCAGTGGCACCTTGGACAGTCACCAAAGCAAGGTTGTACACATGAACTGTGTTCCGCTGGAGGACTTCCTGCCGTCGGCAGCTCCTGCTGTAACTGAGCACAGCCGCTTTGTCCCCGAGCCTGAGGTGCTGCAGGGAGGAAGGGACCCACCTCTCCAGCTTGGAAGGGCATCTGTCAAGGTGTTTTGGTGACCAGGACCAGCTGGGGAGCCAGCAAAAGCCCAGAGGTGTTGATACCCTCAGCAGAGACGCATCTTTTAGAAGCTTTCTGTTCCCTATCTGCAGTGCCATGATTGTCTGTGAATTACATCATTTACAAGCTCTCAGCCATGCCTTCTCTTTTAGCAGGTGCAGGAGATGCCTTGCCTTTGTACCTTCGTTGTGCTGGGGGAACGCGGGCGCGCAGCGTGCTGGGGCTGCGAGGGGGCTGGGCTGTGGAGCACTCCGGTTCTGGCTGAGCCTGAGCTAAGCAGGCTGCGTTTCTGAGGACAGCACGCTTCTTGCCTCTGGTTCTTCAAGTCAGAAAAAGCAGTAGATGGTTTTAACCTGGCTTTTGCTGGCTTTTTGGGTTCACAACAGGCTCCAGCAATAACATTCCCTTTATTTTAGGTCTTCCCTGGGAATGGGCTTTTCAGATTGCCTGTTTTCAGGCAGTAGAGAGATCCTGAACAGCTTGTGCTGGGTAAAAGTCACTGGTTTGTCTCTTCGGTCCCAGTGGGGTGCCAGGCGTATTTGATTCCTGGAAGTAGCCCAAATTTCTATCTGCACCCTTAATTGGGAAACAGGGATGGGGATGAGCAGGGGACTCCAGAGGTGTAAATAGATCAGTCAGCCACATGGCGTCATCTCTGCTCTGTACAAATGCAGCTGAGGACGTGCTGAGCAGAAAGAGTAATTTTAATTAGCATCTACTCCTTCCCAGCTCTGGAACTAGTGTATACATTGCCACTTCCGCTGCCTTTAACAGGCTGGCTGGTAAACTTCCCAGGAGGGTGTCGCCCTTCAGCCTCTGCCTCATCTCATTCCTCAGCAGAGGTGAGGGCATCTGCTGAGAACGGGATGTGTGTGCTCCCAGAGAGGCAAAGAGAAGCAGCAACAAGCTGTCCTCTTCCGTTGTCCTGGGGCGTGGACGTTGTGCCTGGGATGTCTTTTCTAACTGGTACTGTAAATGGTAAAAATACACTGACTTCTCCGTATTTGAGAGTGACATCTCCAGTGCTGTCAGAAAGATGTTCCTGCTTCGTGCAGATCCGTGGGCAGATATATAACGGTGGAGACGCTGCCTGGCGCTGTGCCCTCCTTTCCATACAAACTTCTCATGAAGGCCTTGCTGGAGAGCGGCTTGGTGGTAGCACCTGTGGAAACCGTTGTGTTGTACGGGAGAGTGGATGGGGCGGGTCAGAAAGAGCAGGTACTTTGCGTAAAAATTTTCCAGCTGTTTTGAAGATTAAGAATATTCCCATGTGCCTGCAAATTGTTTATGGGGCCAGTGAAGTTTCGGTGGGTCTGGCTGAGCTGACACGGTCTCTCTGGTAGCTCTCGAGGTGGCTGGAAATACTCAGTGTTAAATCACTCGATGCTCTGGTTAGGAGCTACTTCTCGCTCTTCGACAGCAGGGCCTGAAGAAATGCCCCAGCTGACCTTGCTGCTCTTGGAAGCCGGTTTTTAAGTCTCCCAGTTTTTATAAAATAAAGGTGGGATTGATGTGTTTATAATTTCCCTCCACTAAAGGGCTTAGAGGGCTCCCTTTTGTGTGAGTAGTAACAGTAGTTTCTGTCAGAGGACGTAGGACCTGGGGTCACCACGTGTGATTTGTCCTATTCACAGGAGTAGTTTGAAATTCGTAGCGTTTTAGGTTTAGTGAATCCGTAATTGAAGGAAGATCTGTAACAGCAGGCAGGGACCAGTGTAAGATAAATTTCACGTGAGAAATGAGGGCAGGTGGCTGCATTGCCCAACGCGCCGTGGGAGCCTTCTCAGAGGCGTGAATCTGGGGAGGGCCGGTCCGTGCTGCGGGCTGTGTGAGCACCGGCTGCTTGGAGCTCGGGGAGTGAGACCCACAGGCTCTGGGTGCTTGGTTTCCCTTACAGTGTGTTCTTGTTTGCTTCCTTCTTGTCTTCTTTTTCTTTCTTTCCTTTTATCTGTCTGTCTGTCTTTTATGGTCTTGGTAGTGGAAAGCGAGAGACCTTTGCGTGTCCAGCCTGCTTCAATATCCCTAGCACAGCACCAGCACCAGCAGCTTCCTCCCTCAGTGATGAAGGAAAAACGCTCCAAGAGGCCAGAGCAAAACTTCCCAGTTCCTTCCATTCTCACCCTGTTTTCAGACACTTAAAGCTTTGCCAAACTCCCTCTTTGGGCAGAAATTTTCCATGCTGCTTGTCTGCCTAGTGCTGATTTTTGCATTAACTGAGAAACACTTCAGTTGTGAGATGATTATAAACCTCAGCTAAACAGGTCCGCCGTTTCTTCAGAGCAAGGGTTAAAAGAAATGGGGTTTTTATACCCACTTTTAGATGGGAAACTGAGACACAGAAACATTGAGGTTAGATATATAAAATGTTGAGCTGTCATTTCCTCACTGCAGAATGTTTGAGTTTATGAACTTAACAATGTTCTTTTGACAGTTTTGTGAGTGGGATAATACCTAAATAGGAAAAGGAGATGACAGGTTTCACGGCTTCCCTGTTGAGGGAGTTTGAAATAAACTCAGGTTTGTGTTCTATGTTAGGAGAAAATGTCAAAAACACAGAAGTACACACTTAGAGATGGGGAGGATCCATCCAGCTCTGCAGAGGTGCCTGGGTGTCCCATCAGGAGCAAATTTGGGCTGCACAAAGAGGAGCAATAAAAGAGACAAAAATTGAAGTTGGATGGTCCACTGTGATCCTGGAGAAACCTGCTGTCCCATTTGCTGGTACCTAATGAACATTTGGAGCTGCCAGCGCTGTAAAAATTCCTGATGTGCCGCTGGATGAGGTGTCTCGCTGCCAGCTCGTGCCTCTGAGACTGAGCCGGCATGCACGCTGCGGGGCAGAGATGCGACGCTGGAGGCATCATGCTCCTCCCGTCGCGGCTCGTGCTTGCAGGGGTGTCTTCTGCGCCTACCTCTGGCACCCATCGCCGCCAGCACTGCCCTCTGAAGAGGGTGGCAGCTGACCAAACCATTAGCATAAATGGAAAAAATTGCAAAAGCTGCTTGGTTGTGAGCACGCTGACCTCTTCCCAGGACAAGCTCGAGCTCATTGGCATGTGAGATTATTTCAGCTGAATCAGAGCTGTGGGATTTTTTTCCTTCTCTTGTGCACAAAAGCATTAACTTTTTGGACCTAATCATCGTGTTTCCCAATGCGAAGCAAAGCGGCGTGCTTTCATCTCGCCCGGCCATTGTGCTTGGATAAGTCCCTTGGTGCGAGAGGGCTGTGAGGCACTTGAATCAAAGCGACACCAAGGACTTTCTGCCTGGCAGCCACCTCGCACTGCGCTGCAAGCTGCCGTGGGGCTCATTGGGAATTTGTGCACCAGAAAAAATTTTGCTCCCAGTTATTCAGCGTGAAGCTGGCAGTGTGTGTGTTTTGAGGTGAACTGAAAGGGTGTTTGCATCCTCTGAAAGGTTATGGTTTGCATTGTAACATCCCCACAGTGTTTTTGCTGCCCTGACGGGATCCCCGTGGGGGAAGCGCAGCGGTGAATTGCTTCGGCTTGGCTTTGCGGCAGGGCAAAGCGAGAAATGGGGCATCCTGTGGGAATAACCCGCGTGCTCCCAGAGCAGCAAGGACTGGGACACGCCAAGCTGGGCACTGGACTGGCTTCAGAGCTCTTTCTGGATTTTTGTTCGCTCTGGAAACTGATAAATGACATCTTTACTCTGCTTTATCCCCTTTTGCATGGCTTTCTGCAAGTGAGAGGAAGAGTGCTCCATTTCCTAACATTAAAGGGGTGTTTACTTGGCCTAATTTTGCAGAAGAGATGAGGCTCAGGTGGTTGTCCTTGTCCCACTTTCACCCCCTCCCAAGACTTTGAGCTCATGTGGCCAGTTTCCATGGTGCCCTCAAGGATAAAAAATTCCTTAAAAGTTTCCTGAGCAGAGAAACCCAGTTCAAACACATGCCCTGTGTTAGATGTCAGGGGAACCACACCAGTGGGTGCTGGAAATCTGCCTTGGGTGTCCCAGCTCCCCGTGGGGCTGCTGGCGCTTTGACCATCGTGTGCTCTCCTGGGCAGCACCCAGCTGCAGCACGCAGCGGCCTCGCCGGCTCCTGCCACGATAAAGCCGGCAGAGAAGTCAGGAAGACACCGAGGCTTTGGATCAGGCTTTACAACCTGAGATAATCCCTGGCTTCGTTATAAGATGGGATTTTAAAACTGCAGAGCGATGGAAAGCGTCCACTGGGTAGTAGGAAGAGAGCCCTTTAATAAACATAAAAATCCTATTAAAAATATATATACATAAACTCTGCTGCCACACAGAGATGTTGGCGACAGCTCTCCCAATTTATCATGAATTTTGCAGTTGGCAGCGCTTTTATTTTTAATGCCTGACCATTGGAGTCCTGCTATTGCAGGAGCTTTTTTCTCTATCTTTTTAGTGCAAGCAGGAGCCTAGCTGTCATTTTTGCAGAGGGAGGCAATAAAAGGTGAAATAAGTACAGCGTAGGGCTCTAAAGCCAGAGCACTGGTCAAAAAATCCACAGTATTTTTAAATTTTACTATTTTCTAACGTTTGCAGTTGGCCATGGCTGCGAACATAAGTCCTATAAAGACGAATTGAATGAGCAATTGGTTCATTCAGAGCACCAGAGCACACCAAGAAGTGGCACATCACCCACAGTGCTCTGCTGTAACGCAAAAATTTGTGTGCTGTGTGAAGAGGAGTGCTGAGGAGATGATCCAACATAACACACCGAAGAAACAAACCGACTGAGCGCCAAGCACTATAATAAATCCGTCGCATATCTGCAGATTCACTGGAAAGCTAATAGGTGTCCTCAGGTGGGATCTGATTGCTGTTAAATTGGAAGGAGGGCCACGGAGAAGAGCTCACAGGGCGTCCTTCCGGAGGAAGGGGCTGAGTCTCCAGTTGGCAGAGCTTTGCTCGGCCCCAGCTTTGCTCAGGTATTGAGGTAGGTGAGGTGTGTTCCTGGTATGGAACTGTGCATTTTCCAGTTATCCTCTCATTCACTCTAACCCTTTTTTGAGAAGTTTGAACCCATTTAAATTAGGTACAGAAAGGGGAAAAAAAAGTTCTGGTGGTGTTGCAGTTCCTCGGAGCATCTTGCACATTTTCCAGCGCTCCTCCAGAGCGGGAGGACTCCCTCCCAGTGCTTTGCCTCCAGCCACACTGGGTGCACGAGGCAGAGGGATCATCGGGGTGGAAAATGGAGGCAGAAAAATGTTGCTGTTTTCCCACTGTTATGCAGACCCAGGCTGACACTTCAGTCAGGGCTGTAAACCAGGAGATTTTCCTTCCCTGCTTGCAAAGACCCTTGAGCTGGGAGCTCATCATCTGACCAGCATCATCCCAAACATACTTTAAGAGTGCTGCGAGGAGCACCAGCTCGCGGCGCTTACAGTATTTTGTAGTGCTCCGGCGGCAGCAATTCAATCCTCCTTTGGGTTTCAGCCAACGTTTGTTGTCCTCACTGGAAATGGTATTGATTATTTGAGCTCAGGAGCTAATTATGGCCAATATGATGCTCACCACCTCGCATCTCAGGGTGACGTGTGCCGTGGAGGCTGCCTTGCTTCAACTGTTTGCTTCAGCTGGCCCAAACAGGCCAGTCAGGCTCTGGACAGACCCCTTGCCTTTTGAACCACCCGTGGTGTGAGTAAGCGGTTTAACTCACACCCTAAACCTTATCTGACACGCGTTTGTTCAGTTTGGTTTGAGCAGGGGTTAGCATCTGTCCCTTATCTCCCTTGGAGGAGGTGTGTCCCGCACAGCATCTGTCTGTCTGCTTGGTAGCACTGCAGATTTCATGCAGCCGGCAGAATTTTGAATGAGAGAGAGAAACTGCTGTGCTGATGGAGAGCGGTACCGTGGGCTGTTGGAGCCCACCAGCAACTGGTTCCTAGTGTTGCGCTGCCAGGCAAAACTGTTCGTGAGATGAGTGCTGTGCTCAGGCTGTCAGGATGGTCACGTCTTGGTGGTGGGGTTCTGTGCCAGCTACTCTGGGTGAAATGCAGCTCTGACCCTCCTCTGCTTGCCCGTGATGGTTGTGATGATGGGCAGCAAGTGGTGGCTACGGAGCCTGCACGCAGCTGAACCGCTTCTGGCAGCAGGTCTGCAAAGTGTTACACAGCAAAAACGTAAAAATTGAAAGGCTTCACCCCAGTGCAAACTCAAAACAAAGACCCTGGTTATGATAAACAAAGCCCAAGGCTCTGACGTCTTCAAGGGCCTTCTCAGCCAGGGGTGAGATGTCCCCTGTGACCGGTAGCAGGAGTGACCTGTGCTCTGATAAACCAGTTGCAAGAGGATCTTGAGAGCCCGTCAGAGCAATTTCTGTGCCAGTCTCGCACAGGACGCTGCAGAGCTGGAGCTGTGGGGCATCAGGAGCTCTGTTCTCTGGGGGGGAAGTGGTGGTTGATGCTGAAACATGGGCCATTCCTCATTTTGCTCTTTTTTATGACCTTATTCTGCCTCACTGAGTCTGCGTTAACGGTGACGTCTGGTGTTTCCAGCTCTCGTTGGGTTTACGGCCTTTAACAGCTTCCTGAGCAAAGCACCTTCCCGTGTGGTTTATTTGATGCTATTCAGCTGCGTTTGTTGAGCCTTTAGCTTGGCTTTGTTTCATTAAAACTTGGACTGTCCTTTTCCATCTGGCTGCCCAGTGAAAACAGTGGCCAAAATTGGTATTTCAGTCACTTTCTGTGTATTTTTTGCGAAGTTAATTGAATTATGAGAGGCAGGTTACTTAAGCAAATGCAACGGCCCTTGTCAAACTTCACAGGGCCTGTTGAACACGTGAACCCAAACGTGATCAACATTGTCCAGTAATTGCAGATGTAACCAGCAAACCAGCCTTCCTCCCCTTGGAGGAAGAGATTGATGAGGTCTTCTTGGGGCAGCTCCTCCAGCAGCACTGCTGCTGGAGTGAAATGCGATGATGATGAAATATGTGAAATACTGCGTCTTCATCCCGTCTCTGACCCCAAATAGTATTTAAACTGGGATTTAATGGACTGTGGCGAGGCCCGCGTCACCCGTACAGAGCAGGAATATCATCTGCTCGGTTTATAGAGAGGGAAATGGGTTGTGATCTTTTCTCGCTGCCGGTAACGAGTCGTCAGTGGACCCGGGCACATCTGGGACGCGCCTGCCGCGGGCGGGACAGGTCGGTGGGCGCAGGACCCCAGAGCACGCGGCCCGGCCCGTGCGTCCTGCGCAGCTGGCACAGTTACGGGGTGGCCGTGCTGCCGGAGGCTTTGGGGGATGAGTTTGCGGAGAGCAAAGGTGTCAGTTGACCTTTCTGTGATTTACTTGCCTGGCTGCTTTCATGGCTCTGGGATGCGGGAAATGGAAGTGTAAATACCGATGACGTTCAGGTGGCCTTGCCTGCGCCCGCCGGCTCTCTGCTGCCAGGGAGCAAATACACGGCCGAAGAAGGAACAGTTGGGTTTGGTTTTTTCTCTTTTCTTCTTATTTATTTCACAGGCAAGGAGCAGAGGTGGCAATAAAGGAAAAAAAGACGTCAGCTGCTTATTAGATCAGCAGTAGTTGTTTTGAGCCCGAGCTCTTCCATGCCAGTTGATGCAGTAAGATTTGTTTTGAGGGTGCTTTGCTGATGCAAAGGGCTGTCTGATCAGCAAATGGTATTTTGCTGCAATAATTTTCTGCAAGCGACTCACACTGGTCTCTCTGAGGTAACATGCTGTTGATTAATGCCCAAACTTACCCGCTCTCCCTGGTGTCTAGTTTTCATTCCATGTAAGCTCTGATTATTCAGTAAAAAAGAAACATTGGCCTGTGAAGCTGAACATCAAAATGCAGAAGCAGAACCCTCAGTGTCCCCGCTGTTTGCTGAGGGTTATTTTCATGCCACACACAATTGAAGTTATTGAGGAGAGCAAAATGAACGGTATTTGTTATTCAGTTCATTTTGGGCTTTCAGCGCTGTCATCGTCTTACGGCAGCGGTGCCTGGAGATTCGGGGGGTGTGAGGTTATGAATTTATTACATGGTGTCTGGAGCTGTACAGACGCGGCTCCCAAAGGTCCTGCTGAAGGAGAAGGAAAGGACATTGCATGGAGGAGCCAGGAGTGGGTGGGCAGAGTAGGAAACCTGCGGTGCCAGGGCGCTGACTGCAAGAGCAGCAATACTGGGGTTTGTCTTTTTGGATTGCTAGGCTGCGTCTAACCTCTCAGCAAAGCGTGGATGTTTCCGCTGGGACCTCCATTGTGTCTTTGCTGGCTGGATCTGCATCTGAGGTCAGGTTCCTTATGCCAAGCAGATTTAACTGGGATTATGCGTTTGTAAGTCTGGATCTGGATCTGAACTGTTTGTTTCTATAATTTGCCAAACCAAAATCCAAAGTCCAGAGGATCTTGGAGAAGTTTATGCCTTCATTCCAGAGTCCACGTCTGGTTTTACGGGCTGTTAATACATTAAGGTTTCTTTAAAGCGGTTAATAATTTGTGTTAAATGATTCAGCTGCAGATTTTTAACTACTTAATGACAACAGACTGGAAGCAAATGGAAAGGAAATGGAGTTATTCTTAAAAAGATTTTCATCACCTTAGTATGTGATCATGCTGTAATCTCCAGTGTATAGGTGACACCATCGGTTGCTTAGAGAGCTGCGTGGCTCTTGTCTTCAGCTTTAGCCCTGGAGCCAGCAGCCCAGAGGTGCAGAGGGTACCTGCTCTGCATCTCCCAAGTCCTGGGATAGTGCCTAGGCTGCTCTGTCAGCCTCCACCTCAGGTCTGGGAGAACAAAACTTGGGTTTAGAGCAGGAAAAAGGAAACAGAATTGCCCAAAAAAGCTCGAGTTAAGTATTTGGAGAAATTGTGTGATAGAGGAGATTGAAGTTAAGTCAAGAACCTCGGGCTATTTCTATGTGGGGAAGTTAGCAGCACTGGTCACTGACATCCTAGTGAATGGCTGAGGCTCTTCTAATTCCCTGTGTTGTCCTGACAAGTCTGTATGAATCCTGCAGTGGAAGTTGATGCAGTTGGTAGACCTAAAAAGCAGCACAGTACCAACCTGTGAAGCAGGGTGTGAAGCCCAGGAGGTTGACTGCATAAGTGGGCTCACCTCATACATACAAACAAGATGGTGGACCTGGCTTTCTCTGCCTCTAAAACAAACCTCTGTCCTCCCCCTCTGTCTCTTTGCAGAGCTCCCTTCCTCGGAACACTTGAGCGTGGCCGATGCGACATGGCTTGCCCTCAACGTGGTGTCTGGCGGAGGTGGCTTCTCTGGCTCCCAGCCCATCGGAGTGACCAAAATTGCCAAGTCAGTAATAGCACCCCTAGCTGACCAAAACATCTCAGTGTTCATGCTCTCCACCTATCAGACGGACTTCATTCTGGTAAGAGGACATGAGAGGACCAGGCAGAGTCATCTGCCACTAGATGAAAGTTCAGTTAGGCAGTTTTAATGACATTTCTGGGAACAAGTAGTTTGAGGAGCAGCAGAATTACCAAATCTGCTTTCCTCAGAGCTCTGTGCCTTGTAGTTAGGCTGTCTGACATCTCAGGAGCTTTTCCCGTGGGATGAGGCAGTTGTTGGTATGGGTTATCTGGTGTCTAATGAGCGTGCTGAGCCCACACTGCAGTCTCTTCCTTAATGGAGGCACTGGCAGTGTTTCCCACCATCACTCAGACATTGGTTTTGTGAGAGTCAGAGGAACATAATGTCTGCTGTCAGGTTGGCTGATGGTGGCCAAGAGGCTCCAAAGTTGTTTTGGGAATAGACAGACAGACAGTCTTTCTGTCTTACATGCATGTGTGCACGCACACAAGGCACGGCCATGTCAGATTTATTTCCCTAGGAAGCAAGGCTGGCGAACAGGCAGTGCTGAGCTCTTGAAGGGATGCTGGAAAAGAGGTGAGATATCTCCCTCTTAGAAGTCTCCACACTCTTTCCACAGTCTTAAAAGCACTGTGGTGCTTAATCCTGCTGGTATTTGCAGTGATAGCACCAAATGTGCTTCTCTAGACACACATCCAGATGGCAATTGTCCTGACGCACCAGCCGGCTCAGGCAGGAGCGGTGTTTCCACTCTTCTGTGCCCTGAGAGCCCGTAACCTCCACTGCAGTTTATTCGCACTTCTGCTGCGTACCGTCACGAGCTAATCCTGTTGTCAACTTCAGGTGCGTGAGCGAGACCTGCCCTTCGTGATGCACACGCTGGCTGCTGAGTTCACCATCCTCAGAGTGGTGAATGGGGAGACGGTGGCTGCCGATGACCTCGGGATAACGAATGGATTTGTCAAACCAAAACTGGGTAAGGACCAGCATGGGCTCAGCTTGCCAGGGTGTCAGTCTCCATGACATGGGGGTGAAAGTCTGCCTCTTACCTTCCTTCAGTATTCTGCTGAATGTTTATCCTGTTGTAAGGTAATAAACTCTCTTAACACATGCCTGAGTCTATCCAGGTTCAGCCAAGGATTTGTGTAGGTGCTTAACTTTCTGAGCAGTGCTGATGAGCTTTGCTGGATTTGAGCCTTTCATGACTAGTTTCACATCTCTAAGGGAGACATACCTTCTGTAGGACGGAAGGTTAAAATACAATTAACTTCAGCTGCAAAAATAACATTGTCTGTAGCCCGTACTTCCACGTTTCAACAGTTCAAAGGAGAATGGCTTGTATAAAAGCTCATTTAAGTATTGCAGTGATTGCTTGCTGCACAGAGAATATTGTTGTTCAACTCCCACACTTCAGAACCAGCCGGGATCAAGGCCGCTGTCAGCTCAGGGCTGTACAGAACCTTAGGAGGTTTCCAGTCTAGAGGAGCAAGCATCAAACAAAGGGCGCGATCAGGAAAAGGAACAACTTAAAGGTGTGTTTACCTACACACCTGTGTGTAACTTTGTGCCTGTAACCACACAAAGCGGGGGTCAGTTGTTATGGAGTGCCGCTCAGCCTCGTCACTCGAGAGCTGTAAATTGTCTTGTTGACGAAGATGAGCCTGGTACAAAAGCATGAAGGAAGGGCGCAGTGAAGCACGTGTTGATTGCGCACAGGTATGCAGGTTGCTGTGTTTAATAGTTGCGTGCCTAAATACCGGCTGTTTCTCAGCTACAGGCTGAAACGTGTTTGCCAAACTGCGGCATGTCAACTGGTGTTTGATTTTTGTAGATATTATGGCAAAATAGACCCCAGAAAGGAAGGAAAAGAGGGTGGACTGCCAGCAACCACAGCCAGAGAAATGCCTTCCACAGCCCTGCCTTTAAAATGGTGGAAGCTTGAATTTATTTCTGCTTCTCAGTTTGTGTTGCCACCTCCTTTAGCTTGGCCCTTTTCTCACGTGGATGCACCCGGTGCCCTGAAAGCCCCTAGGAGCAGAGTGGCCTGTGCCCCGCGCAGGGCAGGGTGCTCGGGGTGACCTCGCCCTGTACCCCGAGGAGGACTTTGCAAGAGCAGGTTGTCCCCAGGCTCTTTGGTCCAAGGTCTGACAACCTTGGTCCCTGTCTGACAACAAACACACTGTCAGTGTGTGGATAACACGTCTGGCGGGATGTGAACCTGCTGCGGACATGGCTTCATAGCTGTGTGTGTCTGTGTGTCTCTTTCAGTTCAGAGGCCTGTCATTCATCCCCTCTCCAGTCCGAGTAACATGTTCTGCGTCACCAGCCTGGATCCAGATACCCTTCCCACTGTTGCTACACTCCTAATGGATGTCATGTTTTACTCCAATGGGTAGGTCCCGGCGGGGAGACAGGCTCCCGGGGGAGGTGTAGGTGGTGTCTGGAGGCACAAGTTCACCTTGTTCCCCCAGGATGCCCAGTGATCTGCTGTGGCCTTGTGCTGCTGCCATACTCTGCACCTGGGGAGGGAGATTTCACGGCCTCAAGAGGGTTGTCCTGACAGGTGGAAGCCAAGTAGGAGATGGAGGGTGCCCAAAGGAACCCGTTAGCTTTGGAATGCTGAACCTTTCCAGATTTCAGCTGTGAGTAGCAGTGTGATCAATGTGCTGCATATCCAGATATGACTGGAGGATGCATGGCCTGCTGCGCGTTGGTGCCTGCAGCTCCTGGCCCGCAGCTTCCTGCGAAAGGACCTTGGGGCACAGATGGGAGAGTTGTGTTGATTTTGGGGACTGGCATTTCTTCCCTTGCAAAATCGAAAAAATTGAAGAGCAGTGTAATGTGACAGGACTCAGTGTCACTTCCCTGAGTCAGTGTATGAACATTTCTGGTTTCACTGGCTATATCTGCTCTATCTGTCCTCTGCTCTTCTAGCCACAGTTAATGCTGTTCTCTTCTGTTTCTTCAGAGTAAAAGATTCGGTGGTGGGCAATGAAGACTCGGGACATATTCGCTTTTTCTCCTTTTCTCTCATTGAGGGTTACATCTCCTTGGTCATGGATGTCCAGACACAGCAGAGGTGAGCTTTGGTCTTAGGGTCTCTTGGACCCCAAAAAAGCACATGGGATATTCTCAAAGGAGCAGCAAGCAGCTTAAGCTCCTCACTGTTAATTCTTGGGAGCCTCATTGCATGCGTGTCATGTGCCTGTACACCCTGTCCCTTTTCTGAGTGCAGTCTGGCGTGTCAGGTCCAGCTCCTGAATTTTGGGCTTGTCTGTCCAAGGCCTCAGTGAAATCACAAGCCGATCTAATGTAGGGTTATCTCACTTTTGAAAGAGGAACACTGGAGCAAAGTGATTTTGACAGCTTTATTCCATTGTTCATTAGTCGTGCTTTTAAGAGCAAAACCCCAAATGATCTAGTGTACGTCGTTAAAGTTTTATTGCTAAAGACCAAAAGAAGGGTGGGGACGTCAGCAATGCTGTCCTCCCGCTTTGCTTTTACATGTGGCTGGGTTTGATGCGGAGTCTTCTTGTGCTGATGATGTACTGAGTCATCCCTGTGCAGGGGAGCCCGTAACTCCTTTGTCTGGCAAGGAGAAATTCAGCTGGGCAGCAAATATCAGCCTGTCTGTGGGTGCGTACGTCTGCAGCTTCACAGCGCGGGAGTCTCTGAGGTCTGGAGGCTAGACAGGATGCTGCACGGAGATGCAGTGCATAGATTTGCTTTTGACACACAGTGCAGTGTTCGGTTTTGATTCTTGCCTGTCCTAGGGACTTGTTTTACAAATTATTAATTGCCCTCTTGAAGGTTTCTTCGACCTTAATTGGAGTAAAGCTCTGTCTGCCTTCAAGAGAGGCTAGAGGGTTGGAGCGGCAGCCTGGTGCCTGGGGAACCCCAGCAGCCAATTCCTTCTCTCGCCCCGACCTTCGGCAGGTCTCTTAGCCACTGGTCTTTCCCCTGGTAAGAAATGGGGATCTCTGCAGGGTTTCCAGGGATTTCCCAGGGATGATGTGGAAAAAAGCACTGGTGATGCTCAAACATAAAACCAGTGATTACCATTCACATTCCTGAGAGGGCAGGTGTGGAAATATGTTCTGTCCCTAGGTGTTTCTAAATGCAGCTCAAATGAAGCCTTCAGATTAACGATCCCAGGGCTTGTAACGCTGGGGCATGGCCTGTTTTTTAGAAATCTTTTTCTGTGTCTCTGCGGGTGCCTACAAACGCTTCCAGCATCAGTTGCTGATTTACCAGAGGACATCTGGAGGGGCAGGCAGGTGCATCTGTCCCGCTTGCCTGGACTTTTCTCAGTTCCACTGAGCTGCCGCCGCCGCTGTTGTTGGCTTCAAGCAGCGCAAGGATGCAGGAACAGCAGCATCCCCGCAGGCAGAATCTGACAGGCTGCTGTGTTTTAATTGCCACGTTTGGTGTTCCTTTCCTTTTACAGATTTCCTAATAATTTGTTGTTTACAAGTGCATCTGGCGAGCTCTGGAAGATGGTGCGGATTGGTGGGCAGCCTCTTGGCTTCGGTAGGTAAACATTTGTGGGATCAGTTGGTGCACAGGTAGTCGGTTGCCTCGGGGCCTTGAAGAATGATGGAAAAACCCAGCTGAGGCTTTTTAAGAGCCAACAGCTTAACATGACTTTGCAAGCAGTGATTTTCAAAGAGGAGGAGTCTGACTCCTACCTACTAACTCAGACTTCTAAATATACTTTTGAAAGTGCTGCCTGCCTGACAGCTCCATCTGAATTGCCTTCATCTGCTGGACTTTGGAGGTAGCTACAGCTGGGTCTCTGTTTAAAGAGAAGTGGACTAAAAGATGGCATGGAATGCATTGTAGGTTATTGAAATCCATGGTCTGAAGGTGCTGTCGTACTCCAGTGCAGCCACTCTGTGGCTTTCGTAGATTTAGTGTGGATTTTTGGCAGTCCAGCTGGGAGTCCTCTCCACAGACCTGTTTCACATCCAGCACTGCAAACATTTTCTCTGCTTCAAAGAATATTGGACCTGAGTAACACAAAGTGCTTTGTGTCGGCAGAAGTGTTCTTGTTTTTTCTTTATGTCCCATGTAATTTTAAGGAGTCGCAACCAAGGCCCGATTTTCAAAAATCACTGGGGCTCCTTCCCATGGTCTCTGTAACGGTTATGAAATACAGGCTTCAGGAACATCTCTGAAAATATTTAGTTGCTACTTCTATGCCAAATAAACAAAAGCAGCAAGAAGGAAATTTTCGTGCACCTTTATGCATCTTAGAGGCAAAATATATTGAAATGGGGGTTGATGGGACGTCAGGACACCTGCCAAGTATGTGGTGTTTAAATACATTAGCGTAGAATCAAGTTGAAATGTTCAGTTTGGATCAAGGAAACTCAGATTTCATCTGGAAACAATGTACTGCTGATCTGCGATGAACAGACAGATGAAGCATGTAAATTGGCGTGAAATCCTGTCTCAGGGGCTGTGGTGGGCTGTGGTCTAGAACCAGCCGTGTGTCCAGGCCAGGCAGCAGGTCAGCATCTCCTCTCTCAGAGATGCAGGGTGAAGTGTTTAATGGCAACAGCTAAAGAGAAAGGTGGAGGTTAAGGGTGTATGTGACTCTTTGGTGCTTCCTTCCTGAACATCATTGATTGCCTTGCTTTGGACCTCTGAAAATCATTACAGTTTTTCCATCATTTTGTTTTGTGCCTTTGGGGGATTTACATTTCTCTGTAACAAAAGAAGGCAATAAAATAAAATGTGTAATATATCGTGGTGGCTCAAAGAGCCTGATTTGGTGAGAAAGAACACATTTTACTGCAGAGCTCCCTTCTGTTTGGAGTTTTTGAAGACAAACTCCTCCCTGTGTAGGCGAGGAGCTGGAGAGACCCAGGAGTTCTGTGAGGCTGACAGGTGCTGTTCAGACAATGACTGGGTTTTTATCTCCCCCACAGATGAATGTGGAATTGTCGCTCAGATTTCTGAGCCTTTGGCCGCAGCCGACATCCCAGCCTACTACATCAGTACTTTTAAGTTTGATCACGCGTTGGTGAGTATCAAGATGGCTTCTTTGAAAGGGGAGATCGTTTCCCTGGGATAAAACTCATGATGAGAACATCATTTCCCACCTGGAGAGCTTGTTGGAGTGCCTTTGCTCTGACCTAGCCCAGCAGATACCTCTCTCCAGCCTCCTGGCTGTCGCTGCCCTTGGTCAGAGGCTCCTGAGCCAAGCCCAGCCCTACCCCAAGGCAAAGCCGCATTAGGGAGTATCATTCCTGCAAAGGGCCGGTCTCAGGCCTTAAAGACCTGTGGCGATGGAGACTTCACAACCTCCCCAAGCAGTCTCTTCAGCTGCATCACTATCTTTTATTAGAAACAGCCACAAACCCTCTGTTTTCCTGCGAGTCAGAGGCTCCAGACTCTCAGGAGGGCACCTTTGTGTGTGGGACTATTCTGGAGGGTCTCCCAGGACCAGACCCCTGCCTTCACCTCTTGGCACCCGCGTGGCCCTAACCTTTGCGTTTTGAGACCCATCTGTGAGTCCTGGTGAGCTCTGCTGTCCATGCATCGCCCTGCTCGTGGTGTAGGAATTGGTAGATCGCAGTAACTGGCAGCAGGGCGAGGGAAGGTGATTCTGAAGCAGAGCAGGGCGTGCCATGTTTGGTTTTGTGAGTGCCCGTAGCAGTTGCTGCACTGTCATCAGCACAAGGGTCTTGTCCTTCATGCAGAGTTCTTTTCTCTTTTATACTGGCGAATATTTTGCCTTCTAGGCATGAAGCCTACCTCTGCTCCTTGTTGGCTGAAACCAAGGAGGAATCCCTCAGAAAGGAGGGATTTCCCTGAAAAGCCTGTAGCCACAAACAGGATGGCGTTTGACTCGGAGCCCGTTCCCCAAGTCAGTAGCCCATGCACTGATAAAACTAACAAAACTCAGCCGCTTTGCGCTTTTTGTGTTTGTTTTTTTTTCTTAAATGTGCCCCTTCTAGCATTATACTTCTCCTTTCACCACTGTACTGTCGCTGCCCAGGCCCTGCTTCTCACCTGTAAAAGCCCCAGTGGGTTCAAGGCAGGTTTTTCTCAGCGAATTACTTCATTTTTTCACAGCTGGTGCAAACCATTTGCAGCCTGTAGGCCATGTGTGTAAAAAGTAAAAGTAAATATTATGCCAGATAGCAAAGGTCAGAGTGTTAGATATGTTTGTCTTATTTTCTTGAATATTAACTGTGCTGATCAGATAAGCTAATAAAACACCATTTAAAAATCAATGCTGTTAGCTTTGCCTCGCATTCCTGCCTGTTGTGGAGGCCCCAGGTGGGTGCTTTCTGCGCAGAGTGCTTCCAGTTGTCAGGCAATCTCTGGAGTGCTGGGCCCTGCCAGTTAAAGTGGATATTTCACTTAAAACTCGTGCGGTGCGATTGTGATGACTCCACCTTTTAGAAGCGTCTCATCCGGCTGCGTCCCAGCCCGGCAGATTCCTGCCTCCGAGCAGCTGGCAGGGTGTTCTCTGGGCCATGCGTTAGTGTCTGCAGCTCTTCTTTACTCAAATCAGTATTTTAGCGTTTTCCTTGCTACTTGCTGCTTTCTTTTCTTAGGGTTTTAAAAGCCTTTCCATCTGGACAGTGCTGCTCTAGCTGTCAACCCTTCCGCCATGCGGAAGGTCCATTCCAAGCCCTCCTTTGCTTGGCTTTGCTCCGGGTCTGCTTGCTGCCTCTGGGTTGGTTTTGCTGGCCGAGACCCTGACCTAGATTTTGTTGTATTTTCCCTAACCTGGCCACCCACACACCTTGACTTCCAGTGATGTTTCTCAAGGTCTGAGTGCATCTTGAATCCTTTCTCTGCATCCTCCCTTTCTTTGTTGAAGGTTGTTCAGTACTCGTTGTCAGCCATTTAAAGTGCTTTATAAAAGCTTGTTGCTCTGATCTTTCTCCTCCTGTGCATCTTAAGGTGGATTTTGTTGCTTAATTTTTTATTTGACCCGGGTGTTAATACTCAGGTCTTCCTGCAATGCTGTAGCTGTAGAAGTTTTCCCTGGAAATCAGGACCAGTGCTTGAGAAGAGATCCCTTTGGGAGACAATGCTGAGATGGGGAGCTCCAGGTCTCTGATGGGTCCCCTTCGTGGCATAAGGTCAGGCTGGAGAGAGCTGCGGTTTCCAGCTCCCTCTAGAGAGAGCAAGTGAGAAGAATCCCTTTTCCAGGTGCTCTGCTCTTGCTGCCTCGTGCTCAGAGGCATCTCACTCTTCTCCACCAGCATTTTGGATCTGCTGAGACTGAAGCTATTTCTGGGACGTAGTTTGGAGCGTTACTTTTCCCTTAATGGTGATGCTTTGATCTGCCCTCTGGCTGACAGGTGCACCAGCTGCCCCGGCAGAGGGATCTTTTCTAGAGGGCAGGGAGGGGTAGGACTTCTCCACTGGTGGCAAACTAGGATGTGTCCTACAAGTCAAAACTGTTTGCACATCTGTCCTGGAGAACACCTGCCCCAAACATTTGCATTATGACTTATCCCATTTCCATCTGTCTGGTTCTGCTTCCACTGCTTCTGTGCTGCACTAAAGGAGCTCACGGAGAGACCTGCTGTTCATCTGCCGGGGCTGGCTACGAAAATGTGTTTTGCAAAATTGATTCCTGTGTCTTTTCTCATTATCTTCTGGAGAGGCAGAGTCATTCAGCTTCTTCCACTGCAGCGTTCAACATACTGGGAAAAATGATGAAGAAGAGGCAGTGGAGAGTCCTGTCTCAAAGTCCTGTTTCCTGCAGTGGAGGTTTGCTGGGGTTTTCTTCTCCTAACCCAGAAGAATTCATTGTGTGGTGGTTTCAAGATTATTTTCTTCCTTTCCCAGCTGACTTTTGTTCACACATCATCAGAGTTAGCCAGTGCTATTCCATCTTCCCATTGGAAAATCGAACATTTTTCTTGTTATTTCTCGTCAGGGTTTTTTCCTCAGTTTTGTTAAAAGTCTTGCAAAAAATCACAGGCCAGTTGTGTTTCCACTATCTGAGCTCTGGAGGGTGTCCAGTGAATCCAGGTATCGTGCTCCTGGCCAGGGACTCAAATACCTTGCAGAGGCAGTCCCTTCTTCAGCTTACTTAACATCAATTATTTTGGCTTCTTGCAGCAGCTCACAGATAATTTATTTTTCCCTCAGTCCCCTTTCCAGTTTCCAAGAGCTGTTAGCTGCCTGTCCCCTGAGCGTCATCTTTGAGTTTATGTAAGGGTCAGGCGCCTCGTTTCTGTCTGATGTAACTTCACTGGTGATGTTCTTTTCTACCGATGACAGTCGCTCTGAGTTCTGTTGCATCTTCTGTTACAAGAGGTTTTTCTTGCAGTACATGTGGAAAGATGCTCGATAATAATTTTGTGTATCGACTTCTATGGTTAAGTCTCATCACAACACTGGATAAGGAGGCTCAGGTGCTACGCCACAGCATCTGGGACCTAACACCGCAAGCAGACTGGAAATTCTCTTCTTCCTTGGATGGGCATGTCCCCCTGTCACCCAGTGTGGTCTCTCCACCCGTACTTACGGGTCCTAAACCTGAAGAGCCTCACGGGGCTCTTGGGCAGCCACATAAATCCATCCACACAAGCACCTTGCATGAGTGAGCTCCGGGTGTACAAAGGCTTTGAGGCATGAAGTCTCTGGAATATTTGTGGTGATAAATGAGCTACAGGGACTCCTGGAGCTTTGCCTGGGCATCCCCTTCCTCCTCTGTGTGAAAGCTGTGTTGGGGATGGCAAGAAATAAGGTATTTTTTGGACAGGCAGTGGCTCTCTTGAGCCAGCCCCAGTGCTGGAGCAGTGATGGCACCGAATGGGTCGGCAGGTTTTCTCTTGCCCAGATGCAGTGCCAGGTGGGGAGTAGCTGCTCCTCCAGCCAGGGAGTGGGGCCAGGAGGGCGGATGGGACGTGACCTTCACAGGGTCAGCGTTGCTGACCCCAGCGAGGTGCTTTACCAGTGAAAGGGAGGGAAGGGGGAGGAGAGGAAGAGGAGAACTCGGAAAGGAAAACCCCAAAACAGTTGCCTCCCCACCAGCACCCACCACACAGACAGAAGGTGGCTGGATCTCACTTACTCACATTTTGCTCCTAGGGGTACCGTGGGTTAATGCTTTTGAACCAGAGGCTGTCTTTCCTTGGGGGAGTTGACGTGTCCAACACAAAGTACCTGGCTCCTTGGGACTGCCTTCCTCTCCTTCCTCTCCTTGCCCTGCCGTCCCTCCCTGGCTATTGCTAGAGCGTGACCTTTCTTTTTGTTTTCTTACAGGTACCTGAAGAAAATATAAATGGTGTGGTCAATGCACTCCAAGTCAGTCAAGCTGAAAAGCATTAGAAGTCTTCTGAGCTGGTTCCAGATGCTTTTTATTATTATAATTATTATAATTATTATTATTATTATTATTATTATTCTTTTTTTCTCACAGTATTTCTTGAAAAATCTGATTCCAGAGAGTGACATGAAAAGAGACTGTGGAAAGTTGAGCAGAAACAGCTCCAATAAGCCTTTGTTTTAATTATTATTATTATTATTGTTGTTATTTTATTAAATTTATGAATGAGGAGCAGGAGGAAAGGGAGCTCAGACGGTTTCCTGACGTTCAGCTCCAAGGCAAAGTGTAACCTGCCTCTGTTCTCGGTGCGGAAGGAGCTGCCCAGGCGCAGCGGCGTGGATGGCCGTGCACGCAGGCGCTCTGCCAAGAGCTTCGTGGCACGGCTGGGACGGACGGGCCGCTTGCTCAGAGAGAGCCCTGAAAAAAACATAAACTAAATGAAATGTGGAATTAAACAGAAAAGACGTCGCATAGTGCTGGCTTGTCTCCTCGCATCAGACTTTCTGAGGACTGTCCGTCGTTGCGTATGCTGAGATAGGATGGGAATTGGGTTCTTCTTCCCCTGGGAAATCTGTTTGGCGTTGGAAAAGGGGAAAATATCCAGTTGTTTGAATTTTCCCTTTCTCCCTGCGGTCGAAGCCTGGCTGCTCCAAGAAAACCTGAGCAGGGGAGCGTTGCTCTGGCCCACTTCTTGGCAGTGCCCCCGCCAAGACTTCTGTCTGCATTGAAACTTGGCTGTTTAAGCTCAGTTTTCCCCAGCCACCCTCCCACCACCTCCAGCATCCTCCCATCGTGACTCCTGCTCCAGGGCAGCCGCTGTCCCCTCGCCCCCACATCAGAGCCATCCCCAAGCCCTTGTCCCTCAGGGCCAGCAAGAGGAGGGAGGCGTGTCTTCTCCTGTCCCCGCCGGCTTTTTCCCATCCCCTGTGTACACGTTCACGGGGTCACGACGCGCTGCCCGGGGTCCCTGGGTAGCTGCTTCTGCCCATCCCAGGCCACCTCGGCCAAGAGCCACAGCAGGTTGTCCCCACCCAAGCCCTGCGGGGACCCTCCTGTGGTTTTTCATCAGTTCCTTCATCACCATGGTGGAAATCACTGCCAGCTGGGGACTTGACTCCTAAGGTTTTTCCATTGGGTTCAGCGGGCAGCCCTTCAAAAGCAGAACGGCGCTGCGAACGCAGAAAACCGGAGGCATTTCCTTCTGGTCCTGCTGCAGGAAGGTGATGTGGGCTTTTTCCCTGTGGGGCAGCAGGAGTGTGTCCGCTCCTGGCTTGAGCCAAAGCTGCTGGGCAGAGGGAGTTGGCGTTGAGGCCCATGGTGGCACCCCCCTCCCAATTGCGCCCATGGCCACTCCCAGCACTGAAGACAGTGGGGACCGGTGCCAGGAGAGCAAGCGTCACCCCAGACGTAGGCACCAGCAGTCTGCACCACGCAGTGACCGTGCAGCAGGGGGTGGTGGAAAGGAGAGGCCGTCTGCAGAGGACTCTGATTTCACGGTTAGGAGCCCAAGGATTTCGTGCATCTCTAGTCTTCTTCCAGTTTCACTTTCGATATGAAGAAATGGCAGGTCTGACAGTTTCAGTGGGGTCTTTCCAGCCTTGCTTAAGAGCCCACCTCTAGCTTGGTTTTGCTGAGGCTGTCGTGTAGGTTTGAGCCAGGGTTTTGCATTAATCTGGAGGCAGAAAGCACACACCCAGGATCACGCCATGGTTTATACTGGTGTGTAGGACACGCGAATAGGTTTATACTGGTGTGTAGGACGTGGAAGCACACACACCAGCTTATGGCATGCGGTTTAGTTCCCCATTCGTAGTGCCGGAGGGCTCAGCTGAACATTGGTGGTTTCTGGTGCTGCTGGAACCAGACATTGAGTTTCAGATCTTCCTGATTTTTGATGGGTGGGCTGTTGTGTGGCAGCTAGACAGGGAATCTGAGCATCCACAGGAAAAATTGTAGATAATTTTCTTTTGTAGGCCCTAACAGGGTTAAAGCAGCCCTGCTGAGAAACGCTTAGGCACATGGTGAACTCTTCACCAAGCAGTGTGTTTTGCGGTTCCTTTACGTGGGTTTCCAGAATCCCCCCGTGACGCATTACACTCGCTCCAGATTTCTGGAGTAAAGGTTTGTTCCAGGTGTGGTAGCACGCGTCTCTGGATGTTTGGTTGGAAGGATGCTTTGGTCTCCTACAGCATGCCGGAAGGATGCGAGCACAGGCTGTACGGTGCAATATTTGGGAAAAAAGCCCTGGAGATGTGTGGGAATCTGCACAGCGTCCTTGGCGGGGAGCTGAGCAGGGCGGTCGGTAGCTTTTCACCATGTAAATGGTTGAAGCATTTCTCCTTGGGATGGCAGATGGGGTGTTTTTAGGACTGTGCAGGACTTTTTTTGGGGAGGGATACAACACTAGTTGGTGTCCAGCTGCTGAGTTGCCAGCCGGGTTTTCTGATCGGCCGAGTCGAGCCTGAGCTTTCCCTGTGTGCGTGGGCAGTCACTGGGACAGGGTGTTGTGCTCCTGGGTTTTGTCAGCCCTCAGAAAATGATTATTTAGCCCCTTTCCACATCAGAGAGCAACATGGATTACCCTCTGCTGCTTTCTAAGGACCACGGGAAGGAATTAGTTGAAACGAGCATCACCTTTATTGAGCCTTAAGAGGAAGTGAAAAAAATAGGTTTTAATTTTATTTTTAAAATTTGCACTCAGACAATTTTTTAATTTAAATTTTCCACTTTTTTTTTTTTCCCGCAAGGGAGTTGGCCTTAAATTTGTGAAATCTGCAGAAATTTTGGGGGTGTGTCAAAACTTCACTAAGCAGGTTGATGCCCTAGCATGAGAAAGTCAGGCTGAAAACTTCACGAGGTGTACAGTCCATTGAGGGGCTCTGTCTCTGCCATCATCCTCCACTTCACCGTTTTACTTTCTCTCTGGTTTTGTCCTGAGAACCAAGAAGATCATTTCAGACCGCTTGGGCTCGTTTGATGCTTTCCCTTCAGCGTTCCCTGCATTCGTTTGCTGGTGGGAACTGAGAAGCTCTGGATTTGGCCAGAACTGGCTGGGCCTGGACAGGAGCCCTGGGGAAGGGCAGTCCGGCGCGCGGGCAGGATCAGTGCGAGCTTGCACAGTGGTGGTGGGTGCGAGACCTTCGCTGGATGAGGCAGGAAGGGGTCTGTAGGGGCTTTGTTAAAAAGAAATTAATAGCAATGATAATAATGTGACGCTGGAGTGCTTGATGAGCTCAAAGCAGGGGCTCGTAAAGCTGCTCGAGTTCCCGCTCTCCTGGCACCCGGCCTTTAGGATAGGGAAAATTGAAGGGTCTTTTCTTTTTTTAAATGCCTTATGATGATCATGTCTCTGAGCATCCTGGCACTGTGCTGTGTGGATTAAGGTGGAGCGTGTCCGTGGGATGCCCTTTGCCTGGGCTCTGCGTTGCCGAAAGGCCGGTTACCCGGCAGCCACCCGTGCTGTCCCAAGCATCCCTGCCCGACTCCCTGCAGAGCGTCACCTGCCTGTGGCTGCTGCTCATGGGGGATCACCAGAACGCTGCGGGACCCTCCCCGTGCCCTCTTGGTTCCTCTTGTTGCACAAAAATTCACCAGCAAAATGCAGAGAGGATTTCCAGCCCCGCAAGGAGGGGTGGGCAGGGAAGGAGAACGCAGCCCTCCTTGATTCTCCGAGGCCTTTGATTTCTTAGAAATGTCAGCCTGTGTCACGTCCTGTGGGTTACTATATAGTTTTTTTTCTCTTTTTTCCCCCGCCTCAATTAGATTTTGGCTGCAAATTCCTTTCTACTGTGCAAGTGTGGGCGTATGTCCATGCAGTTGTATAGCGTTTACGTAGAAGTTCTTCATAAGTCTGTATTGTACGCAGATGTAAAGGGTGTGTGATGTTTGTGTGGCTGTCCCCTGTACGTAGCGTATCTCCTTGAGCAATACGGGCTCGTACGTGCTGCGTGAGTACCTGTGTGTATACTCCAGGCACACGCTCTGTGTGTGTGTATAGATGTAGTAAGTGCTGTATACACACACTTATTCACCATATATTTTTAATTCAAGTATATAGGCAATATGAATACTTAGTTGCGCTCTCGGGATTTCTCTCCTTGTTTTTAGCAAAGAGCAGGAGCGAAGCTGACCTGGAGCAAAGCTGCGGCTCCTCCGCTCGCAGTGCGTAGGCAGAGACCCGCACTGATCCCCAGCGTCGGGTGTTGCTGCCTGCTGCCAGAACGCCCTGGTCCTCCTCAGTTTGGTGCCTCAAGCGCAGGCGCTGTAGGGAAATTGCTCCTTTTTCTTCTTTAGTTGCTGCCCTGAATTGCTTCAGCCTGTAAGTAGCCACAGTTCGTTTGCAGAGTGCCTCCCCAGACGCTGGCTGGGGGGTTTGCAGTGGGGCTTCCAGTTCCCGCAAGCACGGAGCGCGTGCCCGTGCTGCCCGCTGCCCCCGGCCGGGGCTGGCTCCGGGGAGCACCTCCTGAGCCTCCTGCCCGCGAGGTCTCCGGGATAGCCTGGGCGTGTCTCCACGTGAGGCTGCGCGGCGTGCCGGTGGGTGTTGGTGACTCGGGGGCCGGAAGACAGCCCATGGCTAACACAGGGCTCTGGTGTTCATTGGAAAAGTCACATTTGTTGGCCTATGAGGAGCTTTACATCAGTGGATTATTTTTAAGGAAACTGAAACGTTGGAGGATTTTTTCCCGTTAAGAGTGGCTGTTTGAACCCGCTCATCGGCTGCATATGGTCTGTGCATCTCGTAGTCGGAGTTTCCTGCTGACCAGGAGAGCTGCCTGTTAGGGTGCAGGTGGGAAGAGGTTTTTACCCAAAACATCCCATAGTTTGATAATTCAGTTACGCTTCACCAGATGCTGCTGCCTTACCGCTGACCTTTTGGCTCCGTCAGGTTTTCAGTCTGCCCCACAGACCCATCCTTGCACAGGTTGGCGCAGTTTGCTGCTCCTTGTCAGACTGAAGTGGCTCTGGTCTGCAGCTGCCGGTCTCTGGAGCGCTGTGCGTTAAGTGGCGTGCGATGGCCTCTCTGGTGTAGGAGAGTATTTGGATTTGACTGGAGCGCAGCTCGCGGCACCTGCAGCGCGTGACGTTCATGTAAGGCTCGCTTACTGGTGATGCCGTTTGTGACGAGCATTCATCGCGTCAGCATCGTGCCGCCGCTGCCTGTAACGCCAGGCTCAGTGTTACCATTCCCAGGGGCACAGGTAGAAAATGGTGTTGGTCTGCGATGAATCAACCCTCAACCAAAAAAACCTTGGTGTCAGACCCTGCTTGCGGGGTTGCACGTGGCACCGAGCAGTAATTTAGATTTTTAAGACATGCTGTGTAGAGCGGGCGTGGGAACTTCCAGGACTGATGCTTGAAGGAAGATGTTGCTGGAAGGTCATGAGTGCTTTAGCTAAGAAAGGCATCCAACTGAAGTTTATCAGGTTTAATTTTTCTGAAGCGTGAAGTTTTGTCCTGCAGATGCTGGGAGGGAAACAAGGTGATGCGACACATCAGAGGTCCTCATGCTTCAGCATAGCTCCCTGAGCACCCAGTTGTTCTCCTGATGCATGCAGTGCCGTCAGCAGCGTGCAGACACCCAGGAGAGGCAAGGCAGAAAGCAGCTCTGCTCAGAGACTGCACCGGCGCGCGCGCTGCGTTTCGGGGCTGGGTTTGCCATCCCCAGGCACGAGCTCCCAGCACATTCCCACGCTGGCTGCCCCGCACGGGGACCGCGTGTCTCACCGTGTGTCCCCGGAAGGAGGTTTTAGTAGCACGATTCTGACATCGCAGAGGGTAGGGAAGCTGTTTGGGGTATCAGAGGCTAAACTGCATGTGTTTGGTCAGAGTCTGGCTCTGAAAGAAGCAGTTTCCCATCTTTGCTTAGCTTTGCTGTACAGTACTTGAATTTTCGTTTGTTACGAAGTGGGCAGCCTCCCCGCTGTAAGCTGATGCAGCCGTCACTGCCCCGGCTGCGGAAGGGCCATGGCTTCAGCCGTGGTGTCAGCCCCAGGTTCTCTGTTCCTATGGGCATCCCTGTTTCTGTCTCGGCTGTTTCCGGCACGTCTCCGTGCTGCGGCAGTAAGGGGTCTGCGGGGGTCCCTGTTAGCGACAGGCCTGGAGAGGCCGGGGATAGCTGGAGTACCAAGTGATGCAGAGCAATTAGTTTTTTATTTTTCAGTTGCGTGAATATGAATGTATGCAGTTTTGCTTGTTGTTGTTGTGAACATAAAAACATTTTCAATCTTCTTTTTCCTCTTTGAATCAAACAGTCCCCCTCTCCCTGACCAGCCTCTCTGCTGAGCCCAGTGACCCCCTGGGGATCCATTTGTCCCAGCAGCACGATCCCAGCAAGGCTGGCATGAGCCCTCCCAAACTGGTATTCTGAAAATCTCCCGATGCTCAGCCTCTCATGGGGGAAAGCCTCCAGGAACCTCTGTGTGTTTTCAGGTAGCGGTGGTGTCGGGCAGTGTGGCTGGAGGGGTCGGTCACATCCTTGTGGGTTTTCCCGTCCATGCACTCGCCCGTGCTGTCCGAAGGCACCGGCGCGTTCCGACTCCCCACTTCAGAGGTCAAGGACCTGAGTGGAAGGTGCCAGGTCCCGTGTCAGCACAGTCAGTGCTCGGTGAGAGCAAATGCTCCTGTCCTGGCACTGGGTAATTGGTATTTTCTGATAACAACAAGGGAGAAATTACTCCTTCAGCCCGAGCCTGATTGTCAGCTGCTGGCTCCCCAGTGGAAGCGTCTCCCAGCAGCATTCGGCGAGGGACAAGAAATCATTTCTGATGAGGATTTCTTTTCTCTCTGTTGCTGTGACTGTTGTGGACACCTCCAGTAAGCAGCTTAAGGCGTCTCGCTTACCTGTCCCAGTGCTGCCTGCAGACGTTGGATTGGATTAAACTTCTGTTACCTGCGAGAGAGTAAAGCCCAGTAATCCCTCGCCAAATGGTATTTACGCTTTGTAGCATGTGCTGGGGTGTTTGCGTTGGCCAAGATGTGCGGATCTGCCTCCAGACTTAGAAGCCTTCTCCCGACAAGTGCATCTGTCTGTCTGTCTGTCTCTACCTGGCGTGGTCCCTGTGTGCCAGGGGCCAGCGATAGCCCCTGGGCATCCCGGCAGCCCTGAGCCGGTGCAGAACCGCTGCGTGCGCCGCCCCACCGAGGGCTGCGGGACCTTCCCAGCACCCTGGGGAGGGAAATGCTCGGCTGTGGATCTTGAGTTGTTCTGCTGTCTTCAGCCCCTCATTTTCCATCCCCTGGCCTCTTTCTTTATTTTGTCTTCGTGAAGCACAGCTGGGTTGAAATACCAGCTCCAGTGAGCACAGGTGAGGAAGAGGATGGGGTTCTGCACCGTGGGACCTGCACTGGGGGCTGGTCAGCTCTGGCGGGCGTGGAGCAACACACAGACCCTGTTTTGAGCAGGGGAAATAACGGAGTATGTCTCAAGCAAAGTATATTCTGGTTTTAGGGTGTGAATGTGCAGAGAAGCACACTTCTTTGGAACATACATAGCCAAGGTGACCCTTTCTTGGTCTCTAAGCACCAGCCATTTCTCCTTCAGGTTGGGAAGATAATTTGTACCCTGAAGTCCAGGACTGAATGTTTCCTTGTAATTGCAGATTACACGTAGCAGCTTTTCCCCGCTCTGTAATTCCCTCTTGGAGTTACCTTTGCCACTGCCTGCCCCGGCTTCGAGCCGGGCCCAACCACGAGGGAGCAGGAACCCTGCGCAGCTCATCCCGGCTGGAAGGCCGTCAGGTTTGCGGCCGAGGTGCAGGGAGCAGCAGAGGGGCGGCGGCCGCACACGTCCTGCCCTGGCTGCCCTGCTCGAGCGTGGCCACGGCCAGCCCAGCCTGGCACCGCAGTGGTGCCGCGTTTGCAGACCGGTTGCTTCATTCCCTGGGCTCCCTTGGGAACTGATCAGCTGCCGAGCGTCCCTCTAGGGAGGCCCAGCGGTTCTACTGATGTCCTCCCAACCCTAAAAGATGCCAAAAAAAAAAAAAAAGACTTCTTCCATCCTTTGTTTTGAGGGGATTGGTCGATTTTCTCCTCCCTGTGTGGATGTGGCAGAGGCCGTGTCTCTCTTGCATGGTGCCTTTGGGAAGATGCCATCGGAGACTGGCTGGAGTTCAGGGTCCCCCTGCTCCCTCCAGCTTTCAGCTGCGATCTCGGCATCTTGAGGATTTGAAACCAGCTTTCTGCAATTACAGTAAAAAGCCTTTTCTTTTTCCCAAAGAATTCCTACCAGCTCTTTTGTAACTTGAAAAATGCATTTTCCAAGTATTTGATTCCCTGGCCCTTCTGGGAATGGCACTGGCAGCATCCCGCCTGCCAGTGCGGCCGCTGTGAGCATCCCTGCTCGTTCGGGCCCCAGAAGAGGGGCTCAGGCCCCGCTGGCGGGAGGCAGCTCTGGGAATGGGGTGCACGGGAGGTACAGGCCCGGCAAACGGAGCCGCCTCACCGTCCGGGTCCTCCCTGCCCGCGCAGAGTCCTTCCCGTCAGCTGGAACAGGAGGCGTGGGACATTTCCCTTTTGCTGAAGAACACCAGCAGTGTCCTGTTGGGGTTCGTGGTCGGTGGGAAGAGCGAAAGAGCGTTTGGCCTGCAGGAGGCGGAAGGAGGGAGTGAGGGAGTTGTACGCATAGGGCAAAGGAGAAAAACCCGCAGCTTTTGTTGTAGTTGATTCTGGTAATTATTTTTAAGGCCAGCCTTGTGATTTTTTTTTATTTTTGAGGATCACTGAAATTACCTAAAGAGCTGGCTCTGCTGCTACAGCTGTGGAAACTGCAAACCTACCTGTGGCAGCGTTGCCTCTGGGCAGGACTGCCCCGAACGGGGCGCGGGGACCCTTCCCACTGCGGCTCGCTGCTGAGGCACGGGCTGTCCGGGGCTCTCCTGTCCAGCCACGCCGTACACAGTACACACAGGCAGCCTGTTTCACCAGTCTTGTTCTTGAAGAGATCACTGAATTTTGGCCGTCTCCTTTCCGGGAGCCTCCGTCCTGCGGTGTGCGTTTGTGCTGGTGCTATCGGTGTGTCGGCCAGCGCGGCCACGGCAGCGGTTGGGACTGTGCTGGGGCTGGGACTGTGCGAAAAGGGCGACTGCAGTGCGAGCACCCGGTTCCTCCTTTGAGTGCTAGGAAGAGACGCTGTCTGCTTTGGCTCGATGACCTCGGCCTTATTTTAGTTTCATCATAGAATTAAAAAATGAATCGTCTCCTCGCTCTTCCCCAGACCCTGCCCGACTGCGTCCCCTCTCACAGCACCCCGGGCCCTGAGCCATGCCATCTCCGGTCTTCCTTCCTCCGAGTTTGTATTTGCTCTGAACTTCCCCAATGGCGTGGGAGAATAGAGGAGCACGTTGGTGTCCCTGGGGCGGGGGGCTGGGGTGCTTTTGCAGCTCCCCAGGGCGCCTGGAAGAGTCCTTTCCTTGTGTTCCCAGTGTTACCCGGCGCTGGAGCAGGGATCCAGACCTGCCCCACAACCAGGGCTGCCCTTGCCTCTCACCCAAAAACCTCGCTGCTGCGGCTGCTAAAGATACTCGTGCTCCGATGGCCATGGACAGCAGGGCTGAGAACTGCGTTTGCGTGCTGCCGGTGCCCGGGCCAGGGGCCCGGGGATGCAGAGGGAGGTGGCGCCCGCCCGCCCTTCACCAGGGCTCTGCTCCGTGTCGCAGCCGGCGTGGTCCTAGCCCCACTGCTCACAGCTGGGTCACTCCTGTCATCCCTGGGCTGCAGGCTTGGATCTGGGGTTCGTGAGACACGAAGTCGAGGAATGGGCCGTTGGTTTTAGCACTGTGGCAGCCGTGTTTTCTCCCAGTGCGTCCCTCTCCTCCTCCTCCTCTGCGGTGGCCAGCGATGGCAGTGACAGCGAGGGGACGCTCGTCCTGTGGCCGGATGACTGCGGCGCTTGGGCCAGGCAGGAGAGAAGGAGGCTGCTGGGCAGTGACTCACGGCTGGATCCGGCTTTGGATGCTCTGGTTCAGCCCCTGGAAGAGCCCGTCGCCCTCCCTCTCTCCATTAACCTCCCAGGCAGCCCGCTCCCTCCTGTTTTCACTAAAATCAGGGACTGTGATCACTTCAATTCAGTGAACAGGCTCCTGCTACCGAGCCGTGCCAGCAGGTCCTGCTGGTGCTGGCGTTTGGGGATCCTTGGTGCCACAGCGCCTGGGGAACGTGCTCTGAAGCTGCAGCCCCCCCCCCTTGCAAACGTGTCCAGCTGCGGCCCCACAGCACAGCGCCGGGTCACGCCGGTTGTCTCCTGCTCGTTGGGCACCATAAGGCACACGGGAGGGTTCATTTGGAGGGAGCATTGGCTGGAGGGAGCCTCATCCTCCTCCTCAGTGCTTAGGGACAGATTTTTAGTTTGGTTCCTCTGGGCTGAAACGCAGGGAGCTGTTGCCCCGCGGGGTCACGGTGCGGGTTTACGCTGTAACTCCGCTGCATTGGGCACATTCGGAGCTGGATGGGTGGGGTCCAGCCCTCCCACCACCCTAGTGAATCGTCACTTTATGAGTGTCTCAACTGGCTTGAACAAGACCAAGCTGTTCTCTCTTTCTCCCCTTCTTTGGGACTTAAGAAGGAGCCCAGCTTTCTCCAGGTGCCCAGGATGGCCGCAGCATTGACCCCAAGTTTTTGTGAGAGGCCAGGAGAGCAGAGAGGCTCCTGGTGCCGCAGCTGGCCAGCTCACCGGGGTCTGCCCCGCTGCTTCCAACGGCCGTGCTAGGCAGCCCGGGGAGGAAACACAGATCTTCAGGACCTTCTTTAAAAAGTTATTTAGTGAAATAACCACTTCTGGCCTCAGACACCCACCAGACTGGCTGAGGTCGGGCTGGGGACACAGGCAGCCCTGGGCATCCCCAATTCCTCAACCTCTCCTCCCTGCTCACCTCTGAGAAAGCCCACAGCGGCCTTTCCATTGGGGGAGCAAAATAAAAAGCCTTTTTTCCCCCCCCCCCCCCCCCCCCCTTTGATTACCAGCCTGATGCAAACCAACCAGGGGGGTCCACCCTGTGCAGGGGCCCTGCTGCACCCCGTGCTCCGGGCTGTGGCCGTGGGAAAGCAGCTCCCGAGAGCCCGGGCGCAGGGGAGAGCGAAAGCGTCGGTGGTGTTCATGGCAGCCTCTGCGTGAGGGGGAACGTCACGCCGCGGGGCAGAGGGAGGGGGCAGCAGCTGAGGATCGTGCTTTGGGCACGGAGTGTGGGGCTGAGAAGTGGATGCTTTGCTTTCCCAGCGATTGCACATGCTTCTTTTCTTTGCTGGTCTTATGCTGAAAAGCTGAGATTTATGTACTGTATGGAAAAAAAACACACAACAAAAACAAAAGAAAAAAAAAGAAAAAAAATCCTAATGTTCCAAAAAAAATGACAGTATATTTTGTACTTTGTAAAGTGTTAATTAAAATGAAAAAGAATAAAAAGTGAAACATACGCTGTCTGCTTTTGTACTGATCAAACTGATGAAAATAAAGCAGAGCTTGGCATTGCCTATAAGATGTAGCTCTTTTTTTTTTTTTTTTCCCAACGACAGCCGTGCTGAGCCTTGCTCCAACCAGTGCTCTTTGCCTGCAAACACCCGTTCAGGAAGGTCAGCAGCTGTCCCCAAGGCTCTCTTGTGTCCCGTGGCCGGCTCACCGCAGGGTCTGTCGCTGTTTCACCCCCAGGCATGGCACCCACCACCATCTTCTCATCCTGCACTGGTCTCTGGGAGCCACCAAACTGTCCTCCAGACTTCTGTAGGATGCTGCTAGTGTGTTTGCAAGACTTCACTTTTACCTGCTCATAGAAGGACACGAGACACCCAGGAGCCTGGAGGGCCCCTGCAGAGACCATGGGGGACGTGGCCCCAGCATGGCACCCCAAGGACAGGGAAGAAATGTTACCCCCCCCCGACTGTGGCTGGGCAGTCACCACTGAGTGCTGTCCTGCCTCTGTGAGCAACAAGGCTGCACAATGCCATTGCCACACATCTTGACAAGGAGCTGAAGAACCTGGCTGAAGTGTGCAAATAAAAAAAACCACCAAAAAACCACACACCACAAAACAAAAAAAAAACCCAGTGAAATTAGGTGTATGACCACCCATCAGAGTTCTATCCAGTTACAATGACTGTTTAAAGGGAAGCAACTCATCTACACCTGTGGCCAAGAAAAGTACCTTCTCTTTTAGCAAAAAGTGTAACCCATTTCTGACTCTTCTGGTCAAGTGTAGGAGCATTTAGTGTAGGATGGCCGATCTGGACGGCAGCATTACTGCAGAGCGTTGCCTTCAGAGTTTAATCCAATAACAAAATCAGCACGCGTACTGCCGTGCAACGGCAGCACTGCCTGCAGCCCCCCCCGAAAGCAACTGGTGTCTTTTAGGGTACATACACACGATGTAGGCGGGTAAACTGGTGCCCAAGACTCTGCTTGCACCTCTCAGTGGGGGGTGTGTGGTTTTTTTTTTTTGTTTTGTTTTTTGTTTTTTTTTTTTTTAAAGCATTTGTATGTGTCTGACTTTACCTGACCAGGTTCATGCCCTTGTACAGGGATGCTGGGAGAGCTCCAGCCTCTTGGGCAAAAAAAAAAAAAAAAAAACAAACCACCTACAAAAATAGATTCTGATGCATCATGGCAATATTTTCAGGGCCCTGTTGAAGGCTAATTACTAGTTCTCTGAGTCATTTGCTGTAATGTAACAGGTGCTTAAAAATAACCTTTGTTTTATGGGCGTTCCTGCGCGTTATTCCCAGCTGGGCAGTTTGCTGCATGACCAGCCCAGCCTCTCTGGGCAGGGGCTCTGGGGGTGGCTGAGCGGCCGCAGGAGCCTTGCTGGGCCCAGCTCTCCCGCAGGGAACGGCCGGCGGCCCCTTGGCAGGGTGGGCTGCAGAGCGGGAACCTGGGCATGGCTCTCGCCCCTTCCCTCCTGCTCACACCGCCAACGCACTTGGAGCTGCAGACGTACCTGGCGCTCCGTGAGTGTCGTGTCCCGAAGTGCTGTCAGGCTATTTTAAGCCAAACCCAGCAGCGCAGTGGTGTTTGGAGGGCAAATTACTCGTGCTAATCAACGCAAAATCAAGTGGGTTATTTTTAGTCCTAATTTGAGCTGCTCCCCGTGGCCTGTACCCAGCCCCTGGCTGCAGGTCTATTTAGGGATGCAGGTGTATTTTGGGCTGGCTAATTTGCTACAGCAAAGGACAAAATGGTGCGAAGTTGCCGTCCAGCGCACACCTGTGCTGACCTGGGGCCAGTACCGCATGGCCCTGGCCCAGCAGTCACAGGGCGGCAGTGTCACCTCGCAGGGTGTCGCTGGCTTTGACAAGGCGGGGCAGGGGAAGAGTGTGTGGCATTTCTATTTTTCTGAGCCTTTTCTTCTTAACTAAAACATTTGGTTATTTCCTCAATAAAGTGCAGCACAGGGAAGAGCACTGCTACAGGGATGCTGTGAATTAGGGCCTGGCATGGTCTTTTTTCTTTCCGGCATGCTCAAATTTTCTTACACCCTCAGGGCTGCCGGGCAGGACGGCAGCTCAGCCCAGCCAGCGCTGAAGCCAGCGTTCCCTCCACCCCGCCAGTTGCTGCAGCTGGACCTCCTAACACCAACCTTCTCCTGCCTGCGTTTCAATGCTCACAGTGTCATGCTGGTAACTAGAAAACATTGCACTGCAGACGACAGCCTTCTCTCCATTATCATCCCGAGGAACCTTCTGCCCCTTAAATTTCTTTCCCCAGGAACCAGAGGAAAGAGCTCAGCTTTAGCCCACCTGGAACATAAGGAGGACATGGAGCTGTTGGAGTGAGTACAGAGGAGGCCACGAAGATGATCAGAGGGCTAGAGCACCTCTCTTATGAGGACAGGCTGAGAGAGTTGGGGCTGTTCAGCCTGGAGAAGAGGAGGCTCCAGGGAGACCTGATAGTGGTCTTCCAGTACATCAAGGGGGCCTACAAGAAAGATGGGGAGAGACTGTTCAGTAGGGTCTGTTGTGACAGGACAAGGGGTAATGGTTTTAAAATAAAGGGAGGTAGATTCAGATCAGATATTAGGAAAAAATTTTTTACACTGAGAGCGGTGGAACACTGTCCCAGGTTGCCCAGAGAGGTGGTGGATGCCCCATCCCTGGAAACATTCCAGGCCAGGTTGGACGGGGCTGTGAGCAACCTGATCTGGTTGGAGATGTCCCTGCTCCTTGCAGGGGGGCTTGGACTGGATGGGTTTTAAAGGTCCCTTCCAACTCTAACCATTCTATGATTCTACTCCAGGATCCTGCCGGTACAAGAGTGTGGTGAGCAATCCGGGACCTGCAGCGCCAGCCCAGGTAACCAGGAGCTCAGCACATCCACCAGCACGGCTGCTGGGACACAGGACTTGCTGAAGGCAGGGCAGGAGAGCAACAAACACCCACAGCTCAGGTCACGACTTTGGGCACAGGCTATTGCTGCGTGACGGGCATACAGGTCGTCCCTGCCTGCCCTTATACAGTCTGGGTGTGTTTGGGTTATTTAGGAAGAAAAGTACAGCCTGAAGAAGGAACCTGAAAGGAGCACAAACAGCTGCTGGATGGGGAACAGAGCTGGGTTTGAAGAAAGAGGCGGCAGCAGCGGTTTACAGAAAGCACTCTTCATTAGCCAGGGGCTGCTGCATGGCTTCCTGCAGCCTGGCCTGAGCTCTGCCCCAGCAGGGATGAAGGGAACAAAACCACCCCAGCCCAGACATTCTGCTCGTCAGGGCTATGGCCAGGCTGATTAAATAAATGAGCACTACGCATTTGACATCCAGCTCTGGCCTCTGCTGCCTGCTCAGGCTTTTGCTGACCCATTCCACCCACACACCCGCATGGCAGGGCTGACAGCAGCCAGCTGGAGGCCGGCCCATGCCCAGCCACGGGCACGCAGCCCCAGCCCCACCACATCCAACCACCCACCCCAATGACCGGCCCCTCTGCACAAAACTGCTGAGCAGCAGCTCTTGGGCCATATCTCACTTTGTGAGTAGCGCAAGATGCCATGAACAGCAAAACAACTACAGGCTCACTAACGGCTCGGGGCACGCTCTAGACCAGTCTTCTGGATCAGATCATTTCAGCAATGCCCACTTCTTGTACCAGGTTTGTGCGGCCAGGTTTTGGTAGAGGGGGCTGCAGGGGTGCAGTCTGGGAGAAGATTCCAGGAGCTGCCCCCAGCCAACACCAGTCGGTTCCAAGATGGACCCACCAGTGGCCAAGGCTGAGCCCATCAGGGACGGTGGCAGCAGCTCTGTGATAATGTATTTAAGGTGGGGGAAACTGCTGCAAAACAGCAGCTGGGAAAGCAGAGTGAGAATATGTGAGAGAAACAACCATGCAGAGACCACAATCAGTGAAGAAGGAGAGGGAAGAGGCGAAAAAGCCCCGAGTGAGGTTGAGCCTGGGAAGAAGGGAGGATTGGGGAAAGGTGTTCTTAGATTTGTTCTTGTTTCTCATTATCCCACTGTGGGAAAATGATAAATAAGACTGGCAATAAATTAATTTCCCCAAGCCGAGTCTGTTTTGCCCATGATGATAACTGGTGAGCGACTCCCCTTATCTCAACACAGAAGCTTTCCATCAGACTTTTCTCCCCCAGCCTGCTGATGGACAGGGAGTGACAGAGCAGCTTGGTGGGCACCTGGCCAAGATCACCACTCGGCTGTTGCCAAAACACGGGTCAGTACTGGTGTTAGCGGCTCTCTGCCCTTACCCTGCTCCCGTCAAGCTGCGTGTTCGAGAATGCCCAGAGCCACGGCAACGAAAGCGCAAACACTCCCTCTGCATTAAGCCATACAACACTTCTATTTCGGGCTAAAGACCTTGCTGGCATCTAATTAACACACAGATCTTGCAATTTATTACATAGCAAGACCACAACACAGCCAGGTACGACCTGGCCTTCGTTCTCAGCCCAGCTCTCCAGTATGCCCAGCCCCCAGCAGCATCAGAGAGCACTTGTGAAGGAGAGCTGCCTGCAGCGCTGCTTGGCACCAACCAGCCATCCTGTGCAGCCCTCCTCAAACAGCAACCTCTCTGAAGGGACTGGCCTGAAACCCCTTTCTTGGCATGCTTTTTGATATTTGTTTTCAACGCTTTAATAAGCTTCCTCCTGTTAAAGGGCATTAGCTATTCCCACGAGGCCCAAAGGACATGTTTGGGCACTCAGGTCACCCAAGTCAGACATAGAAGAAGGGATTAATTAAATTCACTTCACAGGAATTCATAGCAGGGAAGGTCTGACACAATTTTATGATGGCTTTCTGCTTCTTCCGCCTCAACCCACCACAGCTATCTAAGTTACACCACCATGTACTCATACACTTTTTATTTCTGTGTACTTTGTTTCACCTTTCCTGTATCTTCTGCAAAGCTCTTCAAGACTTATTTCATCAAGACAGAGTTTACCCCTTGCGTTTCGGTAATTACACAACAGTTTTGATACGGAATTTCAGCTCTGAGCCAAAATGTGAGTATGTGGTGTCCCCTGGGAGCATAGATACAGGGCCTGCCCACAGGGGTGCCAGTCCTGCAGGTGCAGGAGGCCCAGCTGGCAGAAGAGGGCTCCTGTTACATCGCTGTGAACAGAAATGCTGTGTGAAGTCAAGCTCAAGAATATTCCTATTACTACTGATAAAGACTTTATAATTGCTTTATTAAAAACATATTAGCTTGGATTTTGCCAAAATAATTTACACTGTAGAAGTATCCCACACAGAGAGAAATGGTACAGCTCTGCCTGCTGTCTGGAGTACTTCACAGGAGACAGTTTCCCACACTTCAGGGTGAGATTTGGCAAGTGCCTGCTACAGGTACATACAGCTGCTGCATCTCCAGCAGCTTACTGCATCCTAAATATGCTGACTACAACTTCTCTGCTAAGAAGATACAAAGAAACAAGGCTCCGCTGCTTGCCCATTAAGTCTCCTTCCCCTGCTAGGCACTACCAAAAAGCCTGGCTGATTTAAAAGGGCCCTTTGGAACAGAGCCACCACGCCCCTGAGGACAGAAAGTGCAGAGACTCCAAACCACCAAAGGCAGAGGTTTGCGATCAGCACATGAAGACAAGAGAACTTCTTGATCAGCAGCGAGCACTGCTCACGTTCGCTGCCTGAGCGCCGACACTGCAGGTAGCTAACAGGGAGCTTTGTTTCCAGCCTGCCTCCACGAACAGGCTAGAGCAGCTGCTGTCACTGTCAATGTCCTTTCACAGCAATGGCAGCGTAGGCAGCCTTCATCTTTCCATGCCGTCTTAAGTTCAACAGTACTTCCCCACCAGTTTAATGAACGTGTTCCTTGGTGTTCTTTAGAGTCCACAGCCTCGGATGAGAGCACACCACTGCCTCCAGGCCACTGGCTGTGCATCCAGCTTCCGCATGGAACAGCGGCCTGGGCAGAGCGCAGCTGGTGGTGGGCGCCAAGGACAGCTGTGCTGGACTCCAACAGCCAGTATGACTACTTTTATTCCACATAAAAAAGTTATAAAAAACCCCCTTCCCCTTGAGAAATAGTTTGGCTCAGCCCAACACTGACATGCCAGAGCTGGTGACAGGAGAGTCATCCATAAATCAACGTCCTGTGCTACAGATTTCATCTCGTGTCAGTCTTCCCTGAGGGAGATGCTCTTCATCCTTACGCACAGAGGGACTCACCAGCTGTGGGCTGGGCCTCAGACTCTTTGGGAGCTCATCATGATCCAGCCAGAGCATTCCCTGCATTTCCACTCCTCAGGGAACGTACATCCTTCCTGTAGCCAGGCCAGATGGTTTCAACAACACACCCAGGCACTGCTACGGTTGGCTCTGCTCACAGTCACTTCTTGCTTGGCTTCACGGAACGAGGCTTCCTTTCCGCGAAGCTCGTCACCAAGTCTCCCCATCTTCTTGGCACCATCTGAGGCCCAGCAATACCACTAGGTGAAAGACTTGACCATGCTTACCATATGATCAACTCCACACGCGACATCCACCACCTCACCGGGCACAGTCACCTGGATCAGACACACAAGAGCGCATTATTTCTCAAGCTGGTACTTCACACCTGGTATTTCCTGTTTCTCCTCCTCCTGCTTAACGTGCCAGGTGGCTTCACAAGGACTTGTACCTATGGAAGTGCCACCTTGGAAACCCAGAGAAAGCAAAATTCAGCACCAGGCATGCTTGTGCATTGAGCTGTGAAATATTCCCTTTCTCCCTTCACGGAAGCATGTAAACCTTTGGAAGGACAGAAAGGTCTCACTAGCAGACAGCGAGGAGCCGCAGCCTCAGCCCATCTGCTCAGCAGCAGAAACAGCAGAGCACAGAGTAAGCCAGACAGCAGGAAGAGGACCTGCCCAAGCACCAAAAGGATTCACCTCTTCTCTCATCAGCAAGGACTGGAATGATGCAAAAGCCCAGCTCTAACGCTAAGCAGACCCCGCTCACTCGCTGGTGTAGTTACAGCTCTTCCACCTGAACATGACTCCAAACTCAAGGAAAGCAGAGGCTCCAAATGCAAGTGTTTCCTTGGAGCTAAGGGAGAGAGCGACGGCCAGTTGTGGGGCAGGAGGTTACAGACAAATACCCTGGTAACTGCCTTTGTTTTGGTGCAGTGCTGCAGTACTGCCAGACAGGAGCTGGCTGCTCGAGGGACCATAACCATGTCCACACTTAGGGAAACCTGGACGTGCCATGCTTGGTGAATTCAGAGACTCCACTCGGCCACAGCAGTGGCAAATGCTCCAGAGTTGGTCTTTTTTTGTTGTTGTTCATTTTTAAAAGGAGGAGAAAGCATGCTAAAGGAACACATCCACTGCAAGTTCAGACACACGGAAAGGGACTCCAGGGTGGTCCAACTGATTGCCTCCTCCTCTCCTACTTGGCCTTCACGGAGACTGGGAACATCTGTTAGGCTGAGTGCTGAACTCCAGAGCCAAAGACTCCTCTACACCCACAGAGTCTGGCTCTCAGAGCCATCGGAGAGAAGAGAGTGGAACTGGAAGCATTGTGAAACGGCTATGGAAACAGTTCAGGGGCTAAGGACCTCCGACTGCCACTACCCAGGCAGCCAGTGACCCACCACCACAGCTGCTGGACCTGGAAGAGGAGCAGGGGCAGGCAGCCCACTGCTATGTGGACCTGCTGCCACTGCAGTCTGACCACCGTGACCAAGACGTTCACGCAATTCAGATGTGTAATGCAAGTCTTCTGGGTCACAGATTGACCAATACTGGTGGTTTTCCTTGCAGCACATACAGAAGTCAAGTACACGTTAGAAGGGGAGGAAAGAGGCAGTAAGGGGTAGCAGGTAGAAGACTGTGGACAAGAGGAAGATAAGAACTGTTCAAAAGTGATGCCACAGCACCAGATTTTGGTTTGGGATCTGAAATCCATCCTGAAACAGCAGAATCAGAAGACTCAAAAAAATTTACTGACTACCTCCATTGCTAAGCAGGCTAGGCAAGGATCCCTGGAAAATAAAGCAGTTTTACAGTCATCTCAGGCTTCCAATTCTTTCAAAATTACTCAACAAAACTATACAGCGTATTATGTTTTCTGCCCTCAGGATAACAAAGACTAGTTAAAGAATATACTCTTGGCCATAACAGCACCATCCTTACCCTCCATGGGAAATACTGGTCCTCCATTCTCCCAGTTCCCAGGCACCCTCTTAGATTCTTGCCCCATACAAACAGTTCTCCTCTGTCTACCCAGGGAAAAAAAAAAAGAATAAAAAGAATAAATAAGTAATGGACAAAGTCATTAAAAAGGAAGAATTCTATTTGTGATACTGGCAAGTGTGGGTATAGTGCTTCTGGGGTTATACATGCAGCATGAAAGCAATCGAGTTTAGTTCCAAGTACAATAAATGTACTTGTGCTCGGGGAAAATGATGCCTAATGAGCAGGACAAACGGCAAGTTCTGGGCACAAGTCTTTGCTTCCTCCTCTTACAGCTCTTGCTTTGGAATTTTATTTGAAGAAAGAGTGCAGCAGAAGAGATTCCAGGGAATCATTTGTGCTGGAAGTTATACAATTACAGCTGACCCACATCAGCTACCAGCACAGCAACTGAGGTAAGCAATGCAGTGAAATCTGTCCCAGGCTATCACCTTGGGACTGGTTATCCAGCCGCCTGACAGAAGCGGCCTTCTAATGACAATGGGAGAAAAGAAAAAACTTGTGTTCAACAGAGTTGGAGAGTTTTAAACTCCTCAGCAAAACCTGTAGATCTCAGAAGTGTTCCTATCAGCCCCACAGTAGAGACAACCAAAACAATCTATAACATGAGTACAATTTAACTGGAATGCAGTTTCTACCGCTTCCAGAAAACCAGGGGGAGCCCAGCGACAAGCGCCCTGGAACCTGACTGCCAGTGAGTGTCAAGCATACCACTTCTCCCAGAAGGACCAAGCACGCTGGCACCTAGCATTCTGCGTTAGCACCCAATCACTTTTGCTACCGAGTACACGGGTTTTCTGTGCTGCTGCCCTCTGCTGCCCATTTTCAAGTGACCTTCAAATTCAAAACTTCCTTTGAAGGCAGGTATCAAGTACACGGTGCACAGAGCAAAGTAACATACCCTTTGCACGTTAAACGTGCAGGTCCTCCCGCCTCAGACTGCTAACTGCATTGGTTAGAAGGGATGAGAAACCCTGACCTCTGCCTCTGGCTTAGACTGTCGGTTTTAGTTTGTCCATTTTTCACACCAATTCCTGCTGCTTCTGAAGTGCAACTGACTGACATTCCCTATCAGGAAATGAAAAAATCTTCCCCAGTTTCCTGTTTGACAGAAATTTTTTGTTTGCTTTAGAAAAGTAACACTTTCTTAATTAAAGTGTAAGTTAGTTCTAAAAGTGACAGGTGTGTAAAAGCCACATTGCAATAAGCTTTACCACAGCAGTACCTGTGTTAGAAACCACGCTGACGCCTGTGAACGTGCTGCCTGCCACCCCTGCTGCACTCTAGCATGCTTTAAGTTTAAAGAATACAGCAACGTGACTTCTCCATGACAGCAGGACTAGAAACTTACTTGTAAGTGCTGCAAAATGGCTGAGTCCACAGCGAACGTGAGCAACACAGATGTCCGGATTGAAGTCCGACCAGCCAAAAAGACTGGGTGGGATCATCTCTGGCACTGCTGTCTCTATTAGGTTTGGTCCTTTCCCAAGAATTCCATATCCCCAGACAAAAACATTTCCTTCTTCTGCATTACAATAAGAACACATTCTGTAAGAAAGTCTGCGCTTGTGAAATTCATGCCATAACCAAGAGTTAATCACATCCAAAGACGTATTTTCCTTTCTCCCAGAGCAGTCTAGCACCTTTTGATTATTTAAAATTAACAAACAATGCATTCCCATACAAATATTTATTTTTTTTCTACACTGTGCAAGCAGATCAAGCTTCACAGGCAAAACTTCCATGGGGAAATAACGCCAACATAGCATGGGCTGCATGAAATACTTCAGCTTACCGACTGATGGGACAAAGGTTGAGCATTTTATTATCACCGCTCTCTCCTTTGAGGCATTGCCAGGCCAGTGGTAGGCTACTCGCTCTGTCTGGCGCTCTGCCTCAACCGAGGTGCCTGGGAAAGGCAGCAGCTGGGCAGCATGAGACAGAGTAAGGTGCTGGGTCTCCAAGCTCTGCTCCCTTCACGGTAGCAGCTCAAATGTATTGTCATCAGAACAACTGCACCATATAGATCAATGTCTTCCTTGAGAATCACAGAGTGGTTTGGGGTGGAAGGGACCGTCAAAGCCCATCCAGTCCAATCCCCCTGCAAGGAGCAGGGACATCCCCAACCAGATCAGGTTGCTCACAGCCCCGTCCAACCTGGCCTGGAATGTTTCCAGGGATGGGGCATCCACCACCTCTCTGGGCAACCTGGGACAGTGTTCCACCACGCTCAGTGTAAAAAATTTTTTCCTAATATCTGATCTGAATCTACCTCCCTTTATTTTAAAACCATTACCCCTTGTCCTGTCACAACAGGCCCTGCTGAACAGTCTCTCCCCATCTTTCTTGTAGGCCCCCTTGATGTACTGGAAGACCGCTATCAGGTCTCCCTGGAGCCTCCTCTTCTCCAGGCTGAACAGCCCCAGCTCTCTCAGCCTGGCCTCACAGGAGAGGTGCTCTAGCCCTCTGATCATCTGCGTGGCCTCCTCTGGACTCGGTCCAACAAGTCCATGTCCTTCTTACATTGGGAGCTCCAGAACTGGACACAGTGCTGCAGGTGGAGTCACACCAGAGCAGAGCAGAGGGGGAGAATCACCTCCCTCGACCTGCTAGCCATGCTGCTCTTGATGCAGCCCAGGATGCGGTTGGCCTTCTGGGCCGCAAGGGCACACTGCCGGCTCATGTTGAGCTTCTCGTCCACCAGCACTCGCAAGTCCTCCTCAGGGCTGGTCTCAATCCATTCTCTACCCAGCCTGTATTTTTGCCTGGGATTGTCCCAACCCACATGCAGGACTTGCACTTGGCCTGGTTGAACTTCATGAGGTTGGCACAGGCCCACCTCTCCAGCCTGTCAAGGTTCCTCTGGATGGCATCCCTCCCCTCCAGTGTGTCGACAGCACCACACAACTTGGTGTCGTTGGCGAACTTGCTGAGGGTACACTCTATCCCACTGTCCATGTCATCGACAAAGATGGTAAACAGTGCTGGTCCCAGTACCAAACCCTGAGGAACCCCACTTGTCACTGCTCTCCACTTGGACATCGAACCGTTGACCGCAACTCTTGGGTGCGGCCACCCAGTCAATTCCCTATCCACTGAGTGGTCCATCTGTCAAATCCATGTCTCTCCAGTCATCAAGATGTCATGCGGGACAGTGTCAAATGCTTTGCACAAGTCCAAGCAGATGACATCAGTTGGTCATCCCTTATCCATCAACACTGTAACTCCGTCATACAAGGCCACCAAATCGGTCAGGCATGATTTGCCCTTAGTGAAGCCACATTGGCTGATGATCCTTCATAAAAAGCAGCACAATCCTCTCCCTCATTCCTCTACTCAGTGACTTTGAAGCTGTGCTCCCTCAGCCACTGGCAATCCAAAGCAGCATTCACGAAGAAGCCTGCTGCAGAGGTTCACTGTTCTCACAACTCTCTACTTCCCAGCCTAGTTTATCAAGATTTATTTACATGTCAGATTTATACTGAGTATGAAGAGCTCTTCTTCCTCTCAAGTGTTGCCTTCCTCCCTCCCTATATCCATCTTCATTACAGGCCACACACAGTCCGTGTGATCAGCAAACAAGGGATCAGAACAGCAAGTAGCGACCATGCTCTTGTTCCAGTTTGCATAACTGCTCGCAACTGCAAACACTGGAAGCAATGCTCTGCGGCTCCCCTTGTACATTCTTAAATCACAGGTTTCTCAGTCTCCCAGCTTTCCTCATGACAGACAGTACTTCCCTGTCTCCAGTGAACAAGATGCTTGCTCCAGGATGTTGCAACCCACCTACTGCATGGCTTTGCACTGAAGAGGATGATGGAAAAGTGAACTCACCTGTTAGTACAACATTGCCAGTCCCTCCACACGCAGCCTCCTTTATCTTCCCAATCTTGAATGGCAAATGTCTGGGAACATTCACCTGTATGAGGTGGCAGGAGAGTCATTAGAGACAAGGTAATAAACTGCAAACTAGACATAACGTTTTTAACTTGTTCTCTAGTTCTGGTTAGAGCTCACATTCACTGAATTCCTGACACAAATATCCCTTAATGCCTGAATAACAGAATGAATGCAAGTCCCAAGATCAAAGAAATTACATGAAACTCCTTAAGGCTTCGAGTGCTGACAAAGTGGAAAAAGTTACCCACTGGAAAGCTTACACACATGGCAACAAAGCTGGGAACGCTTAAGGTCTGCTTATATCCCTGGCTCTGCAAGGCAGACACAAGGGGAACGTCAACAGGTGAGCATACTCGCAAGCTTTCACAATGGACAAGATCAATAACATTTGGTCTGCAGTGGCATTTTTGCACAAACTAGGGAAAAATCACTTGAAGAAAATCACTCTTACTTGCTACAGTTCAATACAACAGAAACCTACACAGCTCTGCTATTCCACAATTTGGATGTCATCTATATTGTACCTAAAACTCCTGCTTTGGTAAACACGCCATTCATCCGCTTCAGATCCCCCCCGACCTCCACTGAGCACCCAGCCAGGAAAATACCACGCTACTGAACCTGGTCATTGCCTTCCAGCCTTACGGCTCTCAGGAACTGGCCCTACGCTAAGGATACATCAGGGGAGGCAGGAGAAACAAAGGCACATATTTTACTAAAGCCATACCAATGCAATTGTCTGCTCTTAGCCTTCTACCAAGAATAGTATGAGTATTAATTAATTCCCTGACTCCGTTTCCTACACCAACTGTAAGAGGAGACCATCTGCCTAATTACTTCAGTAATACAATGCTTAGCGTCAAGTCAGCACCATATTTTTGCCCCACATAAGTTTGCACCAAAGAACTTTTATCTGCGAGACACGGGGATCTGTTTAGGACTTAGCTATAAGGCTACTAAGGTTATTGGTGAAAAATCCACCAACATAAGTGCCAACTAGAAGGGACTTCCAAGGGACATCTGGACCAACATCATGCTCAAAGCAGGACCACTTGAAATTCCAGATTGGCCAGCCAAAAGACTAATTCCTGTCCTGAAACCAGCACGAGCACTCAAGCTAGATCTCAATTTGGTGCCAAGTCCACGGGATGAGGAAAGCAAAGCACAAGGTGGACTCTTCTTTTAAACTAACAAACTGGGGTGAGGTGACAAAAGCCTTTACCTGCCAACAGCAGAGAAACACACTGCCCTAAAGCTATACAACCATTTCAGACTGACTTTGTAAGCATAGGTAAAACCAGCCTGCTAGTGGAGTTTACATTGATTTATGGTGTTGTCAAAAGAACCCTGAGCAGGGAGATGTGTGTAATTTTTAACTCTGTGTGCAGCAGCTGAACTGACACATGTAAAAACATGCCCCCAGGCCAACTGACCTGTGTGGTTTCTGTGACAGATGCCAACTGCAAGTATTCTGAATTTCCCCACCCAAAGACATCTCCTTCGTCTGAAACAGCCAGACAACAGTCCCCGTAGGAAGAGACCTGGATAATGTTTACTCCAGCAATGTCACCACGTAGCTTAGTAGGAACACTGGTGATGTTGTAATGTCCAAGACCTGAAAGGTAAAAAGTGGTGAGATGATGAAGAGTTTTTTCCAGACATACTTTTAATGCCTAAATAGGACCACTTTGTCACGGCATAACCCAGTCACCCTTCCTCCAAAAGAAATCTTCCTGTCCATACCTCTCAGCTACCAACTTCAATGGATAAGCAGCCACAAACACCAGTTCTACTGGCCAAAGCTCCTCTCCAGAGTACAAAACAACTTTATACAAGCACACCTGGAAAACAGTCTAGGTCCTCATCTCTCTTGCCTGCATGGACCAAAGCGTTTGAGAGCAGTAACCAAGCTGGGCAGATACCCCAACTGAAGTGAAATTTCACAAACCAGCTGCGTCCTGTCTTCTACAAGGAGAGCCATGAGTGACAGCACACTGCAATCAGTTTAGACAACAGCAGGTGAAGCAGCAAAAGAAGCTGGGAAGCAAACACACTGTGTGACTAACAGCTGCCTGGACAAGATGCCAGAATGTGAATGACAAACAAGATAGGCCACAGCATGTCCCCACAAGAGAAGCATGGGCAGAACCCAGCTTCAGGAGCAGCAGGACTAAACAGTAGGAAGGACTGGAAGTCCTCTGACAGTAGAAGCCAAAGCAAAAAGGGCCTGGTCAAGGATCCCATGCTAAGACAGCAGGAGCTGGCAAAGGTCTATGGTCAGGAGAGTAAGGAGTAAGAAGCAAAACAGACCCTGAAATGAGAATCGAGAAGGCAAAGCCTGTACAGGACCAGGGAGCTAACCTTCCCACGCCACTTCCACATCCCTTCACAAGCTTCAAGCAGTAGACACATTCTCCTCAGATTGCATGCTTAGACCGCCAGTGTGGCATCCTAAAGCTCCTCCAAAAATGAAGTGGTTTGTCTCAGTTTGGTTACACAAGAATATTGAGAACATCTGCACACAGCTGGAAACATACCAGCCCCTTTCTGTCCACACATGCAAATACACATCACAAGCTCTGAATCAGGACAGCTCGCTGCATTCATCAATCCACTGAAACGCAAGCTGAGCCGAGCTCCTACCTGTTTGTCCGTCAGCTCCCCATCCACATGCATAGACCGCACCTTTCTTGGTTCGAAACAGGCTGTGGTCCTGCCCACACACAACCTGCACGCAAACAGAGAGTCAGAGCTGGTCAGGAAAGGTCTCGTGTTCAGAATCAATTTACCGAAGCATTATTGGCAGACAAATTGAGCAATGAACCTCGACAAGGCCCATCCGCTCAGATTTTGAGCCCTCTCTCCAGATCAAATGGCTCTAGAGACAGGGGAGGCTAAGAACAGCACAATACAGCACAGAAAATACCAAAATTTTCTTTGTGGAAAGTGATACCACAGTTGATTTGTTCTGAGATCCAAAACAAGGCGTAGTTAACAGAAAGCTCCATTCAATAGTAAAATACAATAAAATAGCAAAGATTAAATAAGAGATCTCCCTCCACAGAGGGCTGCCACATAGCTCTCAGTGCCAGCTACAAACTGCTATTGATTCCTTGCCACCTAAGTGCTCTAGGAACACATCTGTTCTCAAATTGACATTTATGTTGAACTAGCAATGACGTCTGCCACAAGCTTGGCATGAATTAAAGCCAAGATCTTCAAAAACAGACATTAAAAATTAGCCAAAGATTAAAGGGATCCACAAGTTAAGAGACTGGCTACCAGGAACATTAAGTATATAATGGCCGTATCAAAGTACAAACAGGAATCAGCTATTCAACCCCCTTGAAAAAATAAAAGAATGAGAAATCCAAACAGAAGTTTACAAGCCTAATTCAAAACATCATTAGGATGTACCACAGCACACACTCATCATGTGGACCTAAATGAATGGCCCCTGCTTTCTAGGATGCTGCATGGAACACAAGCAACATTCGCCCAGAGTCCTGCTACAGCGGCACAGACAGACTAGCGAGCTGCTCCTCTGCCTGGAAACACCGCAGCCCCGTGCAGGCTCAGCGGCGTTTACGCTGCTCTGCAGTTCCTTGCTCTCCTGTAAGCCTGCCCTAAGGAAACGCTGGCTAGTCTAAGCGGACAGTCTCACAGGCCACCTTTGAAATGGGGAAGGGAAAATTCAAAATAAAACAGTTCAGGAGATATAAAAGTGCCAAAGGTGAACAAGAGTAAGAAATTGGGACAGGAAGAGATGAGGTGTCAGAACGACCTCCCTGCTGTGCAGGTGTTACCCACAAGTCGAGCAAGCAAACACTGCACTGGCATTCCCATCAGATTCTTCAGTAAGTTCGGAGCCTGCACTGCCAGTTGTAACTGCTCTGCAAAGGCACGGAGCAAAATGCCACCTCATGTTTTTTATAAGCAACCATATAGATTGTCTCATCATTTCAAAGAGCTTCAACGGAAGATTTGCATACTGATTTTTCTTTTTTTCCCCCCACTACAGAATCTCAGACTGGTTGAGGTTGGAAGGGACCTCTGGAAGTCATCTGGTCCAACCCCCCCCACTCAAGCAGGGCAACCTACAGTCGGCTGTCCAGGCCATGTCCAGACGGCTTTTGAATATCTCCAAGGAGGGAGACTCCACAATATCTCTGTGCAACCTGTGCCAGCGCTCAGTCACAGTAAGAAAATGTTTCATGGTGTTTGGAGGAAATCTCTTGTGTTTCGGTCTGTGCCCACTGCCTCTTCCTCTGTCACTGGGCATCACTGACGAGAGCCTGACTCCGTCTTTGCACCCTCCCTTCAGCTATTTATATACATTGCTAAGACACACTCTCCCAGCCTTCTCTTTTCCAGGCTAAACAGTCCCAGCTCTCCCAGCACCTCCTCACAGGAGAGATGCTCGTCCCCTCATCACCTTAATGGCCCTTCACTGGACTCTCTCCAGTACGTTCATATGTCTCTTGTACGGACATAATACTCCAACTGTGGCCTCACCAGTGCTGAGTAGCAAGAAAGGACCACCTCCCTTGACCTGCTGGCAACCCTCCTCCTAATGCAGCCCAGGACACCATTTGCCTTCTCTACAGCAAGGGCAGGCTGCTGGCTCAGAGTAAACCTGGTGTCCACCAGGACCCCCAGGGCCTTTTCTGCACAACTGCTTCCCAGGTGGTTGGCCCCCAGCATACAGTGGTGTCTGGGGCTGCTGCTCCTCCCCAGGGGCCGGACTTCACCACTCCCCTTGTGGAACTTCATGAGGTTCATATCAGCCCATTTCTCCAGAAGGCAGCATCACCTCCTGGTGTGTATCAGCCATTCTCCCCAGTTTTATGTCATCTGCAAACGTGCTGAGGGTACGCTCTGCCCCATCATCCAGATCATTAGTGAAGACTGTAAACAGGACTGGACCCAGTACCAACCCCGGGGTATTCCAGTAGTTACTGGCATTCAACTAGTCTTTGTGCCACTGATTACCGCTCTCTGCGCTTGGCTATTCACTCGGTTTTCAATTCACCTTCAGAACTGGATATGTAAGGTCCTCTTACCTGGACAACTCTGCTGTCAAACTCCTTCAGCTGATGAATCAGATGGCTCTCACTGGACACCATCAAACAACCACCGAGAAGAGAAAAGGTAACACAGAGGATTTCAGAGGACTGCAACTGAAAAATGTGAAGGTACTGAAACATTTTGGCCCTTTCCTGAAAGCCACTTTACTATTACAAGAGAAGATATTACTTCACATTTTCTCTTATTCAAAGAGCATAGTTCCACTGTAAAACCACTGCACAAAGAAGGAAAGCAGTTTTGCATTCTCTTATTTAAGAAGTTAAGAACCATCACTTTTTAAATATAACCACTCGTGGGAACTGGGGGTGGGAGCAGCTCTCCCCTAGTCTGGAACTAGGGACACTAAATAATACTGCCGCACCTGTAGAAACACTGCACCTCACTAAAGATTAACCAGATTTAAATCCCAGAGCACAATCCCAGATTTAAATCCCAGCGTAGTGTTAACATCCATGTCATTCTTTCACAAAACCAGGAATTCTGAACAACCCAATGACAAATTTCCAGCATCGAGGCGAAAAAAAGCTAGCTAAATTACGGCTATTTTCTTAAACTCCACAGGCCAAGTCTGCGTTCTCTGTGATCCACCAATCAGCAAGATCTCTTCCAGGCCCTGCCAGGGAACCAGCAACTTTCAACATATTCCCACTATCCACTTACATCACAGAGAGCATTTTGAGAATATGCTTTGGTGTGGCCCACGAAACCCCTGTAAAGCAAAAGCGCTACAGATTCAAAGGTAGTTACAGCAAAGAGATTGGACAAAAGGATGCCTCTTCCATCATTCAATGGCATTTCCAACGTCCTCAGAAATAACACTTGCACTCTGGGAGGGTGACGGGAGAAAGACTGACTACCAACAGCAACTACCTCAGGCTGTTTATGAAGGCCGGGTTTTCCCACCACACCCTGCGAAAACTGTTACCTGCTGACATCTCTCTGTCTTTTGCTAACGTGGTCAGAAGAGCGCCCGTGCCCAGTTTGAGTTTAAAGCCTGGCCATTTACATGACGCCTGCAGGATAAAAGTCTGCTCTCAGACTCCTTAATCTTAAATGGAATGCTTATACTACCAGATTTTTCCCCCCTCCAGGCTTCCCTGTAGGGTTGTTTTCCCACAATTATACTTTTAACATTAAGGAAGTTCAGGATCTTTGGATTCTCACCTGTAACTTTCATCTTCAACAACCTTCCGGCCACACTGTCCATAAGAATTGTTCCCCATGGTGAAAACTGAAAAACAATGATGAAATGCACCAGTTTTATTCCTGTCCAACCCCCTGAAAGCCTCTTTCCAAGTACATAAAATATTTTCGTTTGGTCCTCAGTATGAAAGGTGAAACGCAGTACTGTAAAAACCGGCATAAGCTTCCTTCAAGCCAAGTCCACTTAAATTCAAGTGACTGAATCCATTTTAGTCAACAATATCCCGGCGATATCGTTGCAGGCACAGTAGTGGTACCTAGAGCCCATTGGCTGTTTTTCAGTAATTGCCTGTTTCATCCTGCCGTTGCCAAGGAGACTCAGAAATAGATCAGCACTCCCGCAGGAGTGTTAAATCAACCAGCCAACCAGCTCACCCACTGATAAGCAGCCCCGGATCGCTCAGCACAGCACTGAGGCCACTGCACCAGAGAATTCCAAGAGACCTGGAGAGCCAACTCACACACAGGATCTTCTGTATAAAGGCCTATTAATTATTCGCTTTTATAAATAAAGCACTCTGGGCATCAAGGGGAAAGTAACACAGGAGTATTGGCATAGCCATCCAAAACTGAATTCAAAAACATGTCTGACTGAACAAGACAAACAGGCAACACTTGAACGAGGCCTGAGGCTAGATAAACAAACCATATTTTGCAACACTTGCAGTGAAAAAGCTTCCAGCAGATTTACAGCTTAAGCCAAGCAGAGCTTAACACGCAGTTATCAGCTCAGGGCTCTCCCTCCAGGGAGCAATCCCAAAAAGGCCAGCAGTTACCTGCATCACATTTACAGTGCAGACAATCCATCTGGTGTCTAGCTCTACAGGAGAGAAGACAATCTTTTCCAGAGCTTTTAAGGAAAGCATAGTCAGGCGCTTGTCACCAGCACAAGCAATACTATACCTCCTTCACTGTCCGTCAGGATCAGGGAATGAGCTCTCCCACAGGACACCTGCAAGACTCGAGTCTGCTGCGGCTTCTCCAGAGGTAATGGAATTGGAGATGGTTCCAAGACATATTCGTAGCCCTTAGCTTAAGGAATGGAGAGAAATTTAAAAAGTCAGTAGCTTCCACAAAGCAAATTCATCATATATTTGCTGATCCTGTTGTACATACACGCTCATTTCTATTTTATTACAAAAGCTGATAGATTTTAGAAAGCCAAGACACTAACCAAAGTAAAATGGTGACTGGGACTCATCACAGCGAGGAAGAAGTTAAAAGCCATAGGGATGGCTGAAGCCAATAATCACTGCCTCATCAAAAATCCACCATACCTAGAAGCTGAATGTTATTACGGCTTCAGGTGGCCAGAACTGAGAAAGGGAGGCTTTCAGCCATACGTTCAACCACCTCGGTGAATAACGCTGCGTTACTACAGAGCTTAACATCAAGCACAAACTAAGTACTCTGTGCGGCTGGGGACGCTGCAAACAAGGTACAACAGCAGCTGCCACAAAAAGACAGCACCAAAGGTGAGCGAAAGATCTTAGGGCTTTACATTTAAACAATGGTAGATTAAAAGCCCTTTCAGAAAAAAGGAATGCAGGAAACACCAGCTAGCCTGCCTCCATAAGGGATAAGAGATCTTAAGTTTACAAAAGAAAATGACAGGCTGTACTAGAAAAAGAAGATTTAATAACTTGAAGAATATGTAATCAGTTACAGTCAACGGGAGGGGGGGGGAAGAAAAGAAAAAAATGAACAGCAAAACATAAATCAGTACTAGGGAAAAGGGTAAGGGAAGATGAAAAGCTTTGATATCAAAGAAAGCCACTCTAACAAGTGAAATCAAACCCCAGAGGGCCCAAAGCAGTATTCTGCTTACATACAGCAGTGCTTTAACTAGTTCTCACTGCCTTCAATTAAACAAAATCCCCCAAAATCTCCACACACCCTTTTACAGTAAGACATTACTTGATGTGAGGACAGGCATCACAACTGGCTGCTGGCAAAAGGTGGAAGCCTGCCATGCAGTACAGCAGGAACTGAAACACAGCGAAGCCTGTGTCTGCCCACAGACACACGTAAGCCATAAAGCAAAACCCCTTTTCCCCTCTCTGCTCCTTCCAGCAGAGCCACACAGCTCCTGGGATCTGCAGTAATGAACTCGGTATCATCACTGATAACACCTGAAGGATTTTGGAGAAAAGAGACAACAAGGTGGCTAATGCAGGGAGAGCAAGAGTAAATTATTAGCACCTTAGCTTAGAAACAGGTGAAGTTAAAGCATGAAATAAAACCATCTAAGAGGCAGAAGGCTGCAAATCCCCTGAAAACAAAGCATCTAGGGACACAGCGCTGGGACCAGCAGGTACCAAAGGATCTTCACAAAACTGACTAAGCAGCAGCAGACCCAACAGGAAGCTTGTCTGTGGGAAGTTAAACATGGAACAGCAGCAATCCCACTGATCCGCACCACAGTTTCAACAGATCCAGCCAAACACTGAACGTTCCCCTACTTAGAAGGGCTTGAACTGCATAACTGTTTTACCTACTTCTGGATTCTCTGGCAAAAATAATTTGCAGGTCAGACAAAAAACAAGAAAATTACAAGACTCCTGAGCCATCAGCACTTCCAGAACTAAGCCAGAACCAAAAGCGAATGGAATTTCCTCTGCAGTCCCTCCATTCTGCAGCTGCTGTTGAAGCACACACGCTTGCTGCCTGCACACGCCCTGGGAAATCTGTCCAGCACGCTAGGAGCAACGTGCAACAGCAGCACCGCTGTAAACGTCATCGTTCTGCACAGCAGCTGCGGTTTTCGTTTGCTTCTCCACAAAGTTTAACCTTTTGCCCACAAAAGATGCACCATTCCTTAGCAGGTTATGCTCTTACACACTATAAAGAGAAAAACTGCTTTTACCCTGGTTTTCCCCAATTGTTTATGGAGGAAAGTTTTCAAACAGTTAGACACAGCCGTTCCATAGGGGAAGTAAGTTCATGTTTTTCCTATCTGTCTTAGGTGGAAGATGGCAATGTTCTGCACAGGAATCATCGTCGTAAATGCGTTTGAGAGCCTGGTGTAAGAGAGAATGACTGAATGTTTTTCCTTCAAAATGCATTTTGGTATTAAAATTTAGAAAACCTTACAACTTCACACAAAATTCCACTGACGGTATAAAAAGATCTCTGTGGGAAAAGAAGTCAGTTCACAGATGCAAAGGCAACAGAAGTGAGCAAATCATCTTGCCAAAGTCGTTTTATTAACTAGTTCAGTGCATTGTCTACTATCAAACTACAGAGATTTAAAGCAACACCTTAACCAACGCACACACGTTTCCACAGAAGAAACAGTTACTCAGATTTGAGTTACATCCAGGCAAGAACATAAGTGCAGGGCACAGAACAGACGTGCACCTTGACCAATTACAAAAACACAGCTTTTTACACAGAAAAAAGAAAAAAAAAAAAAAAAAGCAAGCACAGCCCTGGACTCTGCATCAAACCTCCTGGACATTTTTCTTCCCTTCTAACACAAAGTTTCCCACATCACATCTCTCCTGTAGTGCCTCAATCCTCACCTCGATCTCTTCTGCTTCTCTGGAATCCAAGCTGGGAATCCTTGTTCAGCCCCATGCCCCACACTTTGGTGATGTCGGCGGTAGTAGAGGACAGCAGCGTGAATCCATAACCGCAGGCAGCGGAGGAGATCTTTGAAGACAAACAAACCCCACGCCATTCAGTTCTAAACAACGGCCTAGAAAAACAGGTTCCACTCAAAGCTGTTTGTTCATCAGCATTCCTCCTTCATCAGGCCAGATCCACACACAGCCCAAATCCATAGTATGTACAGTCTTGGAAAAAAAACGATCAGAAACTCTCTGCAGTGATGGGCACAACGATGTAAACTCAAGTCCAACATCTCTGCCTTGGTTTTGTCTTCTTGTGCACATATCTTTATTTTTGCATTATTTTGGACTCACTCAGACACAAAAGAAAGACCTACTTGCTGAACTGCAGCAGCAATTAAAAAAAAAACCAAACACAGAGAAGTATTAAGAGAATAACATTCCCCTGCTTTACTTCTTCTGCAGTAGAGTATAAAAGCTCTGACCTTCCAGCGTGTTTGAAACACGTAGACAAAAGAATACTATGATTTTCCACACAAGCTTCCATTTTTGTGAGGTGAAAGCAGGGCTCTGACAAAATAATACATATATGTATTTTTTTAATTGTATGCTACTGCAGTTAGACCAAAAATCATCCTGATGCATACTGCTATATGAACAACAACAAAAAAAAAAGACCGGCAGCAGTGTTTGTATCACACACTTAAGGCCTTTCAAGGCCGAGACAGACACCCGCCGGGTTTAACGGGCACGGACAGGGAGCCAGGCCGACGCCACCCCGCCGCCCCCGGGCCCACCTTCTCCTCCGTTTCCAGCCGGTACGGCGTAGCTTGTATCCGCCGCGGTTTCTTCCAGCCCACGTCCGGCTTGACGAAGCTGGGGACGCCCAGGGCGCCCGAGTAGCAGAAGCCCCACACGAAAACGCGGTCCTTCCGCTTGGCCGCCTTCCCCGCGTACTGGAACACCGGGGCGGCCTCCTCGGCTTCCTTCAGCTGGCGGACGCTCCGCGGGCCCGCCGCCTTGGCCAGGCCCCTGCCGAGGGGGAGCAGCGGCGGCGGCGGCGGCCGCGCCCCCCTCACCGCCCCCCACATCGCCGCCACCTCCCCGCGCCCTCAGGCCGCCGCCATCTTGCTGACCCCTCACCCGCGACCCCGCCTCGCCACCCCCTGCGCGCATGCGCCCGGCCGCGGCACCGCCGTCACGTGCGGCGCCAGGCGCCGGCCGACTGGGGCGCGCGACGCTCTGGTCTTAAAGGGGCCCTGCCGCGCTGCGGAGGGGGTGGGGCCTAGCCAGACCCAGACCCAAGCCTACACCAAGACCCAAATCCAAACCCAAACCCAGTTGTAGTTCCAGACCCAAATCAAGGCTCTAACCCTGGACTTAGACCAAACCTAGTCACAGACCCAAACCCAGTCCCAGACACTGAACTGGACCCTAACCCAGACCCAAATTCAGACCCAAACCTAGTCACAGGCCCAAATCCATACCCTAAACTCGACCTAGACTCAGATCCAGACCCAAATTAAAACCCAGACCCAAATCCAAAGCCAAGCCTGCATCTAGACCCAGTCCCAACTCTAAACCCGCACCCGAAGCCCGGCATGGCGGTGGCAGGGCTGGCTGTGGTGGCACCCAAACGCAGCCCTCACACCACGCTCCCTGATAAAGCCGCCGTGTCCCACAGGCCCTGGCCATGCTGTGATGGTCGCCAGCCTCCCACCATGGCGGCCTGTTGCGAGGCAGCAGGAGTGACCACTGTCCGCAGCCTTGGGAAGCCGCTTCCACCCTGGCAAACCCACAGGCCCTGGCCTGCCCACCCTGCACCCCTCACACCCTGCTGCCATTTGGGGTAGCCACCTTTCCCCACAGCTCCTACCCCACCCAGCAGACACCGTACCCCTACATCCCAGCCCTCGCTTTCCACTAGAGAGAGCCAACGCTGCTGCCTTCCAGGAGGAAGCTGCTGTCATTCGTCCCCCAGCCAAATTTCCTCCTAGCCAGCATCTTTCGCATGAGACTCTCCCAATTCCCCACTGGACGCAGCAGGGAGGAACACCTTTCCTGCCACCATTCCACCGGGCTGCTCCCCGGTGTCTGCACTGACCAGCCATCCAGGTGGACATTGAAATACACCTATAAAGTGTCTCTCCTTTATTATTATTATTATTAAAAAACAGGAAATCATTCAGGATACAAATAGGGGATAAAAGGAGGTGCAGTGGCGAGGGTCCCCGCTGGCTGTGGAGGCTGGGGAGCCGGGCTGGTGCCATCCTCGTGCTGTCATTAGGACACCTCAGGCTCGCCGTGACGGTGGATGAAGACAGGTGCTGGGCTGTGCCGATCCGTTCTGGCAGCCCACCGGTGCCCACAGCGGCAGCAAGAGCCACCTGAATCCCCCAATCTGGCTCTGAGTCCGGTCTGGGCAGGAGCTGGTGGAGATAAAACATCGTCTGGCTGGCGAGGGGAGCTGAAGGCTCACAAGATCTTTCTGCGGGTGCTCTCGGTACAGCGGGTCAGGATGAGGTCTTTGCTGGGACGGGGAGGAACAGCAGGTTGAGCTTTGGGCTTGTCCTCCTCTTGCTCTTTTTTCTCAACTGCGGGTAAAACGGATGTACAGATGGGTCAGAGCGCTTCACCATGCCTTCATGTAAGCATTCAAAGGCTTCCTATATAATGGCCACCAAACCTCCCTGCTCTCCTCCTGTCTCTACTGCTTGTGACGGTCTCCCCGGAGGTCAAGGTGGTGTCATGAGCCCACTGGTACCCGCTGGGAGCTCCGCTCAGGTGGGAGCCCAGCACTACGTCCACACAAAGACCTGGTGTCCCTTGGAAGGTTGTGTATCCCTCATGGGGATTCCCAGATCTAAACCATCTGCCTCACTTGCAGCCTCCTCCTCCACGCACCGCCTCCCTCTAGGTGCTCTGCTGACAGCTAACACACATGATAACCGTAACGGTGACAGCAGCACTGGTGAGGTTAGGTGCATGGAGGAATGCACAGGTGCTAAACGTGGGCTGACCTTCCACCAGGGCCACATTCTGCTCCTTCTCTGTCAGACCTATAACCAGAGGTAAGACACCTCATTGAAAAGAAACACCTCCCCGCATGTGCTTTCCCCATAGCAGAAGGGTGGACAGGCAAGGTGTGACCTCCATGTGCTGTCCTGCTCCAGCAACCAGCACTGGAGGGCACAGGCCATGCCTGCAGGACTTCAGCCTGTGCCCAGGGCAAAGGTCCACTGAGACTTACTGATGACATTGGCCTTGTTCTGGAAGTTCTCCCTCCTGTTCCTCCGGCTCTGGATGTACTTCTTGCTGTTTCTCCTGTAGGTCTCCTGGCTGATCTGCTTCCGGCTCTGCTTGTGGATGCTCTTTGCATTTCGAATCGTGGATCTGCAGTGAATCAGAAACGAAACTTTCGGTTTCTGTGCTGGCAGCTGTCAAGCCACGCATTTTCTCACTGAGGATTTCCCCCCCACGCTTCCTCCTCTGCCTCACGCAAACCCCAGTATCTGCTGTGCAATTTAGCCTGGTGGAAGGCAGCAGGTGGATACCAGCCCTCAAGGGCAGACGTAGGTGAGATGTGATGAACAGCGTGTTAGGAGGCAGCTGGAGCGGTGCTTTGGAAGCAAATATTAAGGGATGAAGCCTGAGCACAAGTCTGGAAAGTAATGATGAGGATGGCGAGGTAGATCAGGCATAAGGCTGGAAGGACGAGACGGGCATGAGGTTTATCCAACAGAGTTCAATAAAGCCCTGGCAGTGATCTATAGCTCTTGGATGGATGGACATACAGCATCTCTGCTGGCTCCGACACTGAGATCCCCGGTGTGGGGTTTGGCACGGCTCCCCGGTACCCGAGGATCAGTCCCTGGGCCAGGGAAACCAACCGTGGAGGACACATCAGCGTGCACCTGGACGTGTGCTGTTGAACCCAGCAGAGAAACTGGTGAGAAGTGAAAGGCTGAGCAGCCTGGAGCTGTGCGGTGGCATGCTGGGGAACCCCCAGCCTCGGGGACCGTCCCCAGGCAGGCAGATGGAGGCCACCACACTTTGTCTTCACTACCAGGGCATGAGAGAGATGGCTCCTGATGCCCATCCCATGGCATCGTCCTCCTGCTCTGCTCAAGGCAATGTGCCCATCCTCCTTCAGCCCCTCCCTGGTCTGAGCGCACACCCCATCCCATAGCAAAGCTCTCCCCCACAACGGCACGTCACCGCCTTTGCCACAGGGCTCAGCCTGGCTGCCGTCACCACAGGGACAGCGTTCACCATGGGGGACGAGTCACTGTCCTTGAAACAGGGCACCTCGCCTCCCCCAAAGGTACCAGTAAACATCGCTGCACACAAATAGGTGGATCTGGGCCATTTTGCATGGTCTCACGCTCAACCCGTGCTCCAGCGGAGCTGGATTTTGAGAGATTTTGTAGCAAGGCTGCTGTGTTTTCTTGTAGGGAAGAAAAGATAGTGGCAAGCTCTGCCCTTCCTTGCATCGGAGTTAATGAGTTATTATTGCCTGTTATCTTTTTAATCAAAATGAAATCCCTTCCATTAGCTCAAATCCTCCCATCAGATTAGGTCATTTGGCTGCTCTGATTAGTCAAATCTCTCCTCGTTTCTCAAAGATTTGGTGGATGTACTTAGGAAATAAGAAAAAGGCCAATTTGAAAATGAAACAAGATTAGCCCAGAAAAGAAACTTTGCAGAAGGACGAGGAGAAATACGCCTGTCTGGGGGACCTGCTGGAGCAAGGACTGTACAGCCCTGCGTCGGCAATGCTGGGGTGCCTCTCCGCCCGTGGAAGTTGGGGAGCACAGAGCTATTTTTACTGCAGCCCTGCAAGATCTGTCTCCTGGTCTGTCTTTGCCTTGCTCACGTCTTTCCTAGGCAGTTCCTCATCTCCAGGGCGAGCAAGGGCCAGCACAAGCCACTGTCTGGTTTCATTTCACTTCCCTCAAAGAGCTTTAGTCCTCCTCCTCCCCGCCCGGGGCTTCTCCTACCTTCGTGGAGGAGCACTCCGGTTCCTCAGCTCGCTCTTCACGGAAGCATTCACCTCCCCGCCTTTCTGCAGGTACATGGAGGGGTAATAACCCGTGGTTTCATCCTTCCTGCAGTGCAACACAAAGCAACAGCGCTTGCAGTCTTGGCTTTGCCACCACCACCTCCCTGCCCCTGTCCCCAGCAGGACTGCTGGTGCTGGGTGGGCTGTTTCTTCTCATGCCGCTTGCAGGGATAGGGACTTCAGCTGGCCCCCCACCTTGTGTGCCTCTGGCTTTCCCTGGAAATCTGGCTTGAGTCCCAAAAGCAAGTAGGTAGCGGACAGAGCAATGGCTCACAGCTCTCAGGGTCTCACCAGCTCGTATTTTCTCCCAGGAGGGTTTCGCTGGGCTCCTGAAGCTCAGGGCCCCTGTCAGACACCCGCCATGTGCTCAGGAAACACTCCCTGGTCCCCAGTTCATCTCCCCCTCCAGCCCAGCACACCCCCAAACTCCAGGAGACCCTCCCCGACCACTCGCCTGGGCATAGGCTGGGGCAGGAGGACACCCAGGGTTTGCAGCCACGTCACTGTCCTGCTGCAAACACACAATCTGGGATTCTCCAGAGCACAAATGCAGCTGGGGTTCCCTTTGGGAAAGCCCGAGTTTGCAGGGCAGGCCAGGGCTGGGATGAAAGCAAAATGTGCCAAAATACTGGGAAATATACAAGAACAGATTTCTTTTCTTCCCATCTGTTTCCTTCTGAAGCCCCCAGCAGAGGAAGCCCCAGCTGCGATGTTTAATGTTTGGCAAAGCCGCAGCCTGCTAGAAGCAGCCCTGCCAAAGGAAGCGCTGGGCAGCGGCACCAGCTGGTGGTTTTCACGGCCCTGATGCGGAGAACCACTGGCTCATCCCTTCCCTCTGCCTGATCCCACTCAGCGGATTTCTTCATGGTGTCTCTTACCTGATGACCCACCAGCCATCAAGGAGCTTGTGGATGACTTCGACGGTGTCACCCTCCGTGAGGGTCAGCTCGTCCTCCTCCACGGCTGTGTAGCTTTTCTGGACAACGTACGGCTCACCTGCACACAAAATCAGTACAGCAGGTTGAGTGCTACCACCCCAGGGATGGGGCTCATCCTCTCCAGCTACTGAGAAGAGAGGCACTAGAACATCTACCCTGTGTTTTGGGTGAGACCCAGGGTGCTTCAGGTCTGCAAGTCTGGATTCAGACTTCCCCCAGCCTTGTCGGTGCCTGTGGCTCATCCCAGTGCCTCCTGCACCTCTCCAGGTGGTAAACACAAGCCCTGGAAGCACACCTCTCTCTGCTGAAGAGCATGTTTATAATTTGGGTGATTAAATGAGGAAGAAGGAAGTGTTGTGCGAACAGAGCCTGTTACGGTGTTCTGAAAACCATGAAGACGAAGCCTGGAGAGCGATCAGCATGAGTCTGCAGGACCCTCCCGCTGTTCCAGGCAATAAGGCCCCACTGTCACAGCGGGGCGATGCGGGGTGCTGGTAAGGACAGGGCAGAAGCCAAGGGCTAGGGAAAGCCTGTGTCTCACTTCAGATGCTGCACTATGCTCCCTTGCTGACCCAGCAGCTCAGGGTGGCCACGGGATGACAATGTGCATCTGTGAGCAACCAAAACAGGCATCTAATGCTGAGTTGCAGGTCACGGGAAGCTCCTGGGGTTGAAAGTAAGGCACTGAACTACGAGATTTAGCTCTCCTGGCAGCTTCTGCAGCAACATCTCCATGCCCAGCAGTCCTGCTGCAGTGTGCACTGCCCAGCGGGGGCCTTGCCGTGAGCCATCCCAGCAGCGAGCCGTGGCAGGCCGTGCTCCGGCACACACCCTGCTTACCCCAACGTTTTACCTGCGTAGTTGGGCTCCTGCTCTTCAGACTCATCGGGACCATCCATCGGCTCCAGATAGGCAGCTGGCACCCAGCCCCGTTTGTTCTTCAACTGGCAAAACCACCAGCCTGTAACAAAAGCAGAGGGCGTTGTGGGGACACCAGCATTGGGTCCATCCCTAGCCAGTGCAAGCATCCACGTGCCCTGGGCGGATGGGACGGCGCCGGGGCTGGTCTCTGTTTACATGGCGCAACCATGGAGCTGGGCCAGTTCATCCTGTTTCTTCCTGGGCAGGAAACCCCACAGGCTCAGACACGAGAGGAGGTTGCAGGGTTTTCTAGGATTGCCCCACACTCTCCCCGGCCAAAACCGACTGTCATGTGGCTCCATGTGAATGTGAAACATGTCTCAAGGGGGTGGGAAGCGCCGAGAGGTTGCATGCTGCCGGTTGCGTTTGCTGTGAGCCTCTTCTCTCCATCAGGAGACCCTGATACAGCTGCCTACGCTTCAACACACGCACTGGCTTTCTAGCTCGCACGCTGCATCTGGACGTGAGGGTGCAAGGGCAGTCCCTGTCCCTGCTGAAGTGGTGGCCAGGAGGGGGCTGGCCCTCGGGGCTTCTCTGGAGGGACAGACACATACCGCTTTCGCTCTTCTCCACGACGTCCACCATGTCGCCAACTTTTAGAGCCATCTCCGATGCGGAGCTCTTCTCGTAGTCAGCGATGGCTCGGTATGTTTGCAGGACGATGGGGCCTGTGATATCTGTGGAGGAGAAGTCAGAGATGTTCCCTCTCCTGGCCCCCAGCACAGAAATACCCTGTTTCAAGCAGGCCAAAAGCAACCCAGGACAGCCCAAAGTGCTCTCCCAGCATCTTCTGGGCCCAACCCAGCTGGATCCCAGGACATGAAACCATTCCTGCCAGGCTGTGGTTTTCTCCCAGCTGCAGCTCTGGCACAGGCAGGGCTGTTTGATGCCCCCTGCACTCAGCCAGGGCTTCTGCTGTGGGGCAGCTCTCCTCGGCTCAGCCCTGCCCTCTCCTCCCCAGAGCTGCCCCTTTCCCCGCCGGGCTTTGCTGCCGCAGAGGCAGCCGCTTGTACCCCTCCAGGACATCTTACCGGTGGAATTTTTCTTGGCATCCTTTGGCAGGAGGAAGACCTCGGGCTTCTTGATCCTAAACGAGTCAGAGCAAAGGCAGCTCAATGCCGACCAGCTCTCACTGCCGGCAGCGGTGCCCTCCGTCAGGGCTGCCGCCAGCACCTGCGGCCGGGGAAGCAGGGTTTCCCAAAGCAGCGGCCGGCTGGACTCACTGGCTGTCCGTGACGGGGTTCATGTCATCGAGACGGACCTTGAAGAAGTTGACCACGTGCAGGCACCGGGAGATCTTGTGGGGCAGGTTGACCAGGGTGTAGCAGTACTCAGCCAGCGTGCCCTGCCTGTTCTGGGTCGAGCGCTGCCCATCAAACCACTTTGGGGCTGGGGGAGAGGGGAAAAAGCACACAGAGCCCTGTTTTTATAAATTTCCCAAGGAGGCTACTGTGAGTCATTAATTTTGCCCTGAAATGAGTGGATTTAGCCCCAGGGTGCTGCATGGTGCCCATAAGGTGAAGCTCTGCAGGAGCAGGTCCAGCCTCCTCCCTCACTGCCCTAGCCCCGGCCACGGCAAACGTGGGGGCCCATGCATGGTGCCGAAAAACCTGGGGAGAAGCTGACCACAGGGCCACGCCTATCTTGCAGAAGTGCTGCAGCCACGCGTCCCTCGTTGTGGTGGTGCGGCAGGGGAGGTGAGCGTGGAGCAGCACGCAGCCTGGGTGCTCTTGCAGAGCTCGTGCAAGCCCAGAAAAGACCCTATTTGACCCCATTTCAGTTAGGAGGTAACTCCCACATCTATGTCCAGCTGCTGGGCCACGAATGGAGCGACTGCACCGGGGCACGAGGAGGGACTCAGGGGACCAGCCTGTGGCCAGGGGAGATGCGCACCGCTCTCCATCCCACTGGCCACAGCGCATGTCCTGCAGCAGCCGCTCATGACCCCAGGGCTCCAAAATGCCATGGGCAGCCCCGACCCACACAGCAGTCTCGAACCCCACGTCGAGGTGCACGTGCGAGGCCGGTGGCACCCCCCTGCAGCAGCCCGACACCTGCTTTGTCCCCAGTGCTTTCAGCTCTCCAAACTGGAGAAGGAGGGTGTTTGTTTTGGATGAGGATGCTCTGAACAGCCCCAGCACGGTGGCTGCAGTGCGTGGGAAGGGTCCTGGCAGGGTGGTGTTAGTCCAGCCCCAAGGGGATCCCCCCCAGATGCAGCGCCTGCTGTGTGGTGCAGGTTTTTTCCTCCTGGAGAGGTGTCGACCACAACCTGCAGCTTTTTCTCATGCTCCTTCCTGCCTCCTTTAAAGCAGGAAATTAAATAACGGGGGGAATTTTGCTGACCTGCACTGTGCTTAGGGACAAACTGTCAGCTCTTTGAATCAGGAGTTGATTCTTTGAAGACGTAATGCGTTACTTCCTCTTAGAAAATATCTGTGGTGCCATAAGGGCAGTAAAAGCCGATCCCAGTGACGGTGTCACTGGAGGAGGGCTCCGCTCAGCTCAGGGTCCCCAAACCTGGACCCTTTGCACCAGCCACAGGTCACAGCCAACACTCTGGGAAGTGGCCCTGGCGAGGTGGGATGGAGTCTGCGAGGCTGGCGAGCACTGGGAGAAATCACTGCTGCTGCTCAGACCGACCGTTCGGGTGTTTTCGTTTCAAGCCCAGCGGGCAGGAACAGAAATCGCACCAAGCACCTGCGCGGGAGGCAGCCCACGGAGCTCGGCCTGCTGGGGAATTTCCCAACCAGCCACAGTTTCTGTTTCACCCCCCAGCCCCGGCGCCTGCCCCTCACCTGGCAAGTGTGGGATGATCCGGCTCTCCACGTTGATGTCTCCGGATTCAATGGGGAACATCTCCTTCAGCGTTTTCTGTGGAGCAGAGCCAGGCACGGCTGTCAGGTTGGCACTGAGGGACCCCGCACCCTGCCTGGGTTTTGCCCCCCTTCCCGGCGCTCGTCCCGCTGGCACGTGCTGGCTGGACCCTGCCTCGACACCGGGAGGAACCTGCCAAGGGAGCACAGGGCTGGTGGCTCCACACCTCAAGGGGCGAAGGAGATTGAAGCACAGGGACCCAGGAGCCCTGTTTTGAGCCAGGTTTGGTTTGGGGCAATTTCAGCTGGTATTCACCCTCCTCTTTTTCCCCTCCGGAGCCCTGGGGAGCTGATGCAGGGGCCTGTGCCCACCGTGGGATGACTCACATGGAACTCGTAGATCTCGGTAAACCGTCGGTAGACGAGCTTTTCAGAGAGGTCGTTCCACTTCACCAGGAACATGTAGACCTGAGGGGCAAAGCAGAGGTGCTGCAGCTCTGCGGGCGAGCGGGACCCCACACCCTGCTGCCGCCAAAGCCCCAGGGAAGCCCCGCAGATGTTTCAGTTTCAGATGAACGGCGTGTTTTCCTTCCACCACCCCAATGTGAGCAGCTCTGCCCAGGCAGCGAGCGAGCTGGGTACTAGGGAAGCTTGGCAGGGACGGAAAGGGGACAGAAACATGCAGATGGGTGGCAATCCAAGAGGGAAAAGCCTTTGTCAAGCCTACAAAGTTACCAACGGCTTGGAAAGGAGGTGCCCAAAATGTGTGTTCAGGACATTTTAGTTCCTAGCTGCCTCCAGGCCATGCCATCCACCATGACCCCCCCCACACAAAAAAGGCGCTCGGTCACGTTTATCTAAAGAAATTTGCTGGCCAGGCTTTTACCCCAGCTAGTCCTGACTACTCAGCCTGTCGGCAGGTTGCTGCCTACTCACGTAGTGCTGGCTGGGGAAAAACCTCTTCTCGTAGCCCAGCAGCTCGATGTGCCGGATGAAGGCGTCCCCCATAGCTGCTCCTAGCCGTGGCGCCCCGCTCCGGCCCCCGCTCCTGCCTCCTCGGGTGTCGCGGCGTCCTCTCCTCCCCTCTGCTGTCGCACAGCTCTGCTTTGCTGTTAAAGCCCCTGGGAAAGTGGAAGTCCCGCTGCAATCACACCCGTGCTTGTTTACCCGCTGTGGTTTGTATTGAGTCGGTGTTTCCCGTGGGGAGTCTCCAGCCCGGCCCCTCCAGCAGCTCCAGGGCTGGGGAGCAGCCGAGCGGTGGGGAGGCCTTGGGGATGCCCTGGAGACACCTCTGAAATTGGAGGACAGTGAAGGTTCAGGGCCAGGTCGGCTGCCCCAGTAAGCCCAGCGGCCCCTCCGACGGCGGACGCTGCCCCGTGATGGCCCAGGGTGCTGCAGCACCCGTTTCGCAGAGGGTCAAGGACAGAGAATTGGCAGTGGCAACCAGAGGAGCCTTGACACTCTCGAGCACAGCAGGATTGGCTCAGTGAAGGACGTAACGCGCAGCACTGTCCTCTGTATGGCTGGGAGACAGTCCTGCACTCCCTGGGAAAGCTGAAGGGGCAGCCACAGGTTGCGTGTGCAAGAGTTCCTGCCCTTGTGTCACCGCTTCCTTTCAGTCACCTGCAGCTTCCCCAAAATCTGCCACCAAAAGGTTCCCTTGAGGAGCCCCTGAGGACCTGAGCCAGCCCCAGAGCCGAAGGCCTGAGCCAGTCCCAGCGCCGCAGCTCCACTCACTGCCTTACCTGGGCATGGAGGACCCCACCATGGGGAAACCCCAAGGTGGGCTGGAAATGGGCCCCTGCCTCCCACTGGGAGAGCATGATGGTGCCTTGCAAAGCACCAAAATCGTAGCATTCTCCTCCTCCTCCACCCCCAGCTCTGAGCAGAAAGGCCTTCAGGGACGCGAGGGCTGCACAGATCAATCCCACATTGCTCGCAGGCAAAGGTGCACCCGGGAGCACTTCTGTCCCAGCAAAGGCACCCTGGATTACAATGGGTGCCAGTGCTGGGCTGTCCCCAGACAGAGCCGGGACCCACTCTCCATCGGATGCTCGGGAATAGCCCAGCCCTCCCCCTATGCCTGACTCCCTCCAGGAGCCCGCACTCAGGTGCAGCTGGTGTCCCCGGCACGCCAACACCTTACCACGAGCCGTCCCTCCGAGCAAGCGCAGACCCACGCTCAACCAGGAATGGAGATGTCTTGGTCCGTGCGGCAGTGCCTGCGTCCCTGTTCCTGGCAGGCAGCAGCCCCAAACCACCAGCAGATTGAACGTGGGCTCTCAATGACCATCAACAGTAAACTGGGGCACAGGCTCAGCCCCTGACGCCCCTCGTTAGCTGTAAAGGAAAAAGCTCACTCTGGCTGTATTAAAAAAGTCAAATACTAACCATAGCTTGCCCCTGAATCTCAAGTGTGGTGCTTTGCAGGTGTTGAGATCAGAAATATGGTAATTTAAATTTGGTTTCTTTTTATTTTAACATGGGAACTTCCCTGTACACAGGACAAAATTATACAACCAGTAAAACTAAAAATGTTCCCTCCAGGGCTATGTGAATTCTGCTTGGTGAACAGCCGGACAGCTGCTTCTTATGCAGGACTACCACAAACTCTGACATGAAAGCTCATTTCATAAATAGAAATGTTTGTACTAATTTAAAACTGCTTTACAGACAGTGTGTTACTGGAAACCACTGAATTTATGTTTCTTCCTGTTTCTTCATTTCTTACCTTGCGATGTGGAAATGAACTGGAGCCTGTAGATCTTGCTGCCGACGACAGGTTCGTTCACGGTGAGGCGCAACATCTAATCCAGTATGACACACTGCTGAGTGTTCCACCAACTGTCCTGTAGTTACTAGATGGCCGGAGTAATATTTTGAGAAGAAAATTCTTGGAGGAGTAATGACCCATCAGTTAAACAAGCTGAGTTTATGGAGTTCATGAGCTGATTCATGTTTTGGGAAACAAGGCTGGCATCTGAATGCAGAACGTGATTTTTGAGAAAGAGGGAGAACTTCCACTGGCCTCCAGACCGAGAGCTGGTAGCAGTGCTTTGCAGCACCACTGCTTTGGCGTGAGAACAGCAGACATGGGACTTAAGGCGACAGACTTCAATCCAGGTTATTGAAGACAAAGCGCTGGAGGTTGAGAGTTCCCTAGGTGAAGGGACTATTCTGCAGTGCTCCACTCAAAACTAGTACCAAAACCTCCTAGAAATTAAAAGCTGAAGAAAGGAATGCCACCTTAATTTTGTTAAAAAATGTAATTTTTTTGGGGTAGTTTAAATTTAAGCTTAATTCAACCCAGAGCCAAGGGAGGCCTTGTTTAAGCCACTGATGGCAAATTGCTGTGTGTGGATAGTACTATGTGCTTCAAGAGCTGTTGCAAAAATGACAAAAATGAAAGTCTGCCCTCTTCCTTAGCAGTCTGTCACTGATAGGAGAGATACAAAAAGAAATGGAGGAGAAAGGGTTCACGTTTTGGAAAACTTCAAATCCCAATGGAAAAACCACTGGCCAGCAGCTGCAGGACAGAGGTGCTGGACCTCACCTGACATCCAGTGGTTACTGCTGCGAGAAAAGCCGGGGTGCTGTACCCGAGGAACACCAGGCTCCACCGCGGACAACCCAGATCCCACACTACGTGGATCCAAAATTCCTGCTTAAGAGAAAGGAGCCAGCCCAGGGCACAGGACAGGCTTTTAAAGTTCAGTAAAACACGGGGAAGCACTCATCTGCTACTTCATCACCACAAAGCTTCTCTGCTGGAATAAAAAGTATTCAGAGCTCTGGTAAGTTGTTGTAATTTTATTTATTTACTTGTTTATTAGTACAGCCAAGGCTTTTTAGGGCATTATCACTCAATAGCCGACGAGTGACACACCTCATGTATTACTAGTTTGGAAGTGAGTGAGATTTTCATACACGGTCAACATCTTAAAAGGCTGCTACCTGTTAGGACTATCTATAGATATAGATCATTTTTAATATAAAATTGATATTTAGAAGGTATAAATATCGGTGCAATTATTTTGTCAGTCTAATTTCTCTCTACTGGATATAACTCAATATCTAAGACAAAAAAAGAGACTTCAGTGTTGAATGCTGACAGATCAATCAGCATCACTGCAAGCCCAGCAGTGGGACAGACGGACACACCATACACCACGACTCCCAGTGTCACAGAAGGACTCCAGTCCTTCCAGTAAAACCATTGCATCAGTTTTCATTTCATCTTTTTTTCAGCTCCTGCACGCAAAGTTGCAGGATGTCCACACTCTGCTGTTACACGTTTCACAGGGCAGTAGCCTGGAATTACTTATTTTCATAGTTCTTTTGCTACGATGCCTCATTTCTAACACTAGCACTAACAACCCCATCAGCAATATACAGCCTTGCTGGGTAGGTAGCTGTTTGAAAAACGCCTCCTAAAGATAGCTCAAAGGGAAGAAGGGATGGACCATCCTTCCGCTTTTTCAAAAGGGGAAGCTGAGAGCCAGCTGAAAGCCTGGGGAAAGCGGCATTAACTCATTTCCCCCTTCTAAACGTTTCTAGTAGTAATCGCGAAACTGGCCGTCACCCTAATTAACAACCTATTTACGGAGGCACGTTAACAGCACATCTGCTGAAGTGATCAGCAGTGAAATATGTCAGTGCTTATGGTCCGGGACACTACTCATACGCCTGAGAGTCAACAGGTAAGTAAAGTCAACGGGCTCCTTCCCGTGGGGCTGAGAGAGGGGCTGTTTGCCAAGGCAGGAAGGCAGCACTGCGTCGGGTACCACCGGTGCCCAACTGGAGAGCCAGAAGGTACAACCAGGAGGAGCGTTTCCAAAATGACCCAGCGTAGGGCTAACCCTGCTCTCACCAACATCAACAGCGCAAGGTCCGAATATAAGTGGGAGCGCTTAGGCCTGCACGAAGTCATTGTGAAAACACAAGCACACGTCCTACAGCTCTCCCTTGCCTCCAGAATGACAGAGCATGTGCTGCTCTGAATTCATCCGCTGAATTTCAAGTTGCTCCCAAGAAACAGACACTGTATCCAATTGAATTTAAGGCTTCAAAATTTTCCTTGAAGATACAACAACCTAACCCACCTAGAGCTGGATTTCTGTCTGAAAGGCAAGACTGGAACTTACTCCCTTTACTGGAATGCGTAACTATGCTACAGCATGTTCCACCTGCCCACACAATTACTGCTAAACTTAATTTGTTGTAAAATATGTAAACGTATACTGCATGGACAGTCATGAAAACCATCAGAAAGGTCTTTATTTCTTATCAGGGAATAAGGTTTGCTATTTGTGCATAACGCAGTCATCCCAAACTCATGCCAGTAAAAAAGAAACCTTTACAATAATCCGTATCTTCTCTACAGAGATTATCACATAGCCAGAACTTTACATCTGTTATTGTTTTTGAAACTTAAAAAAAAAAAGGTGCACGAGTCTGTTACATGATGTGGGGTGTAACCAGGACTATAGAGGACTTAACTTTTGACACAGGACTTACAGCAGCTCGTAGCATACGTTTCATAACTCGTTCCAGATGAACGGAAGGGCATTCCCCCACAGCCTTCAGGAGAAAAGCTCTCACACAGCTCCAGGCGAGTTTTCCCTACGTTAGGACTGTAAGACCAGACCCATCATACGTAAACCATGTGATATTCTGATAAAACATGCATTTACTACTTTGAATTAACGGAACAAACTATAACAGGGTTTAATTTAAATTGGTTCCTAATCCACACATGGAAATACTGACCATTTCACAGTCCATCTCATTAATGCGTACTAACGGTCAAGTGAAGCAGTTTATCTTTTATTTATGAAAAACATATGAATTGTGATAGATATCATAGGAAAAATTAGTTCAAATATACAGATACTATTGTCCAATGAGCCATTAGAGGAGTAAGAACCAAAAATTCATGATTTATTTTTTTTTCCTTAAAGTAAAACTAACAAACTGAACTACTTGCAGGAGTTTTTCTTCATTACAAAAGCTGAGATGCATTCAGGTACAGTGAAATTCAGCTTTAGTGGGAAATGTAGATAGCCTCTGTTAAGTCCCCGTTGATTTTAATCCCTGTCATCTCCCCGCCACTGCTGCATCACATTTAGTCCTTAAAATATATTCCCAAGTAAAACCAACCATTCCAAATCTACAGTCATCCGTCGCTTTAAGTCAATTCACAGAACTGCTGAAAAAGTAGACATTTCTATCTAAAAGTACAAAAAGGGTTTGTATAGAAGGTACTTCTCTTATACACTTATTTTACACAGCTCAAGACAGTGCCGGCAGGCTCTTCTCAGAACTGGAAACTTCCCACTAGATAAGAAAAAATACAAAAGTGAGTTAGTTTCATTGCAACTCCATATCTTATCACAAATATGAGCAGTTTGCGTTAACTCTTGGAGTTCTTTAGGCCTAGATTTGGAAAGCGTGCAGAAGCTGAGTACTGCTCTCAATAAATATGAGATCAATCGTGTGCTTGAGTGGTCTCTGTAAGAATTTAGATCAAATATTTGCTTTAGTATAAATTCAATGGATGGCCTACAGCATCCAAAACTCCAAACCACTGCAGCACCAAATTGCTCAGACAAAGCTTCCATGGCCTTCAAGGGACAAGTGAGACGGCTTTTCATACCTCCATTGGGTAAAGTGCTTCCCACGACAAACCAAATGTTTTTCTTTAGTGTTTTTTCTCCCGCCATGTTCAGTTTTATGACAAATATTTTCAAAGGAGGCTTCACCAATTTATTAGGAAGGCTATGGCTGTTCTTAAAATTCTCAGGGATGGTGCCAGGAGCGAAACCCACAGGCTCCAGGCTCCCCCAGCAGGCGAGGGGCAAACCGCATCGTCACTCTCGGCGGCTCAGGCCAGCAGAAATGATTTGTTTTGTTGATCGCCTGTACCCTCAGAACTGGAATAGTGCAGAGACATTTTCTTCTCCAAGATGAACACCACGTCTTTTTCTTACTCAAGCTAGACAGGTTACAGCTCAAGCATACTAAACAAATGCATCCAACTCTGTATCAATCAAATAGTATTCCTAATGTATCAAACACTACACAATGAAGAATATATTTGGTTCGGAGTATGATCAAAAAACTGAAATGGGAAAAAGTACTACAGAGCTGTGATAGCTTCTCCAAATTAAGCATAAGGACTCACAACTGTGTGGGTCAGCATTTTTACATGTGGTGACACGATAGCATTGCTTGCTCTGTTCTCCACAAAAATGTCATTTTTAGGAATGACTGAAGTTAAAAATAGTATAAGAGAAAGATTCAGACATTATTGTATTGTAAATTAAACTAAGCTTCTCATAAAAGTTAACAGAAGAGAAAAAAGAGCTTTTAAAGGAAGTTGGTTTGTCATCACAGCTCACAGCCCTACCAAGTGTCCCAAGCTCAGACAATACTGCAATCTTTCCTACTCAATTACAATTTGGGAATATATAGGCTTTATCAAGAATCATAATGCTCTTTCACACAACCATGTGAGAGCTCTTCATAAACACTAATTCCCTAAACTTTAATTTACCCTGCCTCTGAGTTATGTATTTACCATCCCCCATTTTTATTTATAGGTCACATTTTCCCAGGACTGGCAGCCTCACAAATTTGAACACGGTGTGCTTCACATTGTATCTGGATGAGGCAGTGAAAATATCCTACGCTTCATAGGTGAGAACACAAGTGAAATAATTCACAAGTAAAGGACTGGCACCTTCTGGCATTCAGACCTGTATCTCAGCCCCCTTCTCCCCACTCAAAAATACAAAAATATTATTCACTGACAGGTGTTGACTTCAAGAAACACTACGTTCTTTTACCCATTATTGATGAGGTCTACCACGTTGGGTCCGGTTCTTGCTTTATTTGCAAGTTTTCTTCTGTTTCTGTATTATCTGTTGGAAAAGCAGTAAAGAATGAAGAAAAAAGGGAATTTCCCAGCAAATTTTGTTGTTATTGCTGTACTTAATAAGTAAAGAAATTATGAAAATATGCAAAGCTTTAATTTATCCTTTTAAACTATTAACAAAAAAAAAAAATGTATTCACAACAATCTGTGGAAATCATATTCACTTCAATGTAAAGCACCCTGGGATCTTAGAGAAGTCTATTTTTCAATGAACAGAAATAAAAAACGGTATTAGAAGTGCATGAAACTTAAAAATGCTTTTCACATAGCTGAAATACTCACTGGGCCAGAAAGGTACTTAATCCAAAAAGGAAACAACACACAATCAGTGAAAAAATATCAGATATATCGGTGTTTCGGTCTGCATCCCGCTCTTCAGTCCTTCTCCCCAGCACCATTCCTTCCTTCAGCCACCTCACCAGATGCGTGCCACTGGGTGAAGCTTTCCACACGCTCACAGGTAAGCCTGTAGCTCATGACTTCAAATACTTCAGCCATGTTCACTGCTTCACATTCTTTAAGATGCTGTCGTCCAAAGCTAGCTAACATCTGAACCCATTTGTGCTAGAGTCATGCCTTCTGGGTTAGTGATTAAATTAACATTCATTGGACAAACTCTTGGTTTCACAGCACTGACTATTTTTCAGATCCTTTTTTCCACCTGTAGATTGCTTCTTGTCTCACATTGATACCAGCGTTTCAATTATTCTATTTCAATCTGTCCAAAACAAATTTTGATCCTACCTAATTTTTTCTTCTTCAATGCACAGTATCACAGAGAAATGCATTATGATTTGCTTAAAAAATGACATAAATAAATTTTATCTTGTTGGCTAAAGCATTCATCATCTTTTGATACGATTTTTTTCATTTCCAGGAGACCTCATTACAAAATCTTTGCTTTTTCTTGTTCACAGGGATGCCTGGAGGTAAATCAAAGAAATCTCATGCCTGTATAGCACTGCCTATATAACCCAGAGCCTGATCTTGTTCTTTTTATAAACAGAGAATATGATGTTGGAAGGAAATTGTTTTTTCTCTGAAATTGTTTGGAAGGTTTGGGGCTAGGGTACTTCATCACTACACCGCGTGATCACTTTATACCCTCCAGCCTAGTTCTGAAGTGATTTTGAGTACTTTATCAATTGCACGCCTTTTCTCAAGATCACTCCTCTGATAACTGGGTCTGAATCCAGTTTTGGATGACAAATTCAAAACCATGTTTGTCTCTTTCTTCAAAACAATCACACTGCAGGCCCATAGCTACATCTCCTCTGCATGAGGGTGTTCAGGAACAACTCGTGCACTCCATCATCCAACAATTTCAGTGACCCCCACATAGTTTTGGTGTCATAAAGACAACTGATGCTCCAGCCTCCAATAACTGTGAGCTTAAAATCATCAGCTCAGCTCTTCTGCGACTGTAACACTTGCTTTCTTTTTGTCTTGAATGTTGCAAGAGGATTGATCTCTATTCTGAGAAAGACTTACTCAGTGAGTGGACCTGTAACTGAGTTTGTAACAGTAGTTCTGGTTGAGGATGTTGGCTTGGCTCAAGAGTTCAATGACGTCAGGGGAACTGAAGCAATGGAGACTGGAACGGGCATCTCCATGGAAAAGGATACAGAAGAACAGGAGTGTGGAGATTTGCTGCTTTCTCTTTTGGGGGAATCTAAGCAGGATTAGGGAATGAACTCAAGTTGAGAGTTTTAAGATGACAAGTGCTGAGGCACAGCAGCCTGCATCCCAGCGCTGCTGGCTATGTTGGTGTCAAGCTGCTACTGACACAGAGAGCCCCTCTCAGGGGGGCATGAAGGCAGCCCCCCGTCAAACTGTCACCTCGGATCCCCTGTGCCAGCCGCGCCAGAGACAGCCACAGCCACACAGGGCCATGCTGACAAGCTGGGGCTGTAACAGAGACAGCATTTACAGGACCGGAGCACACAGCAGACACCAGTATTCCAATTCTAGGGTCTGTTCAGTATTCCTAATGCTCCAAGACCATATGCAAAAGCACAGGAAGGGCAGATCTACAGCCTCCTTGGTCTCACATACATCAACATCTGAACAAGATACAACTCAAGTATATTCTTGAGCAATAGGAAAGCTGGATGTTTTTCAGACCTTAAGTTCTGGAAGAACAACAATACTCCCCCTCCCCAACATATGCAGGCCAATATGGCATTCAAATTTCCTGATGATGGCAATCACTCACTTGCATAAATTGTGGAAACTACCACGTTGAATAACGAGATGCATCGCTCAGGATATGAGCCATCACTCAAAGCCTATATATAGTCATGACTCACCAACCAAGAACAACAATTCATAAAACTCTTTGAATAATAACGTTTGCTGCAGAGTATTTTTCACACGATGCAGTATGATATTAATACAGATGAAAAAATGTCCTGGGAACCAGTAAAAGCCTTTTTTTTTTTTTGATTGACCTGCCTCCTTTAAAAAAAGATGTAACTTTGTTCAAAATTACTTAAAAATATTTGTTGATAGTAACTGAAGACAAACACCTCCTACAGATACTTCTACTTGGCTTGGTTCAGCTTTCTCTTAAATGAAAAAAATATAGTAAAATGAATACAAATATAGATTAAACAATGTGAATCAGATAAGTATCTTGGAAAAATTAGGGAAATTACATCGTCCCTGAAAAAAGCACCTAATTTGTTCTCTTATGATCAGACTCAAATATCTTTGTCTGAGATAAATGTATGTAACTTTCTATAGAGTCTGCAGCAAAATATAAAAAATACCCAAACATTTATTACATAGCACTATCTAACACTTTCTCTTCCAAGGATGGTTCACCGTGGCAGACCTATCACCAACTCCTACAGAATACACCAAGTTTGGAACAGCTTTACTCAAGCTGCTTAAATATTAAATGGTATTTAAAAAAAAAAAAAAGCCACCACTTCTGGTTAGTATGATCTTCAATGGCGACTACCTGCATTTTGGACGAGCGTGGGAAGATGCAGAGCAGGGGGCAAAAAGTATGTTTTAATTCCATAATGATTTTTCTATTACCTGTGCTCATGGATTACAGATGGACAGGTGCTGGGAAAGCCATTTAACCTTTTTAACACCGCGGGTCAGTCTGATGGACTACAGCAGGTTCACTGACCATCAGCAGCTGTCTTCCTCCCTCCCACCACCTCCAAATGTCAACAGAGCAGACAGTAGTTTCCTTTGTAATTACTTCCACCATACAAGTGTCCCTTACTCTTAAAGTGTTTATTGAATGTTTTCTCTTAGTTTTCTAGTTCCTTTGAGTAAGTTTATTCAGTCAATTCCAAAAATCTTTCCTGCTCTACACCAACGTGGGATCCACATTTTTAAAAGGTTTGCAAACGTTCAAGAACTATATCAGGTCAAAAGGAAGTTGCTCAACTACACTTACTTTAGCTATTCATAGCATAAAACCAAGTTCTCCATTCAGATTAAGACAGATCATGTGTGTGCAGCCTAAACACAGCCCGGCAGGGTTACAGAGCTGTGCAGTGGGCAGAAATTCCATCAGGACCCCATTCTAGGTCCTTATATGTTACACAGCAAACCTAACTCGGCTATTTGGTGTGGACACACATGTACTTTGAGTTAAGCAGACATCTTACTGAATTGGCTTTATATATCGCCCCTACTAATCCTTCTTTTCAGCTCGCTCATCATCTGCAAAAATCAAGTCAAGGAACACGCCAATGACACAGCCTGAAGGAAGCAATGGCTCTTTCTATTAATTTATTAATATTTAATAGCTATAAAAGTCACCATTGCATACCACCTGTCAAAATAAAATGGCTCACCACGAGCAGCGCGTACCCAGGATATGACTACTAATATCATCTGTCAACAGGATTGAGAACTCCATACCCTACCCCTTCCACACGGACACGTGTCACGCTCTGCATCACCTGGTAGTACTGGTGCTGTTGCTGGTGCTGCTGGTGGTGCCTCTGCTTCAACTTTTTCCATCAGCTCTAAGATTAGACATGATCATTGTTTAACTTCACGAAGAAAATGGTCCCACACGTAACACAAGGGCAATCTTACTTCTTGAATCTGCAAATCTTGAAACTTGTTGCATGAACAGGTTACTAACACTTGTCATTGAGCTGCAGTTCCGTATTTTTTATTACAGAAAAAATATTCCCTATCTTGCCTGCAAAGCACCAACCACTTCCTTGCAAGTTCTCACATGTTCTTCAGAAAAAGAATAATGCATCATACCTAAATAAGCAGTTGGCTCGGTGCCTTTGAATCATTCACCTCAGTATCTACCAATATCAGATGATTTTAATCATGATAATGGACTCAGATACTGCACAAAGCTCCCATATTCAAAGACCAATCTGCTCCTCCAGGATGGAAGATGATCAGATATCTGTGTTGCTCCTACTCAGCATATTAGCTAGCTTCAGTTCCAAAACATGCTGACAGTTATGCTGGATAGACAACACTTTAATATTTAATTTTTAATTCAATTCTCTGGAAATGCTACCACACACGTATCTGCTTGGAAGGTTCTCTCTTACAAAGGGATCTCTTGTCCACCTAAGAAGGTGTGCCCGGGACTGGTGAGCAGGTCAGTGTGAGTTACTGACTACAGTATCTTCCTAGGAACACTTCGTACTTGCACTTCACAGACCTCAGCAAGTTAGCTGGAGTATACTGGTGGCTGGATGAGGATGAAGGAATGCTGGATCGCTAAGGCTTGGGCTGGGTAAGGCCAAACAAACAACAGCGGGTTATTTGGCCTCTGAGCTTCTAATGTGACATTTGGCTCAGAAAGAACACGACACAAGGGACACTGGAAGGACAGTGTTCCGTGGTTTGTTTTTTCTCTTAAATAAGATGTAAAAAAAACAGGTCACAATTATTTTAGTCAACTGAAAATACTAAAACCTTTCCCGCCCCCCCCAACAATTTAATGAACATGGCCAAATTGGCCATGACACTTCAGGTAATTACACTCTGCCTCTCTAAACTGTTACAGTTTCAGCAGAATGCAGATTTTTTTCACTGGAATATGGTTGTGCAGCTACTGGAAAGTTCTTGCTTATTAACTGCTACTGAAATGTATTCAAACCTAAAATGTAGGCACTCCCATGTAAGTCTGTTGCTCAGTCAGGGTCCTAAATCTCTGTGGGACTCTGCAGCTGAAAAATAGGAAATCAGTATCTTGCATTTTCATATCAAAGTGAATGCTAATCTCATACTGTTCTGTAAATTTATCACGCTGCTCTCAACTTAATTGCATATGCATGTTTGGTCAGGAAATCTTAATAAGCCCAGACACAAGAGTTATACATAGAGTTATACATAGTTATACATAGAATGTAACCACTCTTGAGCCTCTGCCACTGTGCCAAAATATAGAAAATAAATCTTGGTAAGATACAAAAATACATTTGCCATCAGTTTTTCATAAATACTTACGATTGTTAATCACAAGTCCTGGAAATGGTCTGTAAAAAAAAAATAAATTTTTAAACTTACTGATTCTAAAATACACTGCACGGAGTCTCCCTCCCAAGGCAACCTCACCTAACCTTCTGTAACAGAGGTCATGCTAAAAATAAACAGAAAGTCAAACAAAACAGGAGGAACCATCACAGCAGCTCTTGGGCACTGTGGTTTGCTCCCTAGCATTTTAAAAAGATCCATATATCCTGACCTTTTCTATTTTCTGTATACAGAAAGATCTACATCCTTCCCTCGGTCACCACTAACTAACAAGGGAGTCACCTCTTCTTCAGAGCTCAATTAAACAAAACGTATCAAGCAAAGGCCATTTCAGTTAGAACACTTCAGGATTAAGGGTTGAGAATTCAGACCCATTAGTAAAATATACTTAAAATATTTCCTTCTCTCTTAAGACAAACTGAAGCGTTTAGACTCCTGTAAAGCAGTCTATGATTTGAGAAGTTATATAAACTGATGAATTTTTATTTTCAGTTCCTTAACGCCTTCTTAGTATGATTCCAAAGTTTCATCTATTCTGCTTTATGCATACAAGTGTACTTCGTATAAATGTGTGTGTATATGTCTATAGAAGCATACATATACAAATAAAATTCACTTACATTGTAATTGGACAATATCGTATTTTTAAATATTGTAGATAAACTCATTTTGTAGAGGAAAAAAAATAATAGAGACCTTATCTTAAGAACACAACTGAAATATTTTTAAAATATTAATAGTAATACTACTACAAACATACGATTTACTGTTAAGAGCCAACAAGCTCTGGACTTGTCTCAAAACTTGATCTTATAAATGGGAGAGCACTTTACTCTGCTATATAATACAAATAGATTTCCACCCAAAATATAGCTTGCTGTAACATCCAGTATTAATAACATGCCCTTTGTCACACTAAATTGGACGTGTCCTCCAAAGAGTGACCATCTTCATTCATAGTATGAACGTCTGGGCTTCATTTGACCTGATATCCAAAACAGCCAACATCATCTACTATTTAAAGATGCACTGCAACTTCCCTTTCTTCAAATCTCAATTTATTCAGCCTATAGGGCTCTCCTCGCAGCATGCGTACAAGCTAATCAATAGCAACTACATACCGAATGACAGTGAATTTGATAAACTCTGCTGATTCCAAAATCTTCCGCATCGAGCTGATTTCCAGGTAACTGGGAGCTTTGAACGCCACACCAGGAGGCATCCCATCCACCACCACGCAGCCAGGGTTGATAGTGATTTTTCTGTACGGGACTTTCACAGGAAAATTCATACCAATGGCTTCACCTAAGTAAGAGAGATCACATTTATTTTAAAGTCTACGTATTTATGGTTAAATTGAAGAAAGTGTCCTCAGATCACAAAGAAACGAAATGCAAACCCAAGCTTTCTGTCAGATCTGAAGCTATGAAAATCCACTTGACAATTAAACCACTACAGTGTTAGAAATGGTTGTTTTGGATTAGAGACTGTTAGTCACAACTCCAGTTCTGACAGCTTAACACATAAAGAACTCGGATTCTGTTTCCACTTTAAAAGGTATAGAAGAGGATATGTAAGGAAATAGCTACATGAAGGAAAACAAAGCGTTTCCTGCAATGTGCACGGAAAGCAATTCAACACAGCACTAGTGAAGGAATTTTAGGTAAAGAAATTCAGGCCATTATTGCCGTACAATGCAAGTACAAAGTAAAAATAAAGAAAACTATAGGCAGCAAAAAGGTTAAGTTGCATTTTAAAAACTACTCTAGTCCCATGTATTAAGAGGCCAGGACTATGAAGTGCTAAGAAGAATCATGGTTTGCCAGCAAAATAAATATTTAATCTGTGTTTACACAGAAAGAAACACGAAGGGGAGGATCACAAAACAATCTTGGGCTATACTCTTGGGATTTTTGTTTAAAACACCAAATAACGTGTATCACTTACAAAAGATTCTTTCTGAAGTCAAAGCACAACACTCAGATACAATTCTCAAAGTTGTTCATTTTAATTATCATATAGATCATCCCCTGTGATGATTCAGTAACTTCAGTATGAACAACATTAATTGCATTCACACCTATGTGAAAATTGGGATTAAGAAGCAATTACCAAATTTCCGGCTAAAAAGATCATTTACTTGCTCTCTCAATTGTCTGGCCTTCTCTACTTTTGACAGTCGCTCACTTTCATCATCTGGAAGAAATTGTTAGAACAGTATCAGAATAAAGCAGATTTTTTTTTTCCCCTGAAGCTTCTTTATCATTTCAGGTTTACTCAAAGCAGGTATATTGCAAAGCTTTGAAACAGGGTCTGTCTTTGTTCCCAGTTTTTAGCAGTAACACAGAATTGCAGAAATACGCAAAAATAGATGGTTAAGAATTCGGTGAGAAGTTTCAAAATATGTACATAACCAATAGTAGATTTACAATCTAGAGATGACTTTGTAAACTTAATCCAAAATCACAAGTTATATTTTCTTTAGAGTCAGAAAAATATCTAACATCTCAGCAAAACCACAATGCTAAATTATGCTCTTTGTTGACAACACTTATATTGCAGCAAACCAATCTCACTGTAGGGAACGAGCCTTCACCAGACTAAACAAATGTCATGGAGAATTTAAGCACACAGCGTGATGTGAAACCTGGCAGCATACACACCTGGTATAGTCACCTGGATGATGTTCAGATCTTCAACACCTGCAGCTGTATTCACCACTGTGTTTGTGGTGCTGCTTGCTGTATTGGCTATGTTAGATGAATTATTTTTTCCTAAAAGTAAGAGAACTAATTGAAAAAAAAACAGTTGTAAAATGTCTAAAATTTTGATTGCCGTATATAAAGAAAATATTGCAAAATGACAGATATTTGCAAAGTTTCCAAACCAGACTGAGTCCCATTTTCAAAACTGGTTCAGCTTCCAGTGAGACACACTTATTGAAGGTGCACACTGCTCTGCCTTTCCAACCCAAGACGATAAAGGGCTAGGTTAAAGACAATGTTAATCTTTACCTGCCTGGTTTCCTGAAAAGACTATTAAGAAAAGGAAAAAAAGAGTATGCGGAACACGTATTTTGGTATTTCTATTAACAGTAGCACCTACTGATCCACATGTTCACTGCATGCATTCACAAAAGAAACTCCTTACAGTTATATTTGTAAGCCATGCTGTCCAGTGGCACAAACTAGCATAGTTCACTAACTCAGTGGAGGTTTGCTAACGCATAGTAACAGATAATAATATGACTCAAAACATTAAATCCATCACCTGCCTAACACGATCTTCTACTGGCTACCTGCACTCCTACCTGTCGAGCACCTCTTATTTAAATGACCTACATACCAGGAGCAAATAATTCATCTCTAGACCTGAATTACTTCTGTGAATCACACATTGCTTCTTATATTTTGATAAAAGGTAGTAAATAATATATTAGAGGCATGATTATTGTGAATAACTTAAATTAATACTCCCTTGCTAAAGCTATATTTAAACTGTAACTGGAAAATGCTTTTCCCATCTTAAGCAAACCAACTAGAATGTTGAATTAATCTTTCAGGAACTCATTAACACCAGGCAGCACTCCTGATTTGTATTTAATCCTTGAAAGAGACTGTTATCTAGAACATTAAGCAGTTGCAAAACTCACTTTGGGGGCTTCTAGCAGAACTTTCCTTAACAGCCGCCTCAAACATCTCAGGCCTGCAAACAGATGGAACATTTCATGTACAGTAATAAAATTACATTCATCAACATTAAAGAAAATGCACTTTTCTAATATTAATTTATTAAAGACAGGAACTAAGTGATATCGTAAATGCTATATTCCTCTCAGCCAAACAGACAGCTGGGAATGCAATGGCTGAGAGGCTCCCCAACTTCTCTTGTCACTGTTTCGACGCTGACTCAAGGGTCTTACTTTTTAATAATGAATTTTATCTTAGACTTGTTTCTCAGGATCTTCTCCAATCTTGGAATTCCAAAAGTAGACGGTCGGCGGAACGGCACCCCCTCGGGTAGTCCTTCCACGTAGAAAACCTCTGGGAAGGATTCAAACAACGCAAACGGCACCTTGACTGGTTCAGTCAGCCCCAGAGCTTCCCCTGAAATGCAACAAAGCAAATAAGCTACCAGCTAGGTAACTGATGTGTTTACAAAAAGGAAAATCTCAGGTATAAATGGTATATAATAGTTGGCACATACATGCTAGATTAAGTGGAACCAGCAGGCTTTGCCTTTTTTTGGGGGACAGCTATGAGTAGGCAGAAAGAAAATAAGCAGTCTCAAACATAACTCATGGCGCTAAATCTGATCATGATTTGCAGTTGAAAGTTAATAACTGGCAGGCAGTTCACGCCACTGTCTTGGTCTGCATACAGGACTAACTACCCTGTTTGTACTCCACTTTGTTAGAGGCAGTGTATTCTGTCTCTGCCTCTGCTAGAGAATAGCACCAAAGGCTGGTGACACTAGCGTTCTTGTTCCAAAAGCTGCACTCAGGAGAGTAATGAGAAGTCATTACTTCCAAAGTCATTAGCTTCCAAACAGCCTGCACTAGAAGAAGCACTGGGATACGATGGAGCACATCACTCTAGATACCATCCGTAACTACCGAGTCACGCAGATGCTGAAGTCAAATGAAGTCATGTTCAGAAGCGGAGTGAAGAAAGCTTAAAAAGATGTGCCAGGATGTGGAGACACTATGTCTCTGGGTCATTAAAGCAGCAGTAATCCAACCACAGTATCTCAGTTTCCAAACCCAAATAAAATAACTAGTGGAAACATGACAGTGAATTGCAAGCAACCTAGGTGAAAATGAACTCAAAGAAAAGAAACTGCCTAGAGTACACAAACACTGCAGGAGCTTTGCAATAAATATGTGAACCTATCTACCATATATCTAACTGCATGTTCATAAGACAGACATCTCAATAAAAAAAGAATCAATAAACTTACCACATTTTTCATTAAAAAGATTTTCGACTTTCTGCTTTAAGTCAGTAATTTTGGCATTCCACGCCTCTGCCAGGAGGAAATTGAAAGAATTAAATCAACATGCACACAATGAATCAACCTTTGAAGAATATTTTAATAAATGTTTAATGAATTATGCTTGATAATTGATTTACTGTGACAGTAAAATGCGCCAAAAGGCTTTCATTCTGGAAACAGCACTGAAACATTCTGCTGCAGTCTAAACCTATATCCACACCAATTCTTATTTTCCTAAAGCTTTGAAAGATACTGCTACTAGAGAAAGCAAGGGTGATTAAAACTGAAATTATATTCACTCTAAACTGGCTCACTAAGAGTGAAGAATTACATTGTTTCATGTTATATGACTATATGGCTAAAAAGACATACAAAAAGGCAAACAACAACAAACTCCTATAAATATTAGCAAACAAACTCAATGTAAGAATGCTGGTACAAGAAAAGGTTTATTGAGACCTGGGAATTGCTTACAGCTAGTCTGAATACAGTCATTAATCTCCCTTGACCATGAGGAATTTATAGAATAAAACACAAATTCAAAATCTCTCTGATACGTAATCACTAGAATTTTCAATACCAACATTAACAGAAAGCATGCGTGCTAATTCCCACAATACTTACCAAAAGAAAACTCTCTTCCTCGTGGCTTGAAACTCATACTGGACCCATTGGTTTGAGAATTAGTTTGAACATCCATTTTTTGTGGTTTATTAGGACCTGTAAAAAGACATTACGTATATATATGCAGAGAGCAGAAGCCATCGTATGAAAAGAACAACGCATCAAACTTGATTACTGGAGAAAAATCTAACTTTTTAATCAAGAGTAGAATAAAAAAGAAGTTGTTCTAGGGTTGTATTTAAGCTTTTGATACCACTGATCATGTCTGCCATTTCTCCACTCAGGACTACATCAGTTCTCACATCTCTGCTTGGAATAAAAGCCCAAGCGAGCTGTCAGTCTCCAACGTTGCACATAACCATCATCTGCACAGAACACAGTATTATTCAGAACAAAAAAAAAAACCTGTTTCTATATTAAAGTGCATTGGGAGCCCTGAAATGAAACCGAGTTTTCTACATGAGGTGCATGTATAAGTTAATTATGGGCTATGAAAACTAAGAAGAACAGAAAACATTAGAAGAACGTAATGATATTTCTTCCATACCTTCTTCAACAGTAACTTCAATCTCTGGGACCTTTGAATCGTCTGCAGGACTTCGTGACCTTTTTGAACTCTTTGGACTCATTGCTGGAAGTCAATATAATACAAGGTGTAAAGCACAAACCCTCTGTAACGGATATCCTGCACAGCTAATGAAAAAATAGCTGTACGCTGAAAACTGCAACAGACTGCAGAATCACTTGTGTCTGTACTAAGTACAGTCTGCATTCTAAAATCTGAACACTACAGTGACGCTCATAGCCTTAAAAAGTAGGTTTAGTACTCCTGAAAGAGGCAGGTACCACACCTAAATTTTCTCTCCACTAATTCAGAACAAAAGAGTTAATTGTTTCTAAGGGTGAGGGACAGCTTTGGAACTTTTTATTATCTAAATAACATAATTATTAACTTCTGATTTTTAATAGATAATTTAAACTTAAAAGACTTTCTTTTTTTATTCTTTTCTTACAAAACTTCATTTCTATTTCTTCCGTTCACAACTATAAGTTAAATATAGGCCATTAATAGCAAACTAAAAGTTGTTAAAAATGGGTAAATTCCATTTTCTGTATTGGAATAGTCTTAAGTGAAAAAAAGTACACAAATTTATGTTTTGAGCAACTTTTTTTAAATGATAGCAGATTTAGAGGCTGCTATGCTAGATCATCTTCAGTAATGCCTTTTGTTTTCAACACCTGTATTTTTCAACCCCAAAGATCTCTCAGTCTGTTAAGGAAGCAGAAAGTAAGGATTTATGAATTGATGGCAGCAAATAATACTTAATTGTTTACCTTGTGTGTTTATTTTACTAGCCAGTCCTGGAGGCAAATAAGAAGTGACAAGCTCAGGCCTAAAAGGTGAACAGAACACAATCTAATCAATTACACATGTTAGAAAAACAATACAGCAAAATGTTACAAATTTCTTGGAATTCAGTTCAGTTCCAATTTACATAACATTAGCTCTCTATAATAAAATTCTGCTAGAAACATGGGTGACTCTCCATCTACTATAACCACAAAATTTAGAACACTTTAGAATAAAGCTACATTTTCTACTCCGCAATTTTCTTCTGTGTTTATTTCAAGCAAAAAAAAAACAAAGAAAAAGAAGAAAAAAAGCTTCCAGGTACAAGGTCATTTTATTCCTGAAGATCCTCGATGCATGAAACATGCAATTTATACATCTATATAAATTTAATAAGGAAGGTGTATCCTTTTATGAGATAAAACATATGTGCAAAATGTTCTTTCTGTTTCATGGAAACTGAATATCAGTAGCATGTAAAGCTTAAAGTTGCTGGGAAGAAAATAAAATAACTTCAAAATCAAGTGTAAAATTAACTGAACCACAAACATACTTTTTAACAACAAATCTGATCTTGCCACTCCCTCGGATGATTCTTTCAAGGCGTGGAATTCCAAACCATGTGGGACTCCGGAACGGGATTCCTTCTGGCAAGCCTTCGACGTACAAATAGTCAGGGTTGGATTCAAATACAGGATAGGGAACTTTCACTGCCTCTGAAAGCCCCAGAGCTTGAGCTGAAAATAAAGATTTAATGACAGTTTACACTCTCAAATGGGTGGTATCTTACCTCAAGTGATTTTAGGAAGCTGGCCTTACAGAAGTTCTGCTACTCTGGTAATAAAAAAAACCCAAGAGAAATATTTAAATAGATTTTTTATTATTTTCTGCAGAGTAATTGCAAATCGTGATTTCATCTGTCTTGTTACAGATAACATCTAAGTCTGCAGTGCCCAGTATTTTCTTCAGAGAACTTTTTTCATCCAAAAGCTTTTTGCACACATACCATCATCTCTGTTATACAACTGCAAAAACTATGGCCTAGGATGGTGTTACAGAGTCATTTATGTGACTTACAGGGAAGAGTCAGTAAAAAGGAGGTGAGAGGAATCAACATTTCCACACTTGACCTAGCACATTTTTGATGTTTCAGTACAGTAGAATTTAAAACTATTTTTACTGATGAGTTTTAAAACACAGCAGCATTATAGAACAGTTCATTTAACCCATAACTTACCAAACTTTGTATTAAATATCTCTTCTACTTGCTTTCTTAGCTTTGTGATCCTGACGTTCCAATCCTCTTTGACTGACAACCAGAAATGGATACATGTCAGAGTACTACCCAGTTCTCAATAAACAGACATTCAAAGACATTTTTTTTCAACACAAGAACTTGTAAACTATCCACACAATCACATCTGAGTAGACAAGGACACACAATGAGTAATGATTATTAATGGCAGATTAAACCACACACATAAATCCCTCTGCATAATGGAAAATCTGTTTAAATGTAGTTACAAATTTCAACCGTTGCCCCAAGCAGGAGAACTTGTTCTTCAGAACCTTTAGATGCAGGAAGGAATTATTCTAGTGGCTCTTACAAAACTGGAATTAATTGATCATAGTGCATAAGAATAACACTCTAGAACAGAAGATAAGGATGTAAAGAGTGCTTTGCTAAATATATGGAACAGCATAAAAAAATAATCTTCAGTCTTGTTCTCTACAGTAAATAAAAGTCAACTACAGGGGTGCTAGCCAGAGCAGACAATTTGTAGCTCCAGTGGAAAAGAAAGCGAAGGACACTAGCAGCAACAAAAAGCACTACTTTTCTGACAAACAGCATAATTAGTTACTTTTCATCATCAATCACAAATAACAATTAACTGCTACTGAGCTAATATTCAGAGCTACGCAAAGTATGCATAAAGGGAAATATACAGAAATTTTTTGTTTCCGAATAATATTTTTGACTAACAAACTACTTGACGTAGTTTATTTCTAGCTTCTTATACTGCCCAGGCCAGATGCAGTCATATTTTTTTGCAATCTGGCCTACTTCTTTGATAGATTTCACAGGTATTTGACACCTGTACGTGCATTTATACTTACGCACAGGTTGTAGTAGCACTACCAAAGGAATTGGACTAATTTACTTTAAAAAATTAAAACATTGTTTGCAGGCTGTCTGTTGAGGGCACTGGATTATTACTTTGCAACAGAATGATATTTTGCTTAACAAATAGAGTTTGCCGATATTCTTGAGCAACATAAAGTACTGTGTCTGCAGTAAGATGATCCTCGGCCATTGCCTGGGAAAATGTTTTTCACTGGGCTCTAAGCCCAAGAGAACATTTGCTGCATTTACCTGTCTGACACCAAATCCCGGGCCCTGGTAAGCTTTGTGGGCACTGATAACACCAGACTCACCCAGAAGTTAGTGAAAAATATAACTAGTACAAAAAATGTTATTCTGGAGTCTGAGTTTAAGAATCATGGCCACTGCATGTCAGTTCTTTCAGACAGAGGATTTTATTAGCTGGTTTTTTTTTACTGCTATCATTGGCTCTTATTTTATTATCAAATTGTCAGTTACATTGTCAAATTTGACAACAATCAGGGTTTTGGCAACAAAACAAACCAACCAGTGCTGCCTTTTCCTTCTGCTCCACATCGAACAGTCTTTTCTACTGAGCTACTCTCTTGCTTTTTCCTAAAATCCAAACAAAATCCACAATACATCGTGATGCCATAAGACAACTACTGATTTCATGATTATTAAGTCATATTATTTCCTTTTTTTTTTCTGCAGAGAGCTCAACACACTTATTTCCTGAAGCTGCAGTTTGTTTATCCGGTGACATGTGTATGGGGAAAAAACCCAGCAAGCCCTGGGTCTCGGTTCATGTTACTACTACTAGCAGAGTCCTACTCTGGATCGTACACTTCTGTAGCAAGAAAGTAGCAGTACACCAGTTCAGACCATTCAGTTGTCTCAGGAAATAAAAAATAATCTGGATTCTCTTCTGGTGTTAAAGGTACTTCGTGTTTACAGGAAGTCATTACAATTCCTTACCAACAGAGTCCTGAAAAAAGCCCAACAAAGTCAGGTGCGAAATGCTAAGGGGCTCCAGAGCTCTGATCAGGCCAGGACAGTAACTCCAGCTCTCTGCGCTTGTGAAGGTGACCCGTTCTGCTATTCAGAGACAGCCGGACTGTACTGCCATCCAGAAAGCCATCCATGTTCATAACAATTTATTCTTTTTCAGACCTCCCAGAGAGCACATCAGCATACTCATCACAGAAGCTTTACTTCTTGAAAAATGCTGCAAATTGATCCAAATTGGTGTCCTTACCAATCCCTTCCACTCCCACTTGGAGACAGCACCTGTCTTACCTGGGGTGTTCGACCTGGGCTGAATAACTTCAGTTGAAGTGACAGTTAGCAGCTCCGGTCTGCAAACAGAAAGTGAATAATCTAGCCATTCGTGGCACAAATTAAAGACTACATACTTATGATATGAGTTGAAAAGTTTGGATTTTTTCTATTATGTATTTGACACTTGTGAAAATGCTACAAAGATATTTTGGAAGACTTGTCTGGATTGCAAATACTCACTTCATAAAGCAGAACACTTAGTCTGCTTATTTGGTTACTACAGACCAAATGCTTCATGCCTTAATGAAACCAAGCTCTTGATTACACAAAGGGTGTTTGTTTGGCCTCTTTCTTAAAAAAATCTGGTGCTTAGGCATTAAAACAAACACTTACCTTTTGATTACAAATTTTATTCTGCTGCCCACTTGAATTATTTTTTCAAGGCGAGGGATTCCATACCAGGAGGGACTCCGAAAGGGGATGTTCTCTGGCAGCCCTTCAACGTAGAGGTCAGTAGGATGGGCCTCAAATTTCTGGTATGGAACTGCTTTAGGCTCAGTGCTCCCCAGGGCCTCGGCTGTTAGAACAAAATACATCCAGTAACTGGACAGTTTGGCCATCAGCCTTTATGAAAAGCTAGCTAAGCTACCAAATCTTCAGGCAGTTGCAATCATGATCTTAGAACCCAGGACAATGCAGGATTATCTAAACCCAACAGGCTCCAAGTCTCAGCACATCAAAACCATACAAATTTCCCACATGGTATCATTGTGCTACTGAGCAGCCACAATGCTAGACTGGGTTCCTCACTGGGGCATAATACAGTGGTTTTATCCAAAGTTTTATCCAAATCTACCATAGAGCATCACGCAACATTTCAGTCTAGCTCTGACAAAGTTGACTATTTTGTTATATTGGCGATAACATAAAAATTCACCCAGAAATGTTCTAATATTAATTTTAATGATATTGCAATGGATATAAGTAAATGGCTGTTTTATTCACCATCAAAGGAAAAAAAAAATCCTAGTAGGAAGGAACTGAGAGCAGTTAGAGCTGTACACGTAAGAAATTCATATTTAAAAAAAAATATAATATCTTGTTGTATAAGCAGTAGAGTAAGACTTTTTTTTTTCATTCAACTACCAGGATTTTAAATATTTGAAAAATCTGATCAAAGGTCTCATTCATGTAGACATTCAAAGGAAATAATGAAAGCAACCTTCAAGAAATACAAAGCCATAGAATAAAAGAAAATAGTAACACTGTACTCACCAAACTTTTTACAGAAGAGTTGATCTACCATCTTTCTCAGCTTGGTGATTCTGGCATACCACTCTTCTTTCACTGTATTTGAGTGTGACACAGAACAAAGACAACATTCCCTAATTATTTTGGTTATATTTTTGGTCATTTAGTTTATAGCATGCATAACCATCCAGCACTTTCAGGTAACCCAGAAAATACTATGCAGAAGAAGTATGGATTCAACTTGGAACTAGGAAAATTAATTATAAGAAAATGACAGAATATTAAAACTGTACAAAAATCCATTGAACCAATGACATTGCTCTTGCTACAAAATATGCACAGTGTACTGGCATGAAGAACTGCAATGCTTTCATCATCCAGCTTCAATCTGTAGACTCCATTTGGAGATGGGATTGGTTTTTGCTAGTTTTGTTTTCTAAGATATTATCTTGATATTCAGTGCAGAATTTGGCACGCATATGGGACGAAAATTTGCTTTCAAGGAATTTTCACTGAGCACTGATACTCATACTTCAGTCATCTCCTAAGCAACATCATCTCTGTCCATCTGGTTTGTCTTGGAGCTGATATCAGTCTTCTCAGGGCTTGGGGGCTGAGGCCATTTCATAAAACCCTCCTGACCAGCCTATTTCCCACAGCAATGAGAATATAAATTGTCTTTCTTCTGCCAGTCATAATACAACTTCCGTACCCATCCCATCCCTCTCCTGGGGGCACAAGCTAGCAGGGGCTTTGGAGAGAGCAGGACTTTGGACATGGAGTCACCAGTGGCTGAGAGCAGGGGCTGGTGCTACATAGCTTGCTCTCTCCTGAGATGGCAGCAGACGTGAGTAGGATCAGAGGAGATGATGAGCTATTGGGAAATGGGGAATCCAAAGCAAGAGAAAAGAAAACAAAGAAAAGAAAGCAAGAGAAAAGAAAAGAAAAAAAGAGGGAAAGGATGCTCAGATAGATGCTGTCTTCTGAGCTGTGCTCCCTGAGACGTTACCAACAAGTCTCACAGACATTCAGAAGAGAACGTCTTCAGAAATAACGCAGAGGTCACATATGAAGATACCATCATTATGGGTTAGTGAAGACAAGCAACATAAAGTGACTGTTTGTAATACTGTGCCATCAAAATGGGTTATCATCATTTTTCTTAGCTACAAGGGGTTTTATGGATATGTAATGCACCTGCTTTGTCTTCATAACCAGTATAGTCATGTTGAAACAGAAAAACAACAGAAAAAAGGGCTAATTTAAAAACCCACATAAGAGTACAGTTAAGTTTAAGACTCAGTCATTAGCCTACCTACTATTTTTGTAGTCAAATTTGGTGCTTGAAGGAGCATTAGGTTAAGACTCAAGACACTAGGCTAACATACTGCAGGAGACGCTTAATTCCTACACACATGCTAGAGTGACATCCTTATGACATAATTACTTTGCTAATTTAGATCCTTTATGTTCACTTTTAAGCACAGTCTTTGATATACTTTTTACAACAGAAGACTATGAGTGCGTAATACAACACAATGGTGCTGCAGTAGTGCAGATACCACCATTTATAGGCTTGTGTCCCTGTCTGAACTAAGAATTTCTCTGGCACTACTAAAAATTCACAGTTCAACCAGGCTGAGGTTGCCAGTTAGCATTTCGGGGTTAGGAGCAATTTGTCTGCTACCATTGGTTTAGGCATAAAAGCTTTCAACACTTGGCTTAACTGGACAATTGAAAAAACATCCTGAAGCCCAGGAGACCATAGAATACAAATGAAGAGAAAAACAAATCCAGGAAAGTAATTTGCCAGCTATTGCCCATGCAAAGACAATTCTTGCAAAATTTGTGGTTTTTTCCATACTAAACCTTTTTCTCCCGACTTGAGGGGAAATGAGTTCATGGGTGCAATTGTAACAAAAACCTGTTCCTGCGGTCTTGTTTCTACACGGTCATCTCTGGTACCTTTGAGTGGGTGCTCAACGGAGACAAAACATGTAAGAGCATGCATCTGCTCAGAAGTATTACTGATGGCAAAGGTCGTTAGAATGCATTGCCTTTGCACTGCTACGTGAAAATGGAGTCCCGTCCAAGTCAGATGCAACAACAGTAAATGTCACTGTAACCGCTGTGTTCATTACTGCATTTTGCTTAATCTGATTTTGGCAAATACCATATATAAGCAATTATTCAGACAGTTCCCTGCCCAGTAAACTCTATCAACTATCAAACTACTGCCTTTTCTCTGTATCTCAACAGACTAACATGGAGCTCATTGTTTCTTCTTCTGGGCAGCTTGAGCCAAATCAGCCGTAGTGTGTTAGTATTATTAACACTGGTTGGACAGCCAGTGGAAAACTGCTGTCACTTCACAGCGAAAGAAGATTCAGAACAAGAGGAATTACTTGCAATGTGTTACTAGTAAAAGCAAATGGTGGCCACCACTAAGAGTGACAAACACGAAATCGTACTGTACTTGTGCAACTCACGCATTTGAAGACCTACCTCCTGCAACTGGTTTGTCCAACGGTGCATCTTCTTGTGTTGAATTCAAAAGCTCATGCCTAAAAGATTTAAGAGACATGTTTCAACAGTGACATCCACTTTGACAAACCAAAGTTACAGCCTACAGTAACAGCCTCTGTAGCAAACACAAGTTACCAATGAAGGATCAGGAAAAAAAAAAATTAACAGGGGACATCACGATCCCCAACATTCAATTCCAGTTAACACCAAAGTATTATAAGTGCTGGTTAGAACCCTACTGACAAAAACATTTTTTTATGCTTGATACCCTTATCCACCTGAGCCATAACATTTCACAATAAAAAATTATCTCTGAGCTGTAAGATGCACTTCATCAGAAACAAAGATCCAAATTAAAAAATTAACCTTTAAAAATTAAAATCTCAAAGCAGATATTTCTGTTTCCCAAATACATCAGTTTTATCCATATTAGAATAACAACAAATTTGAAAATTCTGACATTTCTCACACAGCTGAACTGGTTTTTGAGCTGCTCTGGTTACCACACATTACAAAAATGATGAACAGCATAAATCAATCACTGTTAACAACTAAGACAAATTTGACAAGAGCAGGTGCCAGCATTGCATGAATATTAAAATCTATGCATAGTGTCTGATTTCAAGTGAGCCAAAAGGTAGGTCTACACTTCTTCCTCTTTTCTGGTTCTCTGCAAGCCGTAGGATGACAGAAACGGAACATATACCTCTCAAATTTGAGAAATTAGCATCTGTGCTAAAGGAGGTATGCACAGAGGCACAGGATGTCGCTACCAGCAATTCTGAGCTTGACCACTCCAATCAGCAGATTCCTGTTAACTTCGAAATCTCTTGGATTAGGCCTTATGCCAGTGAACAACAGTAAAATGTCAGCTGTTACTCACAGAAGCTTCATTTCAACTGTAAACGCCCATCTGTGGTGTGAAACATCACATCTGTCTGCAGTGAAGCACCGAACTACAAAAGGTAAACATCCACCCACTGCCAAAGCTGCGTCGCACAGCATTGGATCTGCAGCTCTGAGGTCCAGCACTTGGCACCCACAGAAGCCGGCATCTCTCCCTGCGCATCCTGAATTCAGGCTTGCTCCCAATACCATCTGCCTTTGTAGCAAGTAATGTCCTGGTTCTTCTAGCAAAGACACCAAGGCAAGAAAGGAGAAAGAGAAAGGAAGGAGCCCAGAACACCTCATGAGTCCCTTGTCCTCATTTTAAAGGCAGACGACACAGTGCCAGTCTAGCTTCGGCAGGCAACTGAGCCCTCAAGAGTTTCTATGTACTTCTAAGGCCTCCCTTCACATACAGGTCTGATCTACCTCCAGACACATCCAGGACAGGACAGGCATCCAACTAAATCACAGGAATCAGTAGCTATTTTGGCCTCAAGTCTGCCCTGGGAGATGTTACATACAGATATGGCCACAGACACCTTGATACAGCACTCCAGCAAGAAAAAAAAAATAAAAGCAAAAGTTGAAATTTAGGCCAGGATCCTCAGATAGCATAAAATATCCCCAAGTCCATGGCTTTCAACATGTATTACAGCTGCAGAGATTAAAACACTACAAAGAGATCTACCCATGATAAAAAGTCCATAATATTGAAGAGATCTGTCCAGATCTCAGCCACCACTGTACTGCTCTGGTGATCTGAGAGCAGGATTCATCAGAGTGAACACCAACTAAAAATTACTCATTGGTACTGCAAAAGAATACATTGGTAGAAATAAGTCTGGAAATTCCTGAAGACAAAATGAAGCAGAGCGGAGCCAACAGGAAACAATGAGTACTATAGGGACAAAAATGCAAAATTCCTTACTTTTTAATCACAAACCGGATCCGCTCCTTTGCTAGAAGTATCCTCTCGAGACGGGGAATGCCGTACGCGGATGGGCGCCTGAAGGGAATTCCCTCTGGCAGCCCTTCCACGTATAAGTCTTCCACATGTGACTGGAAGAGTGGGTATGGGATAGACACTGGACCTTTTGCCTTTATAGCTTGAGCTTTAAGAAAAAAAGGAGAATAAAAACATTAGACTAGCAAAATATCAGTTTGATATCACTCTGAAAATCATTTAAAATTAGCAGACAGGCAATAACCCCCTCAGCACATTTAAACATGCAAGCATTCGTATTTGTGGGAGTTTGCTTTTGTTTTATAGTAAAATCACTCTAACTCACAGTAAACAAGCTGCAGACCTGCAGACATATGCAGATTCTCCTCTTTTCCCTTTACTCTGTAAACATTTAATAACAGACACTGCACCTGTTACAGTGAAGTTTCACAGTATTTTGGTTTTGTTTAATAACGCATTTTGAAAGATTAAATTATCTAGACTTAATTGCAAACCAAATATGTTTCAGTTCATTAGCTCTAATTATTATTATTTGTTACTACTATTGGGTTATAAGAGGCAGTGATGCCCTGGAGGAGGGGCACACATCCCTTCTTTTGAGTGAATTCCCAAAGTTTTGTTGTATTGAGAAACCCAAGGAATCACTAATGAAATAAACAATACACTTCTAACACCATCAAAAAAAGTATGGTCCTGCTAATTAAATCTTTGAAGCAAATAACAGATTCACCCATAACTGGAAAATAACCTCAAGGTATTTCTTTAAGTTTTGAAGACCATAACTGTATCACCACACCTCTCAGGCTGGCAAATACTGGAGAACAGCATGACGGTTTGCAAATACCAAGAGGGCTAATTTCTTTATACTCACAAGGGTACGTTAATTTTGTAAGCCATGGCACAAGAATTCTCTATTATCATCTGACCGGTTTGCAAATAGTTTGGTACATTCTGTTGTTTTGCTATGGAAATCAGATGCAAAAAAAAAGTTATTTGAGGTGAGAAGGGCCAAGCTGAGGCCAGATTAGTGTAGTGATGTTGTGGCAGGGTTTCTGAAAGCAAAACTACTCAGGGCACCTTGTCAAGCAACTTAACATAACATGAAAGCGGCCAGTGGTTCAGACATTGATGTACACAAAATGCTTATATTAACTATAACTATATTCTTAAAAGCAATAAAACAATTTAAGTTTTGAAGGTATTTGGGTAATACAGTGATCAGCATCTCAGTCTGCAGTGAGGCTTCTTAGATTTGGAACCTCACATGTTTTTGCACAGAAATCCTATTGAATACAAGTTTGATTTTTATAAATTAGTCTGTATTTGTGATCCACTATCTTGTATTCACACTGAAAAAGTAATCCCATTTAGTTTACATCTAAACACAAAAATAAATATATTTTCAGGCATGTCAATTGTAATGGATGACAATGACTGACATCGCTAAAACACTTTGCAGCTCCAGAAGCCACAGATCTGAGGAGCATTCTGGGAATGCTGGACACCCATAATTCATTTCAGCAAATGGGAAATCACATGTCCATACAGACAGAAAGAATTGGAAACTGATATGGAATTGGTTTGTTAATCCATGAAATGTTGTCATCCACAGGGAAAAAGGGGATAATTTAATACCATCTGGCCTGCTATTGGAAGTCAGGAGTAGCTCTGTATGCAACAGACGCCACAGGAGATTTTTAGGCTGGCTATGTACAAACACCAAAACCAAAATTAAAGCAATCCACCAAGAATGATGCTCCTTTCTAGATCACTTAAAATACTGTGAATCAGATTCTGAACTGTTTTCATTTGGTGTGAGCTGCTTTCAGTGGGCTGTTTAAACATCAGATGATAGTCACACCCAAAACATGTAGTAACTCCACTATCACAATGTCCATGCTGAAAGTACTTCCACTTTTCACGGCAGAGAAGCACCAGGATTTATTCTGACATTTTTGCTGATGCTGTTTTAGTCTGGTATGTGAGCACAAAACACGTCTAGGTGCAACATCCAGAGACAAATTCCGAAGTTTAACACGTGTGATTCTTTTTCTCTCCAAGAACCATTAACATATAGCTGCTGCTTCACTGCAAATCAAATCATAATCAGAAAGGAACAATCAGTCAGTGGTAACCTCTCCCCAGAGTCATTTTAAAAGATTACTTTACTTAAGGACTTGGAGTAAATAGAGAAATATGCCAGTTCTCTCAAATGTGTGTGCCCAAGACATGAGCACACTGGAGCTCCGGGAAACTGCGCACAACTGAAAAATAAAATCAAGTTCTGCACTTAGGTGCCAAACAGGCACCCAATTTGGAAATTACTCTGCTCATCAAAAAAGCTGCTTTCCCCAGTTTTAAGTCTTCTAGTAATATTTAACCCTTTGGTGCTGTCGGTACCAGTGTGCTCCTGAGCCAAGAACAAGATGCATGCTAAAGAGCTGTGATGTGCAGTGTCAAAGGACTGGAGGCAACTGTTCAGAAAGGAGTGTAACACATACCATATTTTTTTTCAAACAACTCTTCAACTTGCTTTCTCAAGTCTGTGATTCGCGCGTTCCATTTCTCTGCAAAGAAAAGAGGAAGACATGTCAGAGTACAAATTAAATAGAATCTCTTTAAAATCAGTTACCACTAACTGAAATATGCAGCGTGCTTTTACTGCTCACTTGGATACAGGTGGCAATGGAGTATGGCATCGACTGTACCTTAAAATACAGGGATATTTTCAGAAAGAAAAAGGACAGAATAAAACATTTAAGATTACCTCCAAAACTTCTGCAGATGTTCGATCAACTTTAAAAAAACATAAACCAGGCTAAAGTAACTTCCAAAAATGGTTTCTCTCTCACAGCTTGGTCAGCAGCTCTCACTACCATCAAGGGTAGAGTCAGCTTGCAGCCGCTGTTGAGTTATCTAAATCTGGGTGTTGAAAAGCTTAATTAGTGAAGCTTGATAAAGCTTACAGAAAGTAGATGAAGCCGTTTTGGCGCAAATCTGTACCACTATCTGGGTCAGGAGGCATCCTACTGTTCTCTACCTTAATCCAGTGTTTCTGCAAGTCCTGATTTAGCAAAACATCCCTGTAACTCCTATTTCTGAAAGAAGATGCAGGCTGCAAGACAGAAGTTATCCAAATCAAATCACGTGTTCCATGGAGAGCTGGATTAAATGGCAGAATTTTAACATCTAATTTTCTGCCTGGGACAGAGAGCACACATTTTCACAGGTCTCTGTATGATCTCAGTGCTTTTAGGAAAATGCCACAACTCTTTTGTAGATGGTACCAGATGCTGGCTGGCCTTTAAGAATGAGTTATCAAGCAAGTGCAGTTACAGCTTATTTCTTACTCTAAAGACTTGACTCTAGTAACTGCAGAGGTCAAAAAACAAGGCCATTCAAGCTATTACACTTCCCGTTGTCAAAAAATTCTTACATCAGACAAGAGAGAGGACTGAATTTTGAGTCCATATCGAAAGGGTTTAAAATATTCATTCTCTGACCAATGTATACAACTTTGGTGGCCATTTTTAAGCTTATAGTCTTTAAATGTAATTTCATGGATCTCAAGGGAATAGCATGCTTCAGCTGTGCGCAAGAACAAGGCCTTGTTTAGAGGGGAAAGGGTGTTTTGGCACTATGCCTCTCATCCAGCAGCCACTTTTTGTTCCAGCCACCTGGCATATCACCTACATCAATTAACCTGTTTATATTTTGAAACGACATCCTTATGGATAAATCCATATAATTGGTTATGCCACCCTTTTTAGCCTAGTACACAGCCTCTTAGCTGACAAACATGTCTTGAGCCCAATGTTCTTTACTCCCATGTCACTTCAACCTTGCAATGTTTCCCTCTTTAACTGCAGATGTATAGCCAGATGAAGCTCTTTCTGATTCCAGCACAACCACCAACTGCAATTTTTTGTTGACATAACAGCAGCTTTACCAGTAAGAGTCAGGGAAATACGAGTCAGAATTTACTGGCTTAAAGGGGAAACCCTGCTTTACTCAACAGAGTGGGTAAACACACACGGACAGTCCTGGGACAAGGGTTTTGAAAGGCACCTGTGTGACTCCAGACTGTAACCCAGATGAAACTGGCACAGAGTTGAGATCCCTTCAGTTCATCAAGCTCTGAGGCAGACTCAGCAATGACCTCCTCTAAAACTGAGGCTGGTTTTCATCAGAGGGAGAAAAGCCAGAAAGAACGTCATCCCATATTACAAAGCAACTATGTAAAAGTATATAAATAATATTGTTCTGAATATTGGTTCTTGCTGCAATTTTAGGAGAAGCTGCTTGCACCCAGTCTGGTCTTCCTCCACTTGTCAGCATGCTTATGAGAGAATTCCTACATCAGCAATTGAATTGTCAAGGTTTCGTTTTTCCCAGTTACCAAATATTCCACGTGGATCTTTTCAAGCAACTGGTTCCATGCCCCTCTCCCTCCAGTGGAAACACTACAGGGATGAATAATCAAATACACCACAATACAGGCATGCTTATTGGAATGGCGGATACACAGAGAATAGGCAACTGAAAAAAAAAATTATAAACTGACTCACATTTTGATGACCACACTGGGATTTTTTTTGCTACTTTTGTATTTTGAGTAACTTGCCAAGTTAAGCTACAGAGATATTTCAAAATTCAAAGGGGTTATCAGGTATCTGGCATGGTTTTTAATCGGATTGTCAGCATTATTAACCCCTTGGATTCAGATGAATTACTGTAAAAACATTCTTTTGTCACACACTTCATGCTCACATAGCAAAGCTGAAGGTGTAGCACAAAGCTAAGCTGATGTTCTGGTTTGGTAATCACTCTCTGCAAAGCAGTTTAGTTTTCCTGTAGGCACCAAGATAAGTGGTGGTTTCCTCCTACGCCTTTATTACACCTTCTGATACCCAGGAAACAAGATCCCAGTTAAATAACAATCCTGAAACCTTCCTCAGCATGCCCACCATCTCTTTAATTTCTGCTCCAGATAACATCCACTACAGCAGGGGCAACCAGCACAGTGCACACAAAATGATGCTCAAGTACTCAGCACATTCTTATTCCTATTAACATGCCACACAGTGCTCTGTGGGGAAATGAAATAAAATAGAAAACACAGCAACTTGAAGCACGCTGCAGGCTGGCAAAACTTGGGTTCAACAGCGTGTCAAAATGGGGGAAAACTACACACAATCCCCATCACTGTCACAGTGAGTCAACAGCTAAGAGGACTTTTTTCCACTAAGACAGTATGACACAACTGCAAGACACAGCTTGAAGCTTCTGAGCATTTGTTAAAATCTTTAAGAAATAAAGAAAAACGTTGTGGGATGAGATTTTTACTGACAATGTCAGTTCCTTTCAGTAAGGATATTTTTAACCTTGGTTGGTTCAGAAATATTTTTGAAATCCAACCTCCCTTCCCAAAGAGTATCAATTTCAATCAAGCATTTTACCAGGCATTTTTCATTCCTCCCCCTGGTTACAATTATTTTGTTTTCCGCTTTGTTTTCCTGTTTGCAGAAAACTAAGAGCAGAGCACATTATTCACCCTGTTTCATGGGCCACTTGGGTACCTGGTCCTGACTCAATCAAGACACAGAGGAAGTGTCTCCAGCTATCAAACATCCGGATCTCATCAGAATTATGTCAAGCACTGAAAGTCCTTATCAGATGAGACAAGTTTCTCTCTCAGGCATCTAAACCTCCTTTCCAGTCTTCTGAGTGCATGTGCCTTTGTCATGCTGCAGCTGTTCATGACAGAATTAAACACCTCCCTTCTCCTGCCCAATTATCTAATATTAGACATTAGAAAAAGGTGCAGTGTCTTCTGAAATGCTAAAACGGTAGCACTGCAACTACCAACGGCTGCTCTTTTTTTTTTTTTGTTACAGCAAGTGAAGTCTACTCCTCCAAAGCTTCTCACGTTCATTTTCTGTTTTAACCAGACCTTGCAGTACCGTAGAGATACCACTTTCTGTAGGTGAACCCTGAAAGTGAATATGAGGGGCAATAACCTCAACACAATTTAGGAAGCCCAGGAATAAAGTTTCTGAATAATCTGTGAGCTGCAAAACATTGCAATCTAACTGCATGGAAGGTGGTTAAGAGCATGGCTTTCTCGAGAACAGCCCACAGAGATAATCTACCGAGTCAACTCAGAAGCAACAGTGGACAGGTAAGCTGCGAGATGTTCTTTAACTGGTTTCAACATCGCAAGCTCAACTCAAACTTTTATCATTGTCATGGTTTTGTCAGTGAGGGGGGGCCTAAGGTGGTAGCTTCCCTAGGAAACTGCTAGAAGTCGCTCCCCTTTGTTCAGTGGACTTGGCTGGGCCTAGGGCGGACCCACTGCTGGCCAAGGCTGAGCCGATTGGTAGCAATCGCCTCTGCGATAACGTATTTAAGAAGGGGAAAACAGAAAAAAAAAAAGAGGAGAGAAGATGTGAAGAAGCTGAGCGGGGGCAGAGGCACAGAGGGGGAGGCGCAGGCCTCATGGGCCTTGCAGGCCTCACCCTCTGGCCTCTCGCCAGGCAGCTGACTGGGCCCGACTTGGTCCGGCCCGGCTGCAAGAAGTGGAGAGGAGATGAGAAGTGAATAAGATGTAAAAAAAAGATCCTGAGAGACATCTACCAGCCTGTTGTGAGGAACGGCTGCAGACGCCAAGGTCAGTGAAAAAGGAGGGGGAGGAGTAATGTGACTCCTGGCCAAGATTCCCCTGCAGCCTGTGGTGATGACCATGGTGGAGCAGGTTGTCCCCCTGCAGCCCATGGAGGTCCACGGAGGAGCAGAGATCCACTTGGAGCCCGTGAAGGACCCCGTACCGGGGAAGGTGGATGCCTGAAGGCAACTGTGGCCCATGGAGGGCCCGCTGGGACAGCCGTTCTGGAGAGACTGCACCTGTGGAAGAGATGACCCATGCTGGAGCAGTTTCAGGAAGGACTGTGGCGTAGGGGTGGGACCCCACAACAGAGCAGGGGAGGAATGTGAGGAGTTCTTCCCCCAACCATGAAGCAGCAGTGTAAAACAACGTATGATGAACTGACTGCAACCCCCATTCCCTCTTTCCCCTCTGTGCCGCTCGCGGGGGGAAGGTAGTAGAGATAATGTTGAGCTTGGGAAGAGGGAGGGGTGGAGGGAGGTTATCTTGGTCTCTGTCTCATTATCCTGCTGTTTGTAGTAATAAATGAATAGTTTTCCCCAAGTCGAGTCTGTTTTGCCCGTGACGGTAACTTTAAGGATTTCTCCCTGTCCTTATCTCAAACCTCGAGCCGTTTTTCTTATATTTTCTCTTCCTGTTCTCTCGGAGGGTGGGGGGAGTGAGAGAGAGACTGTGTAGTCTGGTCCTGATCGGGGCTGAACTACGACAATCATCCTAATATTTTATTACCTTTGCTCTCCACATCTAATCAACCTCACTTCTTTATTCCCTTCAAACACAGCTGGCCTGCCAAGCTTAGATGCTGTTTTCTAGGAAAAGAATATATTCCAGCAAAGGCTTCTGCAGTTTCTAACTGCTCGATCTTCTCCTCTACTAATGCTGCCATTATCTTCTCCTGACCCCACCAAAACTAACTAATGCTATGTGTGGAGCTGCCTATTAGTATCAGTGATCTTTTGAGAATAGAGCTCTCAGCAATGTTTTATTTATTTTCGCTGAAATTAGCATGAAATAGCATGTTTCACACAAAACACGTCAAAGCAGGTTCCATGGGGATTTTTTCAATCGACCTCAAATCCCAGGATTCTTAATAAACATCTCCAACACTGTGCCAAAAGAGATACTCCTGATTGCACAAAACCTTACAGAAATACACAGATTCATGGGATATCTGCCCAGAAACCAAACCAAAACAACAAATAAAGGAGAGGTATGGACACACAGGAAGTATCTTAAATCAGAATAACTACAACGTGTGGATGCACTTCTGCAGTGAGAATTCTACATAAAACTCCTTCATATAACGAAAGAACACTATCAAAAAGACCTCAACTTTTTGTGTGTCCACAGGGATCAATGTCAGGCTACTCGGCGTAACAGAGTCATTTGGTTACCTTCCCAAATGTGGCTCCCTCTCAGCACACATCAAGAAAGATCAGCTAGATATCCTCCTGACCTCTGCTTTGCCGTAATTCAGTATCCTACTGAATTCAGTCTTATCTTCTTGTCCAAGAAATCAGCTGACAAAAATCTTGACTTATTTTTATTTTATTGAACACAGTGTCTATTTAGGTAGTCACTTTGAATAATGAGAAATAAGAGGTAGCCTATGATGATGATATATACCTACATACAGCCCTGGGCTCTTAAGTGAATACTCACACTGGCGTGTCTCACTCCTGCAGTGTGAAATTGTCTAATACCTTTTTATAAAACAAAGCAGAGAGACAAAATCATCTTTAATTTTTATCTTACCAAAGTTGAACTCTTTCACTTTTCTTCTCCCAGTATTGGCAGCTTCATTCGCTGACTCGGTGTTCTTCGTTCTCTTGTTAGGGGGCATGTAGTCATCATCATCTTAAAGAAACATAAAAAAAAATAAATAAAAAAATCACTGTTTTAATGTCCAGAGAACTCATGTGCATTGGAAATACTTTGCATTTCAAAGCTCTAATGCAAGTATTGAACTGTGGTTTATCAAGGCATCAAATTTTGCAATGAATTACTTATCTGAGTAACTTCAGAAAGCTACTGTGTAGCAACAATTTGCATAATAGCGACAGAAAAAGGCATAAGACAACAGAAAGTAAAGTTTCTTCTGTACTTCCTAAGGAAAACAATATCGTGTTCTGAAACATGACCGGACATCTCAGGACCATTCAGTAAGCTGCTACTTAGCCAGTCACTTCCCAATCCAAGTTATTCCCTACCAGTTAATGAGTTTTTAAGACTGTCCAATTACCAAAACTTGCAGCCTTAGAGAAAATAAATGGTTAAAGCAGACAAAGAAAATTAATTTCACATTCAGAACAGCATCTGCCCAGGTCACCCAGGGTAGAGTTTACTTAGGAAGAATAATATTACACATTTACATCTCTTGCACCTATGCAGTTGTTCTGTACTCTGTTAGAGAAAATCTTTTCAGAGCAATTTTATTTTTGTGGTAAAGGCCTTTATATATACACAGAACTTAATGACTATTCTTTCATTACCTTTTCTGTTGAGGTAATGTAAGGATTATTTTACGACTGGATTATAAAAAAGGTGAAAATAATGTCAGAAGTGTCAACTTTGTCCTAAGATGCATTGCTCAATTTCTAAATTGCTGATTTGGTGGTCTTAATCTTACCCATTCCAGAAGCAAGCATTGCAAAAGCCAATCTCAGAAGTGTTTTAAAGCAGTTACAGGACACGTAATTCACAATTACAAGAATTACAGCTGACTTCCAATCAATATCCTAGCATGAAAACAACACGGACACTGTACTGGCTTTAGTGCCATTTAGATGAGAAAGGGAGGTAGTAAGTATGAAAGGTTTTATCTCATATTTATCGATACTAGACAAATAAACTGAAGCTTCACTTACACCACTTGTAACATCATTTCTGTTATGGTACTATTCTTCCCAGAAGCCAGTGTTAAACAGAAATTTTATATAACTACAGTGTGCTTATAAAACAACCTATTCTTCAGAATAAATGTTGTAAAATCTTCTTAAAATCTATATTAATGGCTGTTAAATAATGAGTATTCTTCATTATCAATGCTTTAATAATATGTGAAAGATGCAGATCTCTGTCACGCATCATTTCAAAACCAGCCCAGTAAGTCCAATATGCTTCCATACGCTCTGGTTCTGTAAAACTTCTGGACTAGATATGTCTACTAAGCAGTGCACGATTCAAATTGCAGTCAGCACTGGCCCATAATCTTATTTATTCAGTGCCAAGTAATGCAGGCATTGTAAATCATTTTTTGGACCTAAAAATGCCCTATGAATTGAAGTCAATGAACTGGAGAACTAACCTTCGATGGTGACCTCAACCTCTGGGTCCTCACTCGTTTCTGAAGGAGCATGCTGGGAGGAATCTGAAGGGGGAAAGAACAGGACTGCTCAATGATGGACACAGAAAGGATTCTTAACCAAACACTTTGTGATTTTCTGTTTAAACTAACACTTGTCAAAGAAGGCTCCGGCTCACAGAAACATTTTGCATTCACAGCATGTGACAAAAACCGAAGCAAAGATATTTTACCGTAAGCCTTTAAGCAATTCCAGACAAGGGTAAGGCGGTGGGGATTATACTTGCTAAACTGCCTGTGCAGCAGTGCAGAGTTGGTGTTAATGACAGTAGGAAATTCCTTATTCTTGGCTTAATAGGATTAATACAATCATAAATATTTTCCCTTTGTTATCAAGGATTACCAAAAATATAAACAAAGGCTGTGTGCCCCTACAGACGATATATTTCTTTACCATTTATACAGACTCATAGTTGTTGCACTATAATGATTTCCATAACAGGCTGCAAAGCCAACAGTGAAAAATGAGAGGGAAATTCATAATCACAACGCTTTCATTGGGGTGGTCTGCACCAACGTAATAAATAGGATTAGGCCTATCAATACTTGGCGGGAGAAAGAGCAATTTGCATTTAACTGCAGTAAAGTTAGAAAAAGTGAAGCCAATTATATTGGAAACTATTTCAAAACTACGTAGCAGCATATGAAGGAATGTATTTTAATTATTCTGGCAGAGTAATACTGTGCTTGGGCATTTTGAAGAGTATCTTCTTTCAGATCTCCGAAAGCTGGAAGTATGATCTCACTTTGGGAGCAAGTCTGAAGGAATCTCCTCTTTCCATGGCTCTTCACACGATATTGTGTACAGTAGAGATTGAGCAGTATCTACTGAGACATCTCAATTGGAGTATATTTGAACTACGTCAAATACATCATCTAGCTCATGGAACACACAGTGTGATGTTTGGATCTCATTCAGAACGAGCGCTGGATAGAAAACTAGCAAATGCAAACCACAACAAAAGGAAAGAATTAGGAAGAAATGGTCTTTTAGTAGATGTGAACATAAAGTATGGTCATAAAAATAACTATCACATCAACTGCTCATTTAGAAACTTTTTTGAGAGCATCAGAAAAGTAAAGAAAAAAAAATTACAATTTTGTCATAATTAAGAGAAACATGTAAAAATGTCAGAGCAGGTGGTAACAAAGTTCTGCAAGAAAACTCCCAGAGGTGACATTTCTTCTTAAGTGATACTAAACCAACTGATTTAAACAGTGAAGTTAACCTTTTTCAAGAAAGCATGACCATCACTAGGTATTTTTTGATCTTAGGTAAACACACAGAGCTCCTAAGTAGCAGCCTTCTTCCCAGTTCTAAATGTTGTCATTCACTGGCGTTTCTCAGATGGGATTTCATTCAGTTTAAAACAAATTTCTTTTGATGCACATAGCCTTAACTTCCTGATTGCTGAATTTCAACGACACCATGCCCCTCATTCATCCAGGCTCACTAAAACCTCAGACACCTGTATCAGCCACAGCTAACCTGGGCAATTCCACGCACACGTTCATTTTGTCACCTCCTTTTTCACCAGCTTGTCAGGGATGCGGGAGGGGAAAAACAGTGAAAACCCCCAGCAATATACCCCAAAATACAGGTTGGTACATCCCTCTGATGTTTTTATATGCAGAAAACAATCACTTCTGCAAATCTTCTGCATCACAGCCTGTAGTTTTAGATACACTTTCAGAAGAACTTTAAATGCTTTATATGTATTACTTTAATAATAGTTAGAAGGATATACACCAAAGACTTCATAAAATCCAAACACTGTCATCGATTTTTCTTTCACACTCATTTTTGTGAGGATCAGTAAGAAACAATCTTATTTTACACAATTCAGACAAGACTTTCTACACTGTATGCCTATTTAAACAATAAATGAAATTTAAGTTAGACTGTTATCTGCAGTTTTTATCACTGCCTGTAGACATTTTCATAAATACTAACCTCCATGAAAAAAACGTTTATTCTAGTTAGCAAAACCAGGCTGCAACTCGGAGCGTATCTCTTACAAAACTTGGAAAGGAGAACAGATTTGAGAAAAGGGTGTGTAACAACCATATTCTGACACAAAGGGCCACACTCAGCATCTGTAGCTATAAAATTCTACATAGTCAACACCAAAGCAGAGTCAGAGTTTTGGTCACTTCGTAGCACACTTCCCTTTCCTCAGGCTCTCTCTTCCCAGTCAGGCATAAAGCTGAAGGCATTGTGCTTAGGAAAGCAAAGTACCTGGATTATTTCTTCTCAAATAAATAGAGCAAAGAACTTGATTCCCCTTTACCAAGAGAAATGCTTTTAAATTTCGTTTAATGGTACCCTTAACTATGGTGATACTTACCTTGAAAGCAAAATTAATGGGATTTTTCAAGAACGAGTATTGCTGCTAGCATAACTTGGCCTTAAGATCCAAAAAATACTCACAACTCAGGTTGGAAAGTGAGGTGCTTAGAATGAAACTAGCTGCAGAATGATGTACTTTTAATATCATATCAAAGCTTTAAATATGGGGTGACAAGCACCTTACAAATACAATTTATGATTTAAAAGAATGTCGACTCCCATCACAACTTGCTTATAGTAAACCAAAGAGTGACGTGATTTGGGAGACTAAAACCAAACCAAAACAAAAAACCCCAGAAGCCAACCTGTGGAAATGTTGAAAGAGAATGGCTGGAGAAGATGTACAACTTTAATCAAGGTGCCATCTTTTCAAATATTTCTGTAAAAAAATATCCAATTATGATAATTTATTCTTATGAAAAACATTTCATATCTCTAACCTTCTACCAGTATTTCCACATCTGTTCCTTCACTGCAATCGGAACCATGGTGGCTTCCATCAGACAAATATAAAGTAAAAAAAAAAAAATACCATAATAAAAATACAAAAGGAACTTTTAACATTCAAAGTAAGGATTTTCATAAGGGAAAAAATCCAGAACTACAATGTTCACATGAACAACATACAGAAGACTCAATTTCTGAATCTTGAAAATTCATGACAGCAGGAGTACTCTGGCCTTACAAAGACATTCACAGCTTGAAATGCAGATTAGTATTTTCTAATGCTTGCAAATGGGTAAACCAGTATTTTTAATACAAACTGCAAGAAGCTGGAAAAAATACACAATGTTGGAGTAAATTTATTTCAGGTATTGTTCAGATCCAGTAAGGTTCTCCTTCCACTAAACACAGACTTTACACAAACTTTGTTCTGTACATATCCCTTCACCTCTCAGACAGCTGAAAGAAATGAGCAAGTTGTACTCATAGTAGATAAGCAGAGGTTTATTAACCTTTATATTTTATTAACCTCTTTGAATTCAGAAAAGCAAGAAGATTCCCTTCTATATATCTCTCTACCTGGGTACCTGAAAATTAGGGCAACTGAAACTTTCAATTCTGTTGATGTTTAAGTTCCAATACCCTAACTCTCATTTCAGATCAAGGAAGCAGAGCCCTGAAAAGTAAAACTCACACATTCCATTTCCAAAACAGACGTGAGAAAAATGCAATTAAAATATTTACCTGTGTAACTTTTTGCAAGAGCGATTCTCTCATCCATCTCTGATGTTTCGGAAGGGCCTGCTTGGGAACAAAGAGAATGGCTTTTAAATTGTGTCTCACTACAAACACATTTTTCCAGTCCCTAGAGGAGTTTGCCAAATAACTCTTAACTTCATATATCATATGCTCATTTCATACTTTCTGTAATGTTGAACTTAGGAAAGATTCTGTGAAATATTAAAAATTATATATCCTTACTCATCCAGATCAACAGAATAAAAATGCCCACGGGCTAACGTCAGGGGTCTGCATTTCTTGGACTACTGAACAGTCTGAGACTCATGCAGAACAGCAGGTTCTCAAATTTTTTTTGTGTTAATAAACTTAATTTTAAAACTTGAAATGTCGATGGTTCTGCCCTATTCCAATGAATTCTGAATCAGCTAAATATTTTTCCTGTCTGTTAAAATTTGTATTCCTAGGGAGTCCCTTTTGACTTTAAAACTTCTACCTACATTAAACAGACAAATTCAGAGAGATTCAAATAATTTACGACACTTCAAGGTTGTTTGCTTTTCATCACAACAGCTCCTTTGATGGCTATACATGGACTGCTTTAAAAAGGCTGTCGCAGAAAACAGCACAAACGACATTTAAAAGATTAAATTAACACCCCTAAAATCCTACTGCTTAATAAAGTGAGAGAGTGAACTGCTGACAGCACAAACGGCTTCACACTGAGCACGGGATCATTCTGTATCACAGAAATAGCAAAAGCATCTCAAACCAGTGTCTGCATGGCATATGGGAATGTATAGGCCTAACTAGAACAGAAGGATTTGGACTAATTGTTCTGCGTAAAATTAATCATTGCCATCTTCACCTGCAAGTACAATCTGCAGAAGATCACCCAGCTCCCCAGAAATTACGGCCATTTAGAGGTGGGTTTAAAAGTGCATCAACAATGAACACTAATAGCTTCACAGTAGAAAAAGCTACTGTCAGCTAACAAGGCAAGTGAAATATTTTAAATTCATTTTTTCATACACACAGTAAGTAAGAAAAGAAAAGGTTGTGTCACAATCAGACTTAATGAGTATTTCAGTTGACTGAAAGTACATATCAGATAGTAGAAGTTGTTCAAGAAAATTAATATTTAGGCATGAACTTTTAAGAAGAAAAACATGATTATGAGGCAGTTACCATAACGTTTGGTTGAGACAGTTCTGCCTAATTTTATTGCTCAGATTTTCAAAAGGATTTTAAATTAACAGGATCTCAACTGAGGAACCTACACAAGGTTCTTTGACATGCATTTCTTTCAGGTGGTGCTGCTTGAACCTGCTCCTGCCACTTCTTTGCTGGGGGATGAAGTTTCTTCTGTTTGTCTGTTTAACTTAGAGGAGCTCCTCAATTTGGTTCAAAACAGGGCTCCAGAAACAGTGGTACTGGCACAGCTGAGACCAAAGTCCAAAGATAGGAAAAAGCGTGGAGAGGAGAAGGAGCAAGGCGGAAGTCAGGGTCAGTGGTGGTGCTCTAGGCCGCACGAGACTAAATTCTCATCAAAACAGTATGATTTGGGAATAGAACACAGCCTCCCTGGGTGTGCTGGAAAACGCCTCCATGGCCTAAATTTGCTTTTATTTAAATAAGCACATTCCATGTATACAGCCAGACAGGAGTGTCATTTCCCAAGAACTCTTCTGAACATGCAATTATTATAAATCATAACGCACTGACACACAGAAGCGTGCATCCATTATAAGCAAATACATTCAAACTTGAAGAAAGACTTCTTCAGTTAAAAAGATACACTCAGTAGGCTTACAGCCCCTGCAATTAAGCACAGAAAATTCAATTCCCTCAGCTTTAATGTCAATAAAAACTACAGTACATGTAGTAAACCCATCAGACCTTTTTGAAATGACACACAGATTATTTTATAAAAATTGAAGCTTTATTTTTCATATTATGAAGTCTTGACAGAGGAAAAAACAGTACGAAAAAAATTTGTTTCAGAAATTAAAAACTGTAAAACAATATACTCTGCTAGTTTAATTTAGTAAAAACTAGAAAGGAGGAGACAGATACCAAAAGCAGACACATTTCCACTTTACGACATTCATGCACATAACAGGTAGAGACATACACATCACATCACTATGAAAAGCCAAAACCAAGTACAGAGGTAACGAGATAAAAAAGTTCCATCTAGGAATAAAAGTATGAGGAAATCACAAAAACTAAAAAAGAAGAAAACTCAAGAGGTAAGAATTTAATTCCACCGGAGCAGGTAGAGCAGAGGAAGCACGGTGACAAAGGTGGGAGATTTAATTACTGAAACCACAGGACATATTGGAAGGAAAATCTTGCAGTATGGTAATATCCTGGAGCCTAAACTGTAAAATTTGTAGGCAGAGCTGAGCAATATCCCTAGTATCAGAAAGAGCCCCAAGTACACTCTTCAGCTAACAGCCAACTCTGCCACGCAACTCAGACACTCAGAAATTCTGTAACACTCAGACTAAACCTTAGTCTTTCGTGAGCAGATAAATACCTAAAAAACCATTGCGCCTGAATCATGAACTTGGGCGGGATTTGCTGATGAAGTGAAACCTTTGTAAAAGTTTGCTATAGCTACGAATCACAAACTTGGGAAATGCCTGTACAAATATATCATTTTTCACTTTCTAACAATTCCTTTAAAAACAAGAGTAGATGTAACTCCCTCCACAGTCACAGCTATTCTTTCTGCTGCCCACCAACAGACCATTTACTTACACGGAGTTCAAAGCTCTCAGCCCCAGTTTCTAACGGATTGTGCCCTAACACTACACAGCCAAACCCGTGCTGCTTGGATTTATCATCTCACGCATTAGCACCGTCAACGATGCTCACTTTTTTGTCTTTTTTTTTTTTTGCTACGCAGAATGCAGCAATGTGAACAATACCTAATTACCAGGGTAATATCAGAATGCCTTTAGAAGGAAACACCATGCTTTCCTGTTTTCTTGATTTCTATGGAATTCCTTGGTTTAAGATAGTATTTACATGCTGAGACTTACATTATGGTGTTAGAGTATTGCCAGTCTAGCTTTACAGTTTTAGCTCCGCTAAAATGGACATTACTTCTACTATTCTGGGAGATCTCCAAAGGAGAAAAATACCCTGTTGTTAGAGACATACTAAAAGACATTCACTACTTTCTACATTCCAGAGTGAGAATAAAAGCAGAGTTTACATCCCTATTTTGGGCTTTTTTTCCAGCAGAAGATATTTTCAATCTCATTTGGTTTTGGATGAATGTCCTATATTCTAACTGCCTCACTAACATTTCCAGAAATTCCAAAACTGACAGCACTGTTCAACATGGTGTTTTAAAGAGAAAACATGTTAGGCAGTTTTTACTCACTTCTAAGTGGTTTATAAGCTAAACCAGCCAGTTCATTAGGCAGCGGTTTATAAGCCGAAGCAGCCAATTCACAGGACACACTGTTTACAGCCTTTTCCTTCCACTTCCAGTTCTCTTGGTTTTAACTTCAAGGCATCAGTGGTAACTGAAGACTTACATCCACAAAATTCACAGGATAATATGCATCTTTCAGGAAACATTTGGTCCTTAGTCAGCAAATTACTCAGTTCTGCATGGGCTATGTGTCCAAAAAATCTTGCTTTATTTTGTGCTGATGAAGAGGATTCAAGGTACATACACCTGAGAAATTTTCTTAACGTAGTCCTGCTTCATTGTAAGTTGAGAAAAAAAAGTATAGCTCTTAATTCTATTCTGTTATTAATTCAGAGCTGTTCTCATTCTGGCATGGATATTTTGACCTCAGGTGTTCCATCAAAAGCCTTCAAGACAGCCTGGGTCTTGTGGATAGTCTTCTAGTAAGAAGCCAAGATGCGTGTCTGTTACTGTCCAACACATTGCTGCACCAGCTGAACAGTCCCCAGACTGCACGGAAGCTGGTATAGAAGCTAGGAGGATTTACAGGCACAAAGATATATTTGCATTTACACAGTACAGAACACACGCCCTGCTGCTTTAGGATCAGGCCTTGCATGTACCCTGCTAGTCTGGAGCTCTGGCAGAAATAAATGCCGGTCCGTCTGCAACAGCCACGGGAACGGACGTATTCCCACAGCATAGCAGTATGCTTCATTTAAGAGTACAAACTGCAGTTCAAGGAGTAAACCACATTTCAACCACTAAACTAAGAAACAGCATTTTAACTAACGTTTTCATAGGAGCCATAATAACTGGTAGGTATAGATAAGGTATATGCAGGAATATTAACTGCTGGAATGCTCCAGTATGAGTTATTTAGTCCCGCAGATCTCTGCTCAGTCATTTTCCTCAGTTAGTCAACAATCAAAACGTGGACCTTTCTTCCAGAGCAGGTTGTCTTTGGTGTCACTCAAAGCATCTGACATTGCAGTGACCTTCACATTTGTCCAGGATACTGGGAAAAAACCACCCACTGCGACAGTGCTAGTGCCCACTGATGGAAAATTGCACCTAATACTCTGTCAAAACACCCACAAGAAGTTTTTGATGGCTAAAGTCCCTATTTCTCAGTTTTCTTGCTGTGAACTGCTAAAACATTTCTAAATTTAGTAATTCTGTATTAACTCATGGCAACATCCAAAAACTTCAGCCTACTATGAGATAATAAGAGATGAAAAGCATGTCCACCTACAGGTGTAATTTTCCCCCTGTTTGATTAACGGCAGAATTTTGCACCCAGCGCTTTGGTCAGCATTACAGATTTGTGAGAGAAGGCAAACACTCAGAGAAAAACAAAATCCACAAAATTTCACCAGTAAATCATTTTCTCCAGGAAGCTGCGGGCACATTGCTGTTCTATAACACTTAAATTGTTTCTTCTCACAACTCGCTAAGCCCAGCTTTTGCTGTAGGTTATTTTTAGTAAGAACTATGACCTTAGCCATTTTCTTAATTTCTGTAGCACATCTCTACAAAGGCAATGCCTGGGCAGACTCGTGTCATTCCTCAGGAACACACCTCAGGATAACTGTACTTTTCTAAGGTTCACTTCTCTGCACAGCACCATCATGCACACAGAAAATTCTCTGCATCTCTTGAGTTCATGGCTCTCTGCACTTTGTACAACCTTTAGCTTCAATCTGAGCGGTAGCAACTCAAAGAAACAAAGGGGAAGCTACTTCAATCCAGGGAAGGTGGCATGACCTGGCATGGTAACACCTCTTTTAGCTCACAGCACCCCATCACTTCTACCAGTATACTCAGTTTTGTCTTGTTTTCAATGCAAGTTTGGAGGATTACGCTGGGAGGGGGGGAAAGGGGGAGTTATTAATCGAGCACCATTTTATGTGTAAGAGATCCATATTGCTCTTGACCAACCAGAAGATTTAAATTTAGAGTTCTGTAAAAGACAACAGAAATCCCATTCCCAAATCCACATTGTTTAGACTTCACTATGGAAGCATACTATTACTGTATAAATGGGATTTTTCAGCTCAGACAAACAGGCTGCAGTACAATGTGTTACTATTTTGTAAGGAAGCTATTTCAGTACAGACTCTCTTCAAATGGCATAGGATTACACTTCGGGCTATTGGCCAAACTCTGACATTGTTTTTATGCATGACATGGAAAGCCACAAGAGGCTGAAAAGCAAAAAGATGACAGGGCTTGCCTTTGGAAGGAACAATGATTAGCTTGTCTCCAAAAATGTATCTATTTTTACTACATTATACCATGCCTGTAACCCCCCACTCCCCATCGCCTGTGGCTAGGCAATGTACAAATACCAAGAAAAGATAATCCTAACACCAGAGAATTCACCTTTCCAATTCTGAACATTTCGCTTTGCTGTGTGGTTACGATCCTCTGAACAGTGCCGGTACACTACTTGAGACATGCCAGAACACGAATTCTGATTCTACAATCCTGTAGTTTGTTATTAAAGCACATTACAAAATAACCCCAGGAAACTTTTGCCTAAACACACACAAAAATATTATCTCAACACTATCTAATATCACAAAGTGAAAGGACGTGCTGTTTTGCACTTCACTGTTGAACGTGCAGCTGTCCTTCAGAGCTGCGTGGCAGCTTGCCTGTGCTCCTTTGTAATGCCCAATTAACCTAATGACAAATGCAAACAGGCTGAAATAATAAATTTAGGGTCCTAGTTATTTTATATTGCCATTTATAATCACAACTTCTTAATTACTGTTCATTTCAACCTACAGAAACAATTATTTCTTTTTTTCCACTCCTAGTTGAGGTTAACACGCAGTATTAACTGGATATGTAGAGATGAGGCAAAGCAACTGAGAAATACCTTAAAACATACACAGAGCCCGAGTCATGGTCCTTAGGAATGTTGCTATGCTTTGTCTATATAAATAAACCTTTTAATACAATTTTGACAGAAATTGGTCATTCCATACAAGAAAAGTGATGGATACACTGTAAAAGTTACTGAAACTTTAAGCTAAAGACAAGATTCAAGCAGTGCTCTAGACAGCATCGTTATTATGGTTCACTTCCTGTTTAAAGAGGTCACTGGAACTAGAGTCTGCGTACTGGACCCTCAGAAAACAACCACCACTTCAAATGACTCCTGGAATTTGTCCTTCAGCTCACACACACACACATATCGGTACGCAAAAGTTCTACTTCAGCTCTTTTGGTCTTCTTCAGAACAACTTAAAGGATAGCCAGCATGGAAATGTTGTATCCTAGCAGAGCTAAGTAATTGCACATTTAATGATTGAGAATAACTAAAAAGAGAGGCACAGAGAGAGCAATACTTAAGCAATCAACCCTTTTATGAGACAACCACATATGAAAGTTAGTATCATTACCTGGAATATTATACTGATAGTAGTCAGGGTCATCAGATTCCTCCTTCACTGTTACTGTTGCCATTTCCAAAGAAATTCCTGTAGAAGCAACAAAGGAATTAAATACGGAAAGTAATAATAACCAGATTCTTAAAAAAAAATTAAAATGAAACACCCACCGAAATCCTAACTGGTCTCTATTCAAAAAAGGAAAAAAAAATATTTTCAGGTGCTGACACACTAAACAATTGTTGAGCTAAAACAACAGTAAGAAAGTGACCTGCTGGTTTCTTATGTTCCAGTTTGGTCACCGTCAGAAGGGAATCAGGATTAAATGCTTCCCTACGAACTAGGCATACTTGCAAATGCTATGCCAGATCTGAAGAATTTTTTAAAATGGTCTCCTTCCTTTTTGCCCACTACCACAGCCAAAAAAAAAAAAAAAAAAAAAAAAAAAAAAATTATCACTCCAGCTGAAAGTACTTCTAGACCTACTCCTGCTCCCTCCTCTGTCCAGCCAAGTTCAGATGCTGTCTGCATCAAACTGTGCTGCTGACGGAGCAACACCAAAGGTCCTCAACTGCTCCTGGCTCCCTTCAAGTGAAATTTCGCCTGCATAACCCTTCACAGCATTCCCTAAAATGTTTGCAAAACATTCCAACAAAAGGAAAATGACTTGAAATGCCTAGAAAGCTGCGCTGGGAAGAGTCTGGGACTGACTTGACAAAAAGCTCACGTTAACTCTTTGCGTATGTGGAGCTAAATGCTAACCGCGACAGAGTCCCAAACCACAAGTTTAAAGTTGTGAAGCACAAAGAACCAGAGCAAGAAACAGGACTAAATACAAAAACTTAATTCTTATACAAAATGCTGAGCAGTGCAGCCCAGTCCAACCAAAGGGAAAGTCACCAGCTTATCTCCCAGCACACCTGTGGTCTCATTGGCTTTAATGGGATTATTCATGACTTAGGAATGCTTGGGCTTTTTTTTTTTTTTAACAATAAATAACACATTTTGCTATTTATTATTTCTTTATTGCCTTTTTACCTAGAAAAATGACATTCTGTCATTTTCAATATTTAGTAAGATTAGGGACGAAGTGATCTTGAATTAGAAAAAAACTAAAACCAGGATTTTCTTCTTCTCCACTTAAAATTAAACTATTTACGAAATTTTACAAATCTTCTCCTTCTAGAAATCAGAACATTTGGCTATGGTTCAATACTTGATAAAAACTCCAACTGAAAAATGGACAACTTTAAGGAAATTAATTTTTTTTCCTTCTCATAAAGGATGGCTTTTTTCTGCTTTTTTCTTGGAGCTTCCTACCTTTGCTTAAATTCAACCTTCTGAACAGAAACTGACCATTATTTTGAGAATAAGGGCAAAATCTTGAACATACCAGAATCATCGTTTGGTTCAGTTTTCACTTGAATAGGAGGACAGCTACAAAAATAAACAAATCAAGCACATTCACATTATAAAACACAACCACCACATTTCTGGAAAGTTCCTCAAGCTTTATAGGTTGTCAAGTAAAATTAATCTCCCAGTATTTTTTTCCAACTAGGAACACAAACGTAAAAAACTACATCTTGGTTTATCTGATTCATCTCAAGGGAACTGCCAGGAATCCCCTATCCCTACATTTTCAGGACACACACAACATTCACAGCATGTTTAGCATTTAATGAGAAGCAAACTCAGAAGCACAGAAAACTGATCCCTGTTTTCATATTAACCATTTTTTTTATTTGTTCCAGATATAATCTCTTCATTTACTAACAAAAAAAAAAAAAATTACTTTCATTATTTAATTGAGGAGGGGGAAAGGAAGCAACATTACATATGTTCCCCATCTCTGCCATATCATAAACCAAGACAAACTTATCCCTGACTGACAGACTGTGAATTAAGAGCACTCATTGGGCTAATTAAACCGAGGGGAAACTTTGCCATCTGTCTAATTCCTAACAGTTTCCCCACAAATAATGGTCAAAAGAAAAGAGAAAATTCAGCTTCATGCTTTTTATAATCCCAGGCAAGCAAATATTATCCAAAGGTCAGCTGGACAGAAAAAGCACATTAAGAGAAACTATATGAAAATACAGTTGATACAAAAAGACTACATTATTTTAAATTCACCTTCCACCTGGAGGTATAATTGAATGTGAAGGATCTGTCATATGAGCTCCTGAAAGTTAAAAGACAATCTTTGAAATTCCTGTACTCCGTTTACCTTAAATACAAATTGAAAATGTAATACTAATTTCACGTAGCACAAAGCTGTTCACATTTTACAAACACATGTGCATCTTTTCTGTATTCACAGATATGAGGGAAAGACTTCGTTAAACTGCTTTATTAAACTACAAAGTGACATCAACATAAAATTACTTTAAATGTGCATTTCACCATGCTTTTCATTGCCGTCTTTCATAATGCTAAGTGAAAATGTTGGGAAATAAAGGCAAACAAATCTTTCACCTAAACTCTGCTAGAAGAAAAGAGATAGTTTTATAGAGATTCAACTCAGTCCTAAATTACAGCTAGACACAAATAGATTGTGTTTTTAGAATGTTATTTACCATACTGAAAACCTGCCTTGCATTTTCAATCGAAATATATCATTACCAGAATCTATGTAATTTCCCACTCTCTGGTCTTCTTACTGGGCAGAGGCAATGTATTTTTAATTTTACTAATCCACTATCAACCTCTGTCTGTTTCACCTGACAAAGTGAAACTTTTCTTTTTTGACTACATTCCTAGAGAAATTGCTTCATCCTCTTCATAAAATGAATCCTCACACGGACAAATTTCACTAGTAAAGCAACATGATCCCATGAAAGGAACAGGAGAAGAGATTTCTTCTAAGCTAGAAGTAAATCTTTGCGAGGTTTTAAGAAACTCATTCTAGCCCAGATTTTTGAACATATAGAGGCTTTCATAGGAACTACAACATCTATCCACTTCAGAAGATTAAATCAATTTTTAAAATGAGATATAAATGCCAAAATCAGCTATGTATTGGAACACAGAGCACTGCAAAGCCTTGGCATCTTGTAAAAATGCAATGCAGCCCTTCATCAGTTCACTTCTGCTTTCCCTAGGAGACTATCCAATTCACATTATATTTAAATTTAGTAAAAGGATGAAGAATGCAATAGAACAAAATTTATCTCTAATTAGCTGGTCCTGAAAGAATCCATAAAGGTAACGGTTCTAATTCCATAAGTAAGGCAACTTACAGTCTAGGAATTTCCGCACAGTCGGCCACCTTAGCCACATGGCCAAATCTTGTACCTACATTGCTATCTAAACTAAAATTCTCATCAGTTTCTGTTTAGTCTGAGCAAGCAGGAACTTACCTAGGTGTTTCTTTGGCTCTAGGAAAGGCCTGTGTGGAAATATGGAAAGAAAAACCCACAGCTTTAGCAAAGACACCATTACTTACTTGGTAGTGTAACATTAAAGAGAGAGGACTCCTGTTTAAGAATCAGATTAAAGTTAATTGGACTTAATTTAACTACAAAACCAAAGTGGACAGAGCAGCACAAGAGAGAGCAAATAACCTTTTGATGATAAACGAGATCCCTGACTTGTTTTCCAAAATCCATTTCAGGGTTGAAACATCGTAATTTGCTGGATGTTTAAACACAAGTCCTTTGGGCAGGCCCTGCACCACCACAGCAGACTGGTCCCTCTGAATCTTCTCATACGGCACAGGGACCACTGTGGACTTTCCTAAAGCTTTACCTAGGGGAAAAAAAAAATACTGCTCACATCAACATGCACTGGAACCCACTGAGATACAGAGGCTTTCTGGGAATAAAACTAAATGGGCTGTGCTGTGCAGTAAACTCATATCACATGAAGAAGAAAACAATCCAATACATGTGCATGTTTTAGAATTGGCTACTAAAAGTTAAACTCATCACCTTAACAGCAGTAAGGCTAAGACCATGCAGTACTTTCCTCCCAACTGGGAAGACTTTAAAGCACCCACCATAGCAAAAGCAGAAAAAGTCCTCCACAGACTTTCTGAGAGCTTCCAGTTCCACAATATCCACTGCCAGTCTGTTTACAGGTGGTATAGTCTTTGTTTTCTTCAGTTCTGCAGCCCTCTCCTCTTCTGTAACACCTGGCAGTTATTCATAAAAATAAGACAAAAATAAGATAATAAGTTATTAAAACTCCCAGTACGTAGTCCCTCCAGTTTAGACTACAGACACCGGGGAAGGATAACTGCCAGAAAATCTTACTTGCCTTAGAAGCAAATGCATTGATCTCTGTACATGAGCAATGGGTAAATTTAAATTTACACCAAAGTTATTATATCCTCCTTACAACTGTTGTAAATACCACCCTCTGAGGTGTAAGAACAATAAATTGAGAGACATCCAAGCAGGGTTTTTTTTTTTTTTTTTTGCATGAAGAGGTAGAAAACACTATTAATCTCAGGAGAGGATATTTATTATAGTTCAGTTCCTGCAAAGATTTATTGAGAATCACCCATAAAAAATAAGGGAAAACACAGAGATATTCTGCACATGAAAGAAAAAGCAAGGGAGATCTGTGTTCCTACGTGCAAGAGAACGAACAGTGCTGAAGTTGTGTCATGACTTCACCGTGAGCAAGCACAGCGTTCAGTCTGAACGCTGCCATTTGCGTTACCAGTACTGCTGGCATTGCAATTCTACGCTAAGACAAGAAAACAAACATCAGTTTGAACAACTGGTGACAAACAGGTTGTTAAATGAGCTGAAGCTGCAATTGTTTTAGTAGAAACGCATTTATCATCTTAAAAACTCATATCTTCATTTAAAAGGGAATCTCTTCCCTCCTCTGCAGACCACATGTCTGCTTTGTGACCATGTTCAAGTTCCTTGGATGGTCTCAAACCTGATCTTCTCCTACAGTGGGTGGTTCTTCATTCTCCTAGTCCCTGCCTTTTCCTTCGGCGACTGGAGTGGCGTGGCTAGAGCACTTGCCAGTGAAGACTGAGGCAAAAAAGTCATTGAGTACCTCAGCCTTCTCCATATCCTCGGTAACCAGGTCTCCTTTTTCCTTCCAGAGAGGGTCCACATTTTCCTTAGTCTTCCTTTTATCCCCGATGTACCTACAGAAGCTTTTCTTGTTGTCCTTGACATCCCTGGCCAGACTTAATTCTATCAGGGATTTAACTTTCCTAACCTGATCCCTGGCTGCTCAGACAATTTCTCTGTATTCTCTGCAGGCTACCTGTTCCTGCCTCCACCCTCTGAAGGCTTCCTTTTCATGCTGAAGTTTGTCCAGGAGCTCCTCGTTCATGCATGCAGGCCACCCGGTGTTTTTGTCTGACTTCCTTTTTGTTGGGGTACATCGCTTCTGATCTGGGAGGAGGTGATCCCTGAATATTAACCAGCTTTATTGGGCCCCTCTTCCCTCCAGGCCTTTATTGGTGTTGTCGTAAAAAATAAAATTTTTACAATGAGAGCGGTGGAACACTGGAACAGGTTGCCTAGAGGGGTGGGTGGATGCCCCATCCCTGGAAACATTCCAGGCCAGGTTGGACGGGGCTCTGAGCAATCTGATCTGGTTGGAGATGTCCCTGCTCCTTGCAGGGGGGTTGGACTGGATGGGCTTTAATGGTCCCTTCCAACCCTAAACTGTGATTCTATGACTCAACTCCTATCAATCCTCATTTTGCAACAAGAGTCCATGTATGGTTGAGTGCCTCACACCTCCTTGTACTATCCAGGTGTTCTGGTTATTCAGAACACCCTTCCCTTTTACCTGTCCTGATCAGCAGCAGACTGGGTTTGACAGAACAGCCTACCACTTGGCCGGAAAAGGAATCTCCCAACTGTCACCATCCTTATAAAATGGATACACTATAAAATGCTTGAAAGTAATAAAAGTCCTCTTACAAAAATTTTTATGATGGAACAAAAAATTGAATACTTGAAATGATCAAATTTTAATTTGGCATTTTTTTTCTCGTGGTATGGCAGCAATTATACAGCTACACCCTAACTTCTGTATGGGCAGACGTTATAGCTTCCTGCCTTAAACAGATGCTTATAAATTGATGAAGAGAGTTACAGCTCAGCAGTCTTACACAACACTTGGTCTGAAGGTCCACTAAAGCACCGTCTGAAGGTTCACTAAAGCACCGTCTGAAGGTCCACTAAGCACCGTCTGAGCGCAGCAGACTAAAAGAAGCCATAAAGTGCATCCATCTTCAGATCACCCGACTCAGAGGTAAGGGGAAAGCTGCTGTTTGAGGAGGCAGGCAGCATTTCTCCTGCAGAGCAGAGCATACCCCGCTGGGTCATGCTGCAGACAAGTGACTAAACCAGCACTGTCTGCATCTCACCAAAAAAATAAAAACCAAAAATCAAGCTGTAGCCGAGAAACAATTTACTTAACTGAAATTTTCTCAAAAACATGACCTGAAGATGAGATGCCTACACAAACAACAACAGAGAAAAAGCTGGTTGGATTCAGTATCTGAAGCTGATGGAGCTCAACACTCCTCCAGCAAAAGAGCTGTCAGTCCCGTAGTACATAAGGCATCTTACAACATCAGAAGGTTTTTAATCAGGTGGTTTTTAATCCCCTATGTAGAGAAAGCCAAGAAGTGATTCTACGAGTATGAATGTCACCCCTGTGCAGACACCTTGAGAGGCAAATTACAGGCAACAATTATTTTGTGATAACACTGATGTACATGTGTTTTAACATTCACGCTTAAGAAAAATTACTCTCTGAAAACAACTAGGAGCAATGAAAGGGGGAAAGTAAATCTGTGGGTGGCTAAAAGCGTTTTGCTTTGGTTTATAATGCATCCACCCAGTTCATCTGTGAGCTTTTTAAGGCCATCCAGTTTTACAGTTCAGGAAATTGGACAATAACCTCAAATTAAAGAAAAATCATTTTATGATTATCAAAGGATCACTTAAACCACAAGAAAAGCAAAACACCTAAGGCAGAATTTAGGAGCCAGAGAATTTCAAAAAGATCAGCTATCTGCAGGAATTTTCAGTTTGTTTGCAACTCCGAGGGAACGAGATGGGTGGCCTCCACTGAAATGTGACTGAACTTTCTCAGCCAGTTTTTCAAACTAGCTGTTAGCTTCATACTCCCTAACTGGACAGGAAGGGACAGAACAGGAAGGGTTTCTGACAATCAAGCCAAGCAACCTAGCTCTAAAAAGGCTATAAAAGAGGTCAGTTAGCCAAACCTGAAATAAACCCAGAAAGAGAGCAAGGAGCTCTGAGCTAGAAGCTAAAGGTGCTGGAAAGAAAAGGCGTCTGGATTGGCACACGACCTGCAAGAGTCCCTGTTCCTGACACATCCATGCAGCCAGAGAGGCAGGCGATGGAAGCAAAGGAAGCACCCCTGAGGAAGGGAGGCAGAAAGTGATCATACAAAACTCGAAAAATAACTTGTGTCTAACTACGTAACAGAAGTTTTGAAAATGCATTTTTCTTTTCACTTTGAGAACTTGGGAAAAGGAGTAAACAGACTTGTAAAACAAGGGAAACTGCTAGGAATGTAAAACTTAACTAGCACCATGAGAAGGGGCTTGTAAAGGAGAACATCAAAAACACGTGGCTAGCCAGGGCTGGCCATCACCTGCTTCATGTAAAGCCCTTGTACCAGTCTGGGAATTTGGGGAAAAAAGAAGGGAAGGAGAACAGCAGTAGAAAACGAAGAGTATAGCAGGCCACAAGGTAAAGCCTTGTAAAAGACAGGAGAATTATTTTCATGTCTTTCAGCAAGATCTAGGCTATGAATGTGGAGTTCAGCTACTGAATACGTATTAATATGTGAGAAATATACAGCACAGGACAACTCAAAAATTCCGTTATTTGCATTTCAAAAGCTTAGGCAGAGGGGACTGTAAGCCAAACCATTTAAGTGAGCTCAAATGGAGACAGCAACGGCAAAAAAAAAAGCAGCTCTTAGAGTAAGAAAGATGGGGATGATTGCTTTGGAATGAATTGTTATTACTTGCAACTGTTTGGCGAGTGCTAGGAATGTTTTCTTTAAACTAATTCCTAAGCATGTGATTTATTACAAATAAGCTGACCAAGTTTTTAAGGGCAGATGCTTTAACTCACAGCTACATTGTGCAAATACAAAATAGACAGTGATTGAAACTTAAATCAAAAAAGCTCTTGAGGATTCCAAAGAATGAACACAGTTCAGGTAATGTATCAAGCAGTTACAACCGCAACAGAAAAACTCCACCAGCAGAAACATGCAAAATATGAACTAGTGCTTCCAACAAGCACAGTACAATGTAAATACTTCAAGAGACTGGGAACGCAGAAGCCCAGAGTGCTAGAGGCAGTCACAATGCATGCAGCAAAGTGTCCTAGCTTTCCAGGAGACACACCTGAAGCTCCGTGCTTTTTATTCAATAAACAAAGATATTCCACCAGCTATAGCCATCAGGGCACTCCAGAGACCTCTAGCACCCTGGGGAGACGGGGATCCCCAGAACTGACTCACGGTGTTAAGGTTCCACAATCACACAGAGGCCTGGGCACAAATGCAGAAGATCATTTCGCATGGAGAGCTGCAGAACAGGAAAGGAGATACACAAGAGGAATGAGCAGTTACCATGCCCACAACTCTCTCAAGAAAAAGGGATTATTAAACTGTTTCCTAATTAACCCCAGGCAGAGTCAGCCACGTTAGCATGAACACATCACTAAACAGACGTGATGCAACCTGGCTCACCTAATGTAAAATGGACAAGAGAACGCTTGCGTGATCCCTTCCACGAGCAGAGACGCAAGGTCTCAACTCCCAAGTGACAGACACAGTAGGAGTAAATCTATCACGTTTGCCAGCACAATTAGTCTGGGAAACGGTGATGAGCTGCAGTCAGTGCGGCCAGGAGCAGCCATCTATCTCTTTTGGTCTTGGAATTTGGAGAAGTGCAAATTATTCCAAGCGATCTGCTGCAAAAAGGGAGATGAAAACTCAGGAACACAACCGACAGCCACAGCTGAGTAAGTTCCCATAAAAAGTGACGGGGAAGAGCCTGTTCCAGCAGATACGTGAACAGAATAAGCATTTAGCAGAGGTTGTTTTAAAAAGGCCACTCCCAATTAGCTGAAAGGAAATCTGGCACAAAAAAAAAAGAGGTCGAGAGTTACAGAGGTGTAAAACAGCTCTGGCTTGGCAACAAGGAGTCACAGCTTTAAAAAACAACAGTTTCAACATCCTTTTTTCCTGTTAGAAGACCAAAGCTAAAGCAAGAATCACAGATACAGCCCCCTATTTGCATTGAAAACAGGTAACAGATTCTGATGGCATACGTGCAACTCCACGAGTGTTCTGTCAGGATTAATCCTCTGCCTGGCTCCTATTGTTTTTCTTTCATTTACTGTGTATGTCTACGATTTAATGACTCCTTTCTCTTCCAAAATACTCTGTAGCTTGAAGAGCAGCAAAAGCCACAGAATTCTCAGCTGCCCACAGAATAGTTTAGGGCCAAAGAAAATGACTGTGGGAAACCAGTTTCCACACTGGCACATCATCATCAAGAAGAGCTGGTATTTTTAAACTAGCTGCGTTAGTGTCGAGGGATTAGCCTCCAAGCAACATAAAAATGTCAGCTAGTTACGGATGGTGTTTGCACTGTAATGCCATAGCACATAATCAGACACAAAGATGATGATGAGGACTTTCCTTTAGATGTTCTAACGAGGACAAACACAATCAATAGCAGCCAGATCCACTAATAACCTCTGTTGTTAGAGTAATACTGAGAAGGTATTAGGCTGCTTCCACGCAGGCCAGGGGATTCAGTCTGTACTCAATTTCACGTCTGAGACGTTCCGCCGTAGAGCTGAAAAGCTAAACACCCCATTTAGCCACTGCTTCTGAATTACTACGGGCATGACAAGTGAGATACACAGGATATAGTCAGAGGTAATCACAATAGTAAGGAAGAAGCAAATCAACTCTATTAATACTTTATTACATCATTGCTGGAGCATCCAAATGAAGTACCATGAAAGGACTCCGTCCAGACTAGCACTACAGTACACACACTAACTAGCACGCTGCAGTGGCAAGGCTATCTCAGCAGATTTAATCAAAGACATTTTTAAGCACAAGTCTAAAATTAACCCAGAGTTACTGAGCTAATAAAGACTCACACTACCGTCGCTTGACTCCCACCCACCATCTTCTAAAGACAAGATCTGTGCACGACGCTGTCAGGCCGGCAATATCGCAGTCTGTTCAGCATCGCTCGCAGTGAGAGGATACAGACGATACACAGACAGGATCAAACACACCAACAGCTTCATCCATCAGAAAAATGAAAGAAAGCAGCAAACCATGCCAATCAGAGCTTCAGCATGTTAGAATTCGTATCAATATGCTATACACTTTACTGAGCTTTGGTTAAAAAATACTGAAGTTATGTATTTCTACACCATGCTTTTTGGATAGCGTCACCCACAAACAGAACACGGTTTAAGACAAAAATACTGATTGATGAGCTATTTTAGATACCTACAGGAAGATGTCATGGAGACTTTCAGAAGCTTTGCTCTAGATTTTTAGGTGCCTAAGTTGCTTTGTGGATTGGCCCTGTTGCTAGCATTGCTTTTATTAGTGCCAATATCAGAACTAATTGCACCTGGGGTGATGCAATAGAGAACATGAACCTTTTTTAAACCTCAATCACAAGAGAGGCATTGACTATTTTATTTCCCCTGTGTCTAACGGAGCCAACGCCAGCCGGCTCCAAGACGGATGAACCCGCTGCTGGCCAAGGCCAAGCCCATCAGCAACAGTGGCAGCATCTCTGGGATAACAGATTCAAGATGGGGGAAAAAAAACCTGTGCAACGGCAGCCGGGAGAGAAGAGTGAGAAAATGTGAGTGGAACAACTCTGCAGACACCAAAGTCAGCAGAGAAGGAGGTGCTCCATGTGCAGAGATTCCCCTGCAGCCCATGGTGCAGCCCACAGTGAAGCAGGCTGTGTCCCTGCAGCCCACGGAGGTCCACAGAGGAGCAGAGATCCACCTGCAGCCCGTGGAGGACTCCACGCTGGGGCAGGCAGATGTGGCCTGAAGGAGGCTGTGGCCCTGTGGGAAGCCCATGCTGGAGCAGGCTCCTGGCAGGACCTGTGGACCCATGGAGAGAAGAGCCCAGGCTGGAACAAGTTTGCAGGGAGAGCTTGTGACCCCACTGGGGACTCACGGTGGAGCAGCCTTTTCCTGAGGGACAGCACCCCGTGGAAGGGACCCATGTTGGAGCACTTCATGAAGAACTGTAGCTCGTGGGAAGGACCTATGCTGGAGTTGTTCATGGAGGACTGTTTCCCATGGGAGGGACCTCATGCTGGAGCAGAGGAAGAGTGTGAGAAGTCCTCCCCCCAAGGAGGAAGGAATGGCAGAGACAACGTGTGATGAACTGACTGCAACCTCCATTCCTCACACCCCTGCACCGCTCATAGGGAGGAGGTAGAGAATTCAGGAGTAAAGTTGAGCCCAGGGAGGGGTGGGGGGAAGGTGTTTTAAGATTTGGTTTTAGTTCTCATTATCCTACTTTTATTTGATTGGTAATAAATTCATTTCATTTTCCCCAAGTTGAGTCTGTTTTGCCCATGACTGTAATCAGTGAGTGATCTCTCCCTGTCCTTATCTCGACACATGACCCTTTCATTATATTTTCTCTCCTCTGACCAGCTGAGGAGGGGAGTGATGAGCAGCTTTGGTGAGCACTTGGCATCCAGCACAACAGGCAAACAAACGAAGTTGCTGCTCCCAAACAGTTGGACTTTAGGGCTGTAGCGCACATCTGCACTTTTCCATTGGGGATGACTCCAGCCAGCGCCACAAATTCCTCTGTAGGAAAGTCCTCAGGCAGACAGCAACCACAGAGCTCCTGTTCACTGCTGGTGAGATCTCTTGAAGCGAACAAAGCCATCACTTCTGATTAAAGCATATCCAGAGTGTTCAGATTGCCTTCCAGCAGTCCAGGATCTCAGCACGGTGGATGGGATAGCACCAAACAGCCCCAGGCCCAGGTGGAGCGCACTATATTCACTGACAGCGCTTTCACTGCACCACAGTATCACAGCTAGAGACGTCAAATAGCCTCTTGGAACATCTGACCAACTTTGTCCTGTGCAGTTATAGTTTAAACATTAATATTTAATCTAAAGGAAAACTGTTTCTGTCACACAGAGAACAGCCAGAGTAAGATTTCGTGAGGAGAATCCCCAGAAATGGATCAAAATTCTGCCACTGAAGGGAACGTAGAAAGTAAAGAAAGAAGCGAGTTGTACCTTACTGGCACAACTGCCAAGACACTGCCTGGAAAACAAGGTTTAGGCAGTACCAGGATTGCTTTAATCCCACAGAGGCATCCTCCAGCCTGGAGATGACCAACTAGGGATGAAGGGGACTGACGCTCTTCAGTGTAGGTGCGATGTACAGAATGACTACTCAGAATCCCATCTGCATATCCTTAAAGACCAAAGGATTGCTCTACAGTCTTGCTGAAAGCTTAGATACTAAGAAGAGATCCTGCACAGCGAACAGCAGCTTCTGTGGAAGCCAAAGCCTGAAGTGAGGACAGTCATTGCACAGCTATAGTTACAGCTATGGAGTAGGAAGCCAGCATCTACCAGAGCAAGACCCTAGACATGGTGTAACTTCAGCCAGAGATGCTCGATTCTCTCTAGACTATAGGGACAAGTTACTACAAGCCCAGAAATGCCAATTTCAGGTATTCAGTGGGAAATTACAGCAGGCCAAAGTAGTCCAACAGTTACCAATCCAGCTAGAGACCTGCCAGGTTTTAGTTTGCTTTGTTTTTTAAACCAGTAAGATCTAGCCTTTCAGGTTTCTGGTTTTGTTTGCTTTTTCCACTCCCCTCTAAACTGCTAAAGCATTACATTAGTTACAGAGTCTATAAGGGAGCACAATGTCAGAAGAAAAATTCCCTAGAAAACCTAGTACTTCTATTTGCTCAAAGGCCAGAAGGATTCAATGAGACAGAAGCCCAGCTGCAGATCTTCAAGTGGGTCCACAGCAGCCTAGTTTATGGGATGAATCATTTTACTTGCCTGCAGATCATGGAGGACATCCAAAAGGGAACAAATTATTCCTATAATTTGTTTCTAACACATTTTCCATGTACCAAAGATACTGAGGAGCCAGACCTGAGCAATCTTTCCCATAAGGTCTTCGGAGCATCGTGTGCCATTCACTCATCACAAGCAGGAGGAACAGCTGTGCCCATTAAAAACACGCCAATTCTGTGCATTCCTGAAGCTACAAGGAGTTCTTGGAACCTTGGATGGACACGGAGGTACAGATAAGAAGAGTGAAAGACGCTGGGCCAAAGTCTCTAGCAGTACTTGAAGTCAAACTCTAGCCCATATCAGGTGCACTGTTAAGATCACACGCCCACCAGAAGGAAAACAAAGGCTCCTAAAAATAAAAGGACCTATCATCCAAGATGAACCATCTACAGATGCAAGACAGCCTAACCTTAGGCAAGAGAGCCCAGATCCCCGGCATCAAAGAAGGAAAAAGCAGCTTGACTGGGAGAGCTGACAGGAAGTTCCAGAACTAGCAGGATTACACTTCCATGCAACCTACATACCGATGGTGCAACAGCTGGTACCTGTGGAAATGCTAGCAGAGGCAGCAGGGATTCTTGGAGAAGAATCAGCTCCTTGGCAGATGGGATAGAACACACAGCACTGGGTAAACCTCTTTCAAAGTCCAGAGCAGATGACCAAAAAGTTGTTTCTGAGTCAGGAAGCTCTTCTTAAAGTTCACTTCTGACACGCAAATACAACCTGGGGATCATGAGGCCTCTTCTGGTTGGTTGGTTTGTTTTATAACCCACCTCCAGCTCCATTCAAATGGGAATGAATTCCACAGACCTGACAGCAAACCTTGACCAAACCTCAAGGGAAACTGCCACGATGACAAAGATGAATACATGAAGGGAACAGCATTCTTGAAACGCTCCACCCAGGAGTACGTCTCCTGTTCAGGATGGCTGATAACACACAACTCCACAGCAATCCGGAGGTAAGGAGGCATTTCATCTTGCCGAGGCCATCCAAGAGCAACTGAGCCACAGGGCTCCTCCTTCCCCTGCAGCTAGGCCTTAGGGAACCCACATGAATGAGAGTCGTTATGAATGAAAGCCACAGGAAACCAGACTCCAGTGCCACTTTCACTGAACCACTGTTATTTTTATCAGTCCTATACTGCTAGAAAGCGTACGAGCTACTTCCTTCCTGAACCTCATCTATACATTTCATCAATTTAGCCCACCAAGTTATACTCGTTACTAAAAATAAGCAGTGGGTTTGAAGCCTGAGCCCTCCAAATTCTAAAAACTCTTCATATTTACTCAAACTATACAAAGGAGCTATGGGAAAAGTGGAAGTTAGGACTGGAGACACATGCTGGCTTGTCACAACAGTCAGACCCAGAGGAATGCTTAGTAACTGCACTTCTGTTTGCACATTTAAAGAAAAATAAAGAGACTCACACAAGTGGAGAGCTAATTCTCAATATTGTCAGCAACATGTTCCAGACACTGACATCACAGCTGAATTTTTGAAGGTTTAATTCTAACAGCAATGTAAGAACCTCTTGGAAGCCTTTATTCATTGTAATGGAACAAAAAGGGTGCAACTGTAACTTTTTAAAAACACACGGAACTATGGCCTTCCTGTATTTTTCCAAAATACCTACTAAAATAGCGACTAACATTGTCTATTGCTGGCTTTCATATTTCACTGAAGAAACAACGTGCAAGAGGAAAGGAACCATTGCCTCCACAGTCCTAAGCTTTAGATCAAAAGATATTGCACTATAAACTTCATCAAGACTTCGAAGTTGTCAAAGGCAGTGCTGGAATGAGCATCAAACCTCCACAGGTTTTGATGCAATGAGCATCAACACCTCCATCAAAACCTGCACACCTCCAGCATCAAAACTGCCCAGAAAGTATGGGGGGGGTGCACTTAGTGAAACCGTGAAAGCAATGACAGGCTACTTGGCTTTATTCACACAGATCTACACCACGATGTTCTGCAAGAAGCAGACTGAAAACACTGTTTTCAAAGGGGATATTGTTTAATCTCATCAGCCTGACAGTACAAAAACGCTGCCCGAGAACAAGTATCTTGTAACTAGAGTAAAGCAAAGATCAGGATTATCAGAACTAAGGTAAGATTTAAACACATGCACTTATCTGTAGACACGACGTCTGATACAGTCAAACAGAAGTACGGATGAGAAGCCAGTGCTTTCTACAGTACAGAACCAGAAATACAGATCTAGCCAGGGAGATCAAACATCAAATCCCACTTATTTCAGACTCCCTATCAATAGATGTGCCCAGTATACAAACTCTCCAGCAAAACAGGGCCCATGATACCGCTGTACTGGCAGTAAAACAAATCATCTAGGACCTCAGGGAAGCCCTTTAAAGAATAACAAAAAACCCAAGAAATCAGGTGAAAAACTGAACTCCCCCCTATTATTCAGCTAACAGTTTTCATAAACACCAGTATCAGAAGATTGCCCCCATAAAAATTAAAAGGGAATTCACTCATCTTACATTTGATTCCTCAGTGAGGTTGTAATTCTGCATTTTTATATCAGTTATCTGCTACAATGCAACATTGTGGTGACTTTCCTTAGAGTAAATATACTGATGCACACAGAACATCGCTGTCCAAGCGAGTGGGGCAGTGGCAAAAATCCAGAGCACCACCATGAACAAACAACCTCGAGACAAAACCTCCAGGAGAATTTTAGCTAGCAGCAAAAGCATTTTTAGGAGCAAATGTTTCTTGTTACAGATTAAACATAGTTGCTTTCCAAGCTGTATTTAATTAGTTGAGCCAGAACATTTTACAGCTGTTGGTTTTAAACTCCCCCCTGGACTGATTCTTCTCTCATACCCTGCTCTTGACCTGGACCTTCTCCCTTTCCCTAGGCAGGTAAACGTACATTTCATTATTAATTAAGCAGTGTCCATTAACAACACTTTCCTAAATGACCACACCAACGCTCCTCAGCTTCAGTCACTGAATCTTTCAAACCAAATTCCTAAAAATACTGTCCTGTACTCAATGAATCATGTTTTATAAACACAGAAGTTCCAGTGCTTTACTATAAAAATGAAACTAAACAAACCCCACACCCCAGATGTGCTTAAAGGGGTACAGAAGTAATGCAGATGTAGTTTTAAGTCATTATGGTATAAATACATGTTTCTGTCTACTAAATAACAGTGAGAGAAAAAAACCTACATAAAAAATAGTATCTTGTAAAAAACGTGCATCTGCTTTAATAAGGCATGAAGTGATCTGAAGAACGAGGACCATCGGAGCCGCCAGAAGTAGCCCACTACCTCTTCCATGTCCCGCCCAGCCTTCACGAGTGGAAAAAAAGACTTGGAGGAGGGGATACAAAGGAAAATTAATACGCAGCAGGAGATGCAGGCTGTGTTGTGAGCGTGAACAGTCTACTACTTCTTGTTGTACCAGTTTGTCACATTATCTAAGGCAAAATGAACATTTCCAGTCCCAGTTGAAAAAAAACCACTCCAACCAAGACCACTGTTACTGATAATTTTTATGTTCCTAAACAGCTGGTTTTGCCATGGCCAAGGTAATTACAGCATGTAGCCACAGCATACAGAACTTGGTTCCCCAAAGTTATTAATATTACGCAATACACATTAAGCAGCTTGTAAAATACAAAAATACAACAATGAAACTTACAGTATTTAACAAAATCCTTCTGAAAATCTTTCCTAGAATTGACAAAGGCTCTTCCTCTCTCAGTTCCAACTACAAACACATCTGTTTCATATACAGCAATACAGGCAACTTCTGCCTTGGACTTGGCAAGTTCTTTACACTATAAAAAGAAAAACAAAAAGCTTTTATTACCATAGTTACGAGTACAGTTAATAGAAATGTTTGTGGTATCATGTAAAACAGTTATTACTGCTGCTGCCAGCAGACACCCTTCAGAAGGTACTGTGAGTAACACAACATCAGCCATTTGAGCAAAGGATCATTTATACATCTGGAGCGCTTTTCACCAGGAATCTTAAAAGCACTGTAGATCATTAGTGAAACTGTGAAGGCCTTGTCTCAACTCAGAGATTGCAGTTTTTTAATTAAAATGATTTGACATCCATCCATGTGAAATTATCACTTCCCTGTTAGATAACCACATTGAGCCTCTTACTCCAACTCCAACTTTCAACAGAGCGTACAGGAGTCCTGTTCATTCCCAGCACGCTTATCACACATCGTGTTCTGCTCAGAAAGGTGTGGTTGCAAGCAGGAAGGCTGCCTGCACTCTGCCTTGTCCTGCCCGCAGTGCTCAGGCTCAGGTGAGCCTCCTCCTCCTGAGCAGGACTGCACCTTCCCCGTGAACACCTACGTGTGTTCTTCTGGGAGAAATTTCTGGCAAAGAAGTAAGGCAGGAAGTCTGCGGCACAGGGAGAGAGCAAGGATCCTAAGAAAATTAGTGAGATCATCAAGTAGTGATCACAAAGAGTCAGTTTCTCCTAGGAACTCAGAAGATCGGAGTTTGCTGCAACCTATAAGGACACCAACAACTGCAGCATGGGAGGAAAAAGTGACACAAAGCCTTTAGGAACCAAATAAACCCATTGGGAACAAAGGCTTGCAGTCAATTCTCTTACAACCATCACATTCAAAGTTTCATTGCTAAAAAGAAAATTTTTGTTCTTGCTAATCATTTAAGAAAACAATTTTAAAGAACCAAATCTTTGACAGTGTCTCAACTTTAAAAGAAACGGGACAGGCATTTCTACTCAGCCCGGGCCAAACTTAAACCCCACCACACAATGATTAAATAACTTCTACAAAACAGGTGATACGCCAGCTTAAGAAGAAGTATTTTCAAACCAGTCTGGTTGAATTGGTACAGCAGCTGAGAAGGCATTTGCCTCAAGACCATTTCTTCACTCTGCATTACAGACGACAAGACCAAAACATACTCTTGCCTTTCAACCACACCTGAGCTGAGCAAGCAAGAAATATTTTCCATTTGCTTATTTGACAAAATAGTTTTTGAAACAACCACACCACAACAAGAAACAAGAAGACTGTTAACATGATTTTCCACAAGCAAAGAGACAGTTTCAGCTGGCTGGACAGCACGCAATAAGGTATAGATCTAACATCACACCATTCCCGCTCCCCAGCAGGAGGCTATACGCTGGTGTAATCCCGCACGTGCCAAGACAGAGTTGTGATGCAGCTGTTTAACTTCTCTACTAACCATTGACTCAAGTGCTGACATGAGGAATGTAACCACCATTCTGCTTTCTGAGGAGTCCTCATCATGGGTGGATGTTGCTGGTGCGGTAGTTTGGGCCATTTTCCTCCTATAAAATGAAATTTTAAAAACCCTGTTCAGATACACACAACAGTGCAAGAAAACAAAAACCTCTCTTATGCAAGCAAAGAAAAAAAAAAAAAAAAAAATCAAAAATCCAGAACACAGCCCACCACACACAAAAATAAATATGCAGGTAAATTAACAATATCGAGTGCTCTCTCTCCTATTCTTTTATAATTTGTAGAATCACAGAATGGTTTGGGTTGGAAGGGACCATTAAAGCCCATCCAGCCCAACCCCCTGCAAGGAGCAGGGACATCTCCAACCACATCAGGTTGCTCAGAGCCCCGGCCAACCTGGCCTGGAATGTTTCCAGGGATGGGGCATCCACCGCCTCTCTGGGCAACCTGGGACAGTGTGCCACCACCCCCAGTGTAAAAAATTTTTCCTCTATGTCTCTCCCTGAATCTGCTTCCTTCTACTTTAAAACCATCACCCCTCATCCTATCAACAGGCCCTACTGAACAGTCTCTCCCCATCTTTCCTGTAGCCCCCCTTTAGGCACTGGAAGGCTGCTCTAAGGTCTCCCCGGAGCCTCCTCTTCTCCAGGCTGAACAGCCCCAGCTCTCTCAGCCTGTGCTCACAGCAGAGCTGCTCCAGCCCTCTCAGCATCTGCGTGGCCTCCTCTGGACCCTCTCCAACAGGTTCACGTTCTTCTAATGTTGGGGGCTCCAGAGCTGGACGCAGTGCTGCAGGTGGGGTCTCACCAGGGCAGAGTAGAGGGGCGGAATCACATCTCTAAAAGGGTGACTTGCCGAAACCCGGGATCGAACCAGGGACCTTTAGATCTTCAGTCTAACGCTCTCCCAACTGAGCTATTTCGGCTGAGTTGCAGTGTACTCATTCCTGCTGTTCCATCCAAAGCTGCAGCTAAACATTCAGAAATTAAAAAGTTGTGCCATGACTAGACAACAAACCCTTTGTGCCCAGAAAGATGCATAATAATTGATTAGATGAATTTACATTGATTTTTCTTTCTAAGCATGTTTGCAACTAGATAACCACAGCAATAAACATTGGCATTAACAGTGCAGAAAAGAAACGTCAAATCAGTTTGACGCAAGTATTACAACAATCCTTCCTGTGATTTTCAGCCTGAATTTATCATGGTCTGGCTGAAAACAAACCACCACCCACCCTCCCGACTCAAAATCATGGCCCACAGTATCAGCAACCAGAACATGACATTTTTATTCACATATTATTCAGATGTAGAATTAACTCCAGAGCCAAGCAGTCCCAATTAAGGTGCTAAAATTAAAAACTTAATTTCAGCAGTAACACAAAAAACCTATTTTCTGTCTGTCATTCAAGAGAATTTCAACTTATTTAAGATATAAATAATAATCAGGACTTATTTATGCTTCTGCTGGCAGAATTGTCTATAGAAGAATTAATATATCGAGAATGAAGTTTCAGCAGCTGCTAAGAGCACATTTTTCTGTTGGAGTGTTGCTACTTGTTATGTTTATACACATCTAAAGCAATAACCTGACACGCCTGGAGGAGGAGAGAACTGGTAGAGATTTAGCTGTTACAACTCCATGTGCAAGTCTTGAGAAAAATGACCTCAAAAATCAAGATAGCTCAGATAAATGAGACATTTCACAAGAGCTCGATGACACAGCTTGCTGCTCCTGTGGAACTCAGACACATGGCGTGGCTCAGGTTTTCAAAGGCGACATGGCTCCTATCAGATGTGCAGACAAGTCAGAGCAGCACCAATAACCATTGCATGCAAAAAAACACGCTTACATCAGAAAAAATGGCACTGTGTTGTTCTTTTGATAGGACTTATAGTACTTCAGGAGAGAAAAAAAAAAAAAAAGTTAGCAACACTGCAAGTTCACAACAGACCTCCAGCAGCCTTCTGGCTCTCCAGACACAGACCAGCAAGGTTTAAACAGCTTTAAAACTGTGTTAGGGATAACCTGGCAGGGGCACAGTCAGCAGCTGTTTGAGGATGCAGGTAATGAGAGGCTCAAACACCGGCACCTGCTGCACTGAGGAGCAGGCAAACAGGTCCTGCGACAGGTCTGCAAAAGGAGCTGAACCTCAAGAGTGAATATAAAGGAATAACAGCTGTCGAACGATGCTGACTGATTCAGCGACCTAAGAGAGGGTCAGCTGGGGATGGGGTTATCCTGCAGAGGAAGAGGGGCATCCTACTTATTGCTTGTGGAGTATCAGAGTGAAAAGGGAGATTATGATGTGACGGAAGTAAATCAATCTTCTTTGAGCCATGATTTTTGATACCTAATAGAGTTCTCAAGCTCATCTTTGGAACTCCTTTAGGGGTGGGATGCTGACAGTGATTTTAAACATGATAGCTTGTAAATTTTTAAAATGATACCTTAACAATCCAATATTAAATATTAAATAGAGCATAACCACACATTTCCCCTTTCTCCTGTCTCTACTCACTGTCTGTCTGTCTTGTCTCTACTCACTTATTCTGCATCAGTTCAACACCTCCCAAGCTGGCAGTGGCACGAACGTACACACCTAACCCATTCTAGACGAAAAAGCAGGCTGTGTAAAAACAACAGTAAGCCTATATTAGGAAAAAATTTTTTACAATGAGGGTTATAGAGCACTGGAACAGGTTGCCCGGAGAGGTGGTGGAAGCCCCATCCCTGGAAACATTCATGGCCAGGTTGGACGGGGCTGTGAGCAACCTGATCTGGTTGGAGATGTCCCTGCTCCTTGCGTGGGGGTGGGACTGGGTGGGCTTTGAAGGTCCCTTCCAACCCAAACCATTCTATGATTCTTATTTTCTATTTTGCAGAGGTACCTTGTCCAGAAAACAGACCAAGGAAATTCTAGTGATCATTTGAAGGCTGTGGATGCACAGCACATCAGAGCAGTGCCAGCTCAGGCTGTCTCCCCTATGTAGCTCCCGTCCCTGGACAGTGGTTTCTGATCCACAGGCACACAGTAAATCAAGTCAGGGAGCTTGTCCAGGGAATGGGGAGGAGAAGTGCTTCACACTGGACTGGATCCCAGTTTGCTTCACTGCACAGCCTCACAAAAGCTGTCTTGGCTCAACGGAGAGGACACCCTAAGCTACCCTGCTGCTGCACGTGAGGCCATAGCCTCAATATTTTTTCCTATGGCACGCATGAAAGGTGGTTTGGTTTTGTTGGTTTGTTCCCCACCCCCACCCCCCCATTTTGCCAGTTTCTCTCTTTCAAACAAGAGTTTTCTCCACCATCCTTATCTATACTGCTGGGACAGTGTTCATTATCAGAAAGAGTAGGGTATGGTTCAGCAGATGTAATGAACCTGGCTGCCTTTCCAAGATGAGGCCCTCAAACCACGTGACATCATTCCCCAATGGAAATCCCCAGTGCAAAGCCTTGAAAAGTGTAATACCTTACCCATTACCAATGGGCTACACAAAAAGGCCAATTTAAAAGCCATCCTTTGAACACTTATAAACTGCCAAAGTATCACTTACGATAGATATATCTATTAATCTTAAACACATATTTCTAAAAAATAACTTCCAGATTAGTTAATAATTAGTTATAATTACCTATAAATCCTTCAGTTTGACCATACCAAGACGAGCCTTTGCCCAAGTAAAGGCTTGTAGCAGTGAACAAAGCCTTACAAAATACACTGGTAAAGTACCGAGGATGTAGCCTTTTGCCATTCCTGCCTGTGATGGTTTAACCCCAGCTGGCAACCAAGCCCCACACAGCCGCTCCCTCACTCCTCCCCAGTGGGATGGGAGAGAGAATCAGAGGGGTGAAAGGGGGAAAACTCATGGATTGAGATAAAGACAGTTTAATAGGTAAAGCAAAAGCTGTGCACAAGCAAAGCAAGGAATTCATTCCCTACTTCCCGTCAGCAGGCAGGTGATCAGCCACCTCCAGGAAAGCAGGGCTCCGTCACACGTAACGGTTGCTTGGGAAGACAAACGCCATCACTCCGAACGCACTCCCCTTCCTCCTCCTTCCCCCAGGTTTATTTGAGCACGGTGTCACACGGTGTGGGACATCCCTTTGGCCAGCTGGGGTCAGCTGTCCGGCTGTGTCCCCTCCCCGCTCCTTGTGCCCCCAGCCCAGTTCCTGGGTGGTGTGAGAGGCAGAAAAGGCCCTGACTGTGTGTGAGCGCTGCTCAGCCGTAACTGAGACATCCCGGTGTTACCAGCACTGTTTTCAGCACAAATCCAAACCACAGCCCTGTGCCAGCTACTGTGAAGAAATTAACTCTATCCCAGCCCAAACCAGCATGCTCCCTGATGAGAAGGTCACGGCAACAGACAACTAAAAAACCCTGTGGGTTTTCCTTTTGTAAGCAGGAAAATGAAGACCAAACCCAGGAGCCTTTCAGGAAGCCAAATCAAATCAACGTGTATCTCACTCCACATGCTTCTTGCTGGCTTCTACTTTTAAGAGTCAAAAAACAAAACAAAAAAAACCCCAAACACTCAAGGCAAGCGAGAACAAAACCACAAGACATAGTTACTTTCCATCTTCCCTGCACTCATGGAGGGACACACACACCAATCTTGACACCAGCAACGGAAACTCTCCCTAGTCACTGCTTGTCAGACACACAAAAAGCAAAAAATAATTTGTTTTTATGAAGAAAATCTATTATTTAAGCATATAAAGAACACATAATATAAATTAGGGGGGAGTAAAAAAATCAAGGAATATGCTTTTTTTAGAGAGGAGTCTTTGGATTATGAGCAACCCTGAGGAGAAGGACTTGGGTGTGCTCGTGGACGAGAAGCTCAACACAAGCCAGCAATGTGCATTTGCAGCCCAGAAAGCCAACCGCACCCTGGATGGCATCAAAAGCAGCGTGGCCAGCAGGTCGAGGGAGGGGATTCTGCCCCTCTGCTCTGCCCTGGTGAGACTCCACCTGCAGCACTGCGTCCAGCTCTGGAGCCCCCAACATCAGAAGGACGTGAACCTGTTGGAGAGGGTCCAGAGGAGGCCACGAAGATGATGAGAGGGCTGGAGCAGCTCTGCTGTGAGCACAGGCTGAGAGAGCTGGGGCTGTTCAGCCTGGAGAAGAGGAGGCTCCGGGGAGACCTTAGAGCAGCCTTCCAGTGCCTAAAGGGGGCTGCAGGAAAGATGGGGAGAGACGCTTCAGCAGGGCCTGGTGTGACTGGACTAGGGGTGATGGTTTTAAAGTAGAAGGAAGCAGATTCAGACTGGACATAGGGAAAAAAATTTTACAATGAGGGTGGTGGAACAGATTGCCCAGAGAGGTGGTGGACGCCCCATCCTCAGAAACATTCAAGGCCAGGTTGGACAGGGCTCTGATCTGGTTGGAGATGTCCCTGCTCCTCACAGCAGCGTTGGACTGGATGGGCTTTAACGGTCCCTTCCAACCCAAACCATTCTGCGATTCTATGAATAAGCAATAGCAATTTGTCTTCACAATACATCAGATATAACAACATAAAAATGTCTTTACAATACATTAGATGTAATGCAAGCAGGTATTCCAAAAAGTATACACCTATCCATTGTCTGCTACTCCAAAAATACAGCTGGGTGCGAGTTTGTGGGAGCTCATCCTCACACACCACTGAAGATTTACTGCTCCTTGGGGGAAAGAAGTCTGGCTCGTGCCAGATTCCCATGGGCCACTTTTGATATTAGGGGAAAAAACGTTATTCCAGCAGAGTACAAAAGCACACATTTCAGTACAGAGCTGGAAAAGGAAGGAATATAACAAAATACACCATTAGAAAAAAAAAAAAAATCTAACAAAGCTAGACTGCTTCTTGGCTGTCACAGCTTTCACCTCTTGGCTTCTTTTCCTTCTGGGCCAAAACACAATTTCAGTATATTTAACTCTGTCCAAATATTGGCCTTCTGACAAAGGACAGAAGTTGGTTCTTTCCAAACCGTACAGATTAATACTCACAAGCTGTTAAGTGTAAATGAATCTTTTTAAACAGATCTGGGCTAAAAATCTGTGTTATTCTTCCTACAATTTGGTTCAGTGATCCCACGTTTCAGAGGAAGTTAAGGCTAACGTTTCTTAGCTTACCTAGCACAGAAACTCTGCTGGGACGCAGACCTACCACTGCTGTTTTTTCCAATTTTCTGTAACACATCCACCCTAGCGCACACAGGGTTAGGAGACTCTCACCTTCACCCTCCACCCGCCAATTAAACTGTTCTTATCTCAACTCACAAGTTCTTTCACTTTTACCCTTCTGGTTCTCACCTCCATCGCACTGAGGGGGAGTGAGCAAGCGTCTGTGCGGTGCTTAGTTGCTGACCGGGGTTAAACTATGACAGTCCTGTTTGGCGCTCAATGTGGGGCTGGTTTGGAGTAATTAAGAAACCATTAGCGTAAAACTCCATTTCTGTATTAAAGCCAGAAATACTCAGGGAACAACTCACTCAGTTTTTAAGTATGCAGCCCCTTACTGAAGCACCCAGGCATTCATGAATCATGGGGAAACCATGTAAACAAAATGAAATATTAATCACAGCACTCCTGACCATCTGCTAATTTCTGTCTTTACCAGTGTAATTATATTTACTTAGTCAACATGATGACCATGTTAAATAACAATTACTTTACTTCTGCGTGTCCATCAACACTTACACATAATATTTGAGAAGTAAACTAATTTAAACTCTACTGCTATTTATTTGGTTACAACAAAATTGGCGCTGGCACTTTTTCCGGAGGAAGAAATTGCCGTCCTTGCTAGTGCGAGCTGGTCCTCTGGATTTGTATGTCATACTGCAATGGTCACGGGAAACAAAAGGCTCAAATTGATTTAAGGGCAAACAAAACCCCTTTAATTCCTCTGGGGTTCCCACAAAGAGCTAAACTGACACTAAACACCCAGTAGTGTTTTAGCACCTTGGAGAAAGAATCATCCAATTAGTATATAGCTGGTATCTGAGGTGCACACCTTTGCACGGTAGCTTCATGCAGTGAACTGCCCCGTGTCTGCACCGGTGCACTGCTGCCCACCACTCCACACATCAGAGCACTCCGCAAAACCTGGAAAACTAATCACCCCATCACTATTTGGCCACTTCATTCCCTCTGCATCTCTCTCCCTCGTTCCTATTACTGTATTTAACCAAATGAGCCGGAATACTGATTTCCATGGAACCAATCACATGTGTTATTCTTGAATCAAAGCATTTATTTATGTCAGTCCTATTAGAAGTCTCTCTCCAGTCAGGATCTGAGACCAGAAATAAAAGTCAATTCTATAAGCAAGAGTTAGGGAATGTGTCAGTAACTTTGTCAGAAAATTAGGAATTCACAGCTTTTCCAGAGGAACAGGAGTTTCAACCCAGCTTCTCTGAAAAGGCTCTCATGTCCTGACGGGTAAGACAAAGAGCTGCCAGTAGCCTCTTACCAGGCCATACAGGGGACGAAGTTTTATGCCATCTAATTTACCTAATGGATTCACAAGTCTTTCTTTTTGCGTTTTTTTTTTTTTTAGTATATTTTACAAGGTTTTGTTATTTTAATTGCAGAGTTAAATTTAGGCAAGCAGAAACAAATATTAGATATTTTTTAAAGTACAGTCTGAAAGTTGCTCCTTATTGTGAGATAATGACCCAAAGATTTATACACACCGCCAACAATGCGGATGCACAATTAGCTTACGAGGGAATGGTTGCACTCATTAAACAATCACCGTGCGGATGCTTCTCCCAAGCAACTTATGAACCAAAGCTTTGGCAAAAGAAGCCTGCAAATCCAGACCTGGAAACACAACAGGCGATACCCAAAACACTGTGACGATCAAAGACATTGCCATGAACCCCAGAGAGGCAGGTAACGTTACACACCCAGACAGACGCATGATTTTACAGTGATCTCCCTCAAACGTCAGGCTGAGGGACTTCGGTGACAGCTCTTTGCCACTGGCCAGGGAAGCCCTTTGCTGCCGGCCGCACACAGACCCACCTTTGCCAGCCGCCTGCGCGAGCCGGGCGCTCTGCCAAAGCGCGCTCACGGGCCTCGCCGCCAGCTCTCCGCCCTAACGCCTTCCTGCGGGCGCCTGCTCCCCGCCGCAGCAGAGTCAACACGGGGTGAAACTGCAGGGGTAGACCGAATTCACAGTTAAGTTGTCTTGTACACATAAGGGAAAAAAAAAAAACTGTAAAAGCCTCTGGATTTTAGGAAAAACGTAAGTGAAAACCGTTCTGCTCACTGCAGGTACTCCTCACCTGAGCCGGCTGTGTGCTCTCCCCAGTGCCTGGGCGCTGGCCCACACACGTCCGTGCTGTCCCAGGGCAGGGGCTCAGGCCTCACCCCTGTGTTGTTTCCACAACCAGGCGCCCGGCTCCGTGACGGGGGAAGGAGGAGGAGGAGTAGCTGCCGCCGCCGCCGCCGCCGCCACCACCCCGTCAGCCAGGCAGGGCCCCGGCCCGGCACAGGCCCCACCGGCGGGAGCCCTCCGCCCCGCCCCTTCCCGCCCGCGCCCAATCGCCGCCGCCGCACGCAAGGCCGCCAGCCAATGGGAGGCGGGCAGCACGCTGGCAGCGCCCGCCCCTCTCCTCCCAGCGGCCGCCGGGGTCCCGGGGGAGGGGGCGGCGGAGGGCGCGGAGCCCCGCCCCACTCCCGCGGCGCTGAGGAGGGGGCGCCCCGCCCCCCCCCACCGGGAGCGGCGGGGCGCGGAGAGCCGCCCGCGGGGTCCCCTCCCCGCCCGCAGGCCGGCGGCAGGAGCTCCCCGGGGGAGAGGCAGCGCCCCCCGCGCTCCGGGCCGGGGTCTCCCCTCAGGGAGCCGCGGGATAACGGCGCCGTCCCGCGCCCCGGCGAGGCCCGATCCCGCCCTGCCACTCACCGGGCGCCGACAGCCCCGGTCCCGCTGGCTGACGGCGAGGACAGCCCCGCTGGCGGGAGAGCGGAGTCCCCGCGGGCCTCTCAGCGGCTGGCGGGGCGGGCCCGGCCGCCGCACGGCCCCCGGTTCGCCCCTCGCGCGGTGTCGGGCTGAGCCCAGCGCCGCTCCGGGGGAGGGCAGGGGAGGGGGTGAGCCGGGGGGGAGGCTTTTTTGTCTGAGGAGCCCCGGCTGCGCAGGCGCCACCTTCGCGGGGGCCGCCGGGAGCTGTAGTCCGGCGGCGGCGGGCGGCCCGGGCGGCGGACTGCGGCTCCCGCCGTGCCCCGCGCCCGGCCTGTGGAGAGCGGCGGGGGGGGCCTCGGTGGAAGATGGCGGTGGGGGTCTCACTCCGTCCCGTTCCCCCGGCCCCGGGAGGGCTCTGCTGCCCCTGGGCCGCTTCCCTGCGGCCTGGCCCGGGGCAGCGAGCGGAGCTCCGCGGCCGCGCCAGGTCGCCTTTTCGTGGCTGAGGGCCCGTGGCTGTCGGGTGCCCCCAAAGCGGCTCCGGATGCGGGAGCCAGCCGTGCTGCCCGGCCGGGCCCTCACCTCGTTCGTCCCTCTCCTGCAAAAATCAGCCGGGTTTAACCCCCAGGGCTGCACCCGGGCTCTGTGAACCTGCACCCAGGCAGCAGCCTCCTGCAAGCGGAAGGCCTGCTTTTGGGTAATCCTTAATAAAGAACTTAGGAGCGAAATGATTTCCCTGTTGCTGCGAATTAGGTTGTCACTTTTACAAAGTGCTCAGCATAATTGATGCCATTACGTACAGCATAATCAATGAGATGTATTTTCCCGGGTATAACCAGGCAAATGTTTTAGTTGACATCACTGTTCTGTGATTTTAGGTGCAGTGTGGTAAATTTGGACAGGAAGTTTTCCACTGAAAGGGAAACATATTTCAAAATCTGTTCAAATAGAAAAAGCTGCTGTTAAAAAAAGCTACCTCTAAAATCAAGCTATCATTTCTGTAAATATCAATACTTTCTAGTGTGTGTAGAACTGTTACAGAGTATATAAAAGTGGTATTTTTGAAACATTAACTGTGTTTAGAGTTGGTCAAAGGTAACCACCAAACACTACGCTTTCAAGTAAATCTCATTTGTAAAGGAAACGGAAGCGTGCTTGGGTGAAAGCACTCAGCTTCCCCCTACTTGCAATACGCAGCGGTAAATCAAACCAGGGAAGAAAGCTCAGAAGCTGCCTGCTGGGAAAGGACCCTGCGGGAGATGTTTGGCCATTCCCATGCCGTTGCTGCTGGGGCTGCGGACTTTGTGCGAAAAGCGCCCGGCTGCAAACGCTGACCAGCGTCCCCTGAGCAACCGGCCCAAGGGAGTCAAGATGCTGTGGGTCTCAGTGATTCCTTGACAGCGTTCAGCGGGGTGTAACTGTTCTCATCATTTAGGTTGTGGGAAAGGAGGCAAAAACAAACGAAACGAAACAAAACAACCACACGCCAACAACCACCACAAAACCAACCAACAACGAAAAAACCCCACCCCCCCAAAAAAAACCCAACCCAAGCAAAAAAAACTCCACCAAAACACTCAAAAAATAATAATTAAAAAAAAAAAAAAAGCCACAACCCCCTTTCATCACCAGCTTACCCTGAACCAGAGGATTTCGCCCTGCGGCGCTTGGGTGGTTCCTTTTTGCAGATCCTGTGCGGGGAAAGGCGTAACCTCTGCTGAAGGGCTTCAGCACAGGGGATGCCAAGTCTTCCTCAGCAGCCACAACTATTTTATAAGTAAGTATGTCAGCTCCCTTTGCCATTTAGGTGGCATTTTTAGTGGGAGGCATCACTCCACGACAACGGCGGCGGTACCCCACAGCGCACGCAGCCCGTACTGGCCGTTCCACACGGCTTTAGCTCTCCTAAGTACACCCTGCCCCAAAATTCCTCAAGCGAATCCTCCTGGAAGACGGGGAGTTTTACCCGAGTGAGAAGTGGAAGCTCATTGCCAGGGCGTCGCTCAAGGGCTGTGTCCAGGGCCTCGTCCTGCAGGCACGGACTGTTCCTGGTCGCAGAGAAGATGCCTTCTGGTTACACAGCATCACGCCGTGATTTACTACAAGGATCACACGTGCCAGCTGCTTCCCACTGGTAAGACCATCGTTGCCGTGGCTCATTCACTACCATGTGGGTCCTCAGAAAAGTGGAAATTTGATATTTCTCCAGGACAAGATTCTTCCCGTCCTTCTGTATCCCTGTCTACCCCCTGATCCAGCCACAGGAGCTGTGGAGCTGGATAAAGTTTAGGAGTTAACTGAAGTCAGAGAGTTAACGTAAGTCATGCTTTAAATGGAATAATGTTTACCCCTCGTGGTTGCAAGATGACTAACTGAAAAATTAGTTCCTTAAGGCTTCTAAATCCATCTGAGACATTTACTGGGTGCTGTAAATCAGTGCTTCGACTAGAAATAACTTGTTATGTTTTTAGGAGCTAGAGTAATTAACAACTGTAATGTATTACCATGGGCCGCAAGAATTTCTCCGTCAGTTCAGAGCCTGGAAATTGAAGCAGCTTCCTTCTAGAAAAAGACAGCCAGCTTAAGACACAGCCTCCGTGGATCTTTACCAGCAGATTCCTGAACATCTGACCAGTTAATCTGGATGTTCTTTCTAGGTTTAAAATTCAAAGTCAAGTTTTCTGGCAGAAAATACTTTGATCTAAATTCCTTGGTTTAAAGTATTTTGTATCGCTTTGCTCTTCCCTCTACTAGTTAACCAGCTGGGCTTCAATTACAGATTGAAAAAGGTTTTCACACGACTACAAGGCAAGCAAAACATTTCTCTTAAACACAGGAGCCAGACTGTGAAAACAAAAACTTTGGAAGAGAGGAGTTGAATTCAGAGTTATTTTTGTCATCATTAAAAAATAAAAAAGAGAAATTATGTTTCAAACCCAGTCGTCTTCTGGAAATAAATTGAGAGCAATGCATACAAGGGTTTGTTTTTTGTTTTTTTTTTTTTAATAACTTGTTAGTCTGGGGAATTATTGTGTTTCATCCTCAGAAACACGCATTAATCTCTTTAGCACTCACAAGAGCTAGGCTGTCTTTATCGGAAGGCTTTGCCTCACTACATGCAAGAATTCGCATATTTATCCTCCTGCACCTGGGTCGGGACAATCCCAGGCACAAGCACAGGCTGGGCAGGGAATGGATCGAGAGCAGCCCTGAGGAGAAGGACTTGGGGGTCGTGGTGGACAAGAAGCTCAACATGAGCTGGCAATGCGCCCTTGCGGCCCAGAAGGCTAACCGCATCCTGGGCTGCATCAAGAGGAGCGTGGCCAGCAGGTCGAGGGAGGGGATTCTGCCCCTCTGCTCTGCCCTGGTGAGACCCCACCTGGAGTACTGTGTCCAGTTCTGGAGCCCCCAACATCAGAAGGACGTGGACCAGTTGGAGAGGGTCCAGAGGAGGCCATGAAGATGATGAGAGGGCTGGAGCAGCTCTGCTGTGAGCACAGGCTGAGAGAACTGGGGCTGTTCAGCCTGGAGAAGAGGAGGATCCGGGGAGACCTCAGAGCAGCCTTCCAGTGCCTAAAGGGAGCTGCAGGAAAGATGGGAAGAGACTGTTCAGTAGGGTCTGTTGTGATAGGACGAGGGGTGATGGTTTTAAAATAGAGAGAGGTAGATTTAGATTGGATATTAGGAAAAAAATTTTTTACAATGCGAGTTATAGAGCACTGGAACAGGTTGCCCAGAGAGGTGGTGGAAGCCCCATCCCTGGAAACATTCCAGGCCAGGCTGGACGGGGCTCAGAGCAACCTGATCTGGTTGGAGATGTCCCTGCTCCTGGCAGGGGGATTGGACTGGGTGGGCTTTGAAGGTCCCTTCCAACCGTAACCATTCTATGAATGTCTCGGCTCTCCCCTCATCTGCCCCAGAGTGATGATCTTAAATCCAGACCCATCCCATTACTCCCATTACCATCACTTTCAGTGACAATGTAAAGTTTACAGAGCAGGCGGGAACTCTGCGCTGGCTTGCGTACTGTAATTCTTCAAAAGAAGAAGGAAGCATTTAAAAACAATTCATCTTTCGCAACAGAGGGTTACAGTGACTGTAAATACGTGATTTTCCAACGATCAGGAATAACAAAAACCAGCTTGACGTGCTATCCAAAATTGCAGGCGCCAGCAATAGGTCATGGGGACCCCTGAACGCATTGACTTACAGCACAAAAAACGTTGCCACTTTGAAAATACCGGGCAAATCTGGGCTGTAAGATGCTTCAATGAGCGCGGCAGTTAAGGGAGACGTTAAAAGTATCCGCGGCTGCTGACTAATTATTCCTGTCTCCAAACAGTCGCTGCACTTGCAGGCTCGCGCAGACATCACTGCATCAGCAAGCGCATCCCGAGTTTTCCCCCCAGCCGTACCAGCCAGGGACCAAGTGTTTCTAAAATGAAAGCCAAGACGGCAGAGCGGGAGTCGTGCCAGCACCCCGCCACACGCTCCTGCGACCGCTCCAGCCCCGCGCCGGCCTTGGGCCAGCTCTGCGGAGCGTCCCAGGACAAAGCACGCAGAGACGGACCGCCGTAGCTCAGATCCAGCGCCGGTGCACGGCAAACTTGTTCAGCTGTACGACAAAGGTCTCCAAATAACGCAGAAGCCAGCGGTGCTTGTGCCTCATGCATTCAGCCAATCCCTCAAATACACTTAAATATTTTCTTTTTCCTATTAGGAAAAAATTAGATTGAGGTTTGCCAGGGTTGCTTTACCATCCAAGAGAGGGTTTGGGGGGGGTTTTTGGTTTGGGTTTTTCTCCCTGATGCCTGCTGCCTCACCAAGAAATTTGTGCCAGCATAATTACAAAGCCTAGAGCAAGCCATTGACAAAGAGACCAGCGATTTGGGCAGCTACATATTTGATACAAGCACCCACAACACCAAAGGCTGAAAAGGGACTCTTGTTTGCCATTAAAGACAACAGGCCTTTCCACTCAGCCTGCTTTTCTAGAAGAAAGGAGTTTGGGAAAGTTCTTGCTTATCATTATAGAACTATTTCAATGGCAGCTAAACTGTAAGCACTGTGTTTTTTTGGTGCGAACTAACCGTTCAGCATTCCCCACTGAGGGAGAGCGTGTTCATCCACATCCATCACCCTCCTTGCTGGAGAGGGGATGTTTCCGGCGAGGCGCCCGGCAGCACGTCAGCGCTCTGTACAGGAGCTTTCTCGCACATCAGTGCCATCCTCCACAGAGGCTTCCCAAGGCAAACATTGAGCCATCTTATTTATTTTGGGCTGAGCACAATCAGCTGTTGCTATCACTTACACGCCAGCAGATCTATTGGTGCTTCTAAAAGTAATCAGCCTGCTGCATCCTTATCTTCAATTGTCCTGCGCTCAGGTCTATCGACATTTGGGTGTGAAGAAGAGGAGTGGGTTTTTTTTTCTGTCCCAGCTGCAACAGAACACAGATTTTCTGATGCAGACATCAGCAACATCACCAGCAGCTGAAAGTGAGCCATGAATATCGGCAGAGCCACCGCGAGGAAGCTTGCTCCCGTAGACAAATGAGCTGCACCTCTTCCCCAGGGATTTTATAATTCTTTGTAGGACCTGGAGCTGCTGTCTATCCTAAAGTTGGAGATTCCCAAGCTGGCAAGCCAACGTAGTATCCATGTAATGGAGAAGAAATCCACCACATGGCAGAGCAGCAATAGTGCTGCACGTGGCGGTGGTGGCCGTGTTCTTAGTTCTCCTCGTCTGTTTGGAAATCAGTTGCATTGATTCAGTCAGAGAAACGAGGAAAGTGTTTTGGAGAAAGCTTGAAGCTGGACAGGAGGAGAGATCGTTGTCACAAATCACTCTGGGCAAACCCAAGGGCTTTCCCAGGATGGGCCATGCCCTGGGCGCAGCAGCACCTTGCTGGTGGGTGATGCTGGGTTGCACCTGGGCATGCTCCCGTGCAGCTACCAGAAGCAATTTCTTGGTGTTCACAAAACATAAGACCCAAGAGAACAAGCCTGGCAGGTCCAAACCAGCTCAGACATCTCATCTTGGGTTCAGCAGGACCAACACCAAACCAGAGCCGTGAGGCACAACCAAAGGAGTCCTCATTGCTTTCTGCAGCACAGGTCACCTGTTGGCCCTCCCAGCTCTTCCAAACCCCAGCAGCAGAACTGCTGGGCAGATTCCACACATACCTTTAGAGCTGTGTGTCCAGAGGCCCAAGAAGAGCAGGAAGCCGCCATGAAACATCTCCCTTCCCAGCACAAGCCCTGGGTTACACAGGCACAGCTGTGCTTGCTCAGGCTGCAGGGCTGGTGGACACTGGTTGTGCAGAGGTGGCCCAAGGAGGGAACGGGACACACACAAGCCATGCTTTCCCAAGTGCTCACCCAGACCCCAGCTATTTCAGAGAGGTTCCTACACCCAGTGTGGTTTGCCAGCTTGGTAGCCCTCAACAGATCTTGCTCCCAAGATTATTCTCCAGCCTCCCCTCAAGCCCACACAACTTCCCACGACATCCTGTAGCACAGAATTGCACAGATACCTCCCTGATCCTTGATGAGCCATTCACAACACCCTTCCCCCTCTCCCTTTTCCCTTAAAAAGCTCCTGCCCAGGCCTTTCTCAAGGAGGTATTAATGTGTGGGTTAATGAGGAGCCTCATTACCCTCCTGTGACCACACAGCTGCTGCCAGAGTTGCCTATCACTCTCCTCTGCCGCCGTTTGTCATTAGCAGAAGAGAGCAGAGCAGCAGAGCTGCCCCCTCTCCGAGCCCGCCGACAGCAGCGGATGTGCCACGGACCCCTCTCCAAATCCCGCAGGCAGCGATAAAACCCCAGCCTCCACCGTGAGGACTCTGAAGCTATTTTACTAAGATGAATGGTCTTGCTGGGGATTTGGCCTGTCCCCCCTAGGAGTGCCCATTTCATAATCTTATCAGGGAAAAAATTAATAAATGACTTTCACAATGGCTCTCAGAGATTCATTCCATTTAAACATCACCCTTCAAAAAAACTCCGCTCGCGAGAAGAAGTTAATCTTGGCGTGAGAGTATGCCCGTTCAGCTCGGCTACATCGATCTGCCTCTGCACCCCACGGACCTGTTAATCTGAGCCTGAGACAGCTGCTTAACACTTTCAGCTAACAAAACACTTGGATACTCCGCTGGCAGTGTCCTCAGGAATCATGGCGCCGCAGCTCCATCCCCCATCGACCCCGCAGGCGCCAGCGCCACAGCTGCCCGCCTGCTCTCCTGTCCAGCAGCACAGGCACGTCCTTGGGGTTTCTTCCTCTGGATTAGGTAATCCTGATCGATGGGATTACCAGTTCAAATGGAACGGTGCTTGAGCCACTAACTGGAGAAAATAATCCAAGGGATGGCAAAGCATGAGTTGTATACAAGTTATATGGGACGTATATATTTATGTTTTATATCTCTCTATATCTATATACAAATTTGGGGGAAGGAAAGCCGTGGCTGAAAGTCATCACACAACTTGCAGACACACAAAATAAATAAAAGTCACGGTGTTGTCAAGCGGCTGCCACCCCCGGCAAGATCCAGTGTACGCTGTGCTGAGCCTGAACGGAAACATGTGCCTGTTTCTCACTGGGACCACAGAAAATTTTGGTACGGAAAAGCATCTGCCAGGCTGTCCTCCCCCTTGCACCCTCCTGCACCCCGGCACACGGTGGGATTTAAGCCCCACTATGGGCGGGCGCATGGGGTTTGACCTGCAAGAAAGTGCTGAGCCCTGGCCGGCGCTCCTGGGGCAGTCCAGCCTTGGCACCATCGGGACGGAGCCTCTCACCACACCTCAGCCTCCAGTTCGTTAGCTTCAGCCGTTGATAAGCAACATGCTACAGGCTGTGAGGGCTACAAAGGACTACACAGAACATGTATCACATAATCATAGAATCACAGAATGGTTACGGTTGGAAGGGACCGTTAAAGCCCATCCAGTCCAACCCCCCTGCCAGGAGCAGGGACATCTCCAACCAGATCAGGTTGGAATGGAATGGCCTGGAATGTTTCCAGGGGTGGGGCTTCCACCACCTCTCTGGGCAACCTGGGCCAGTGCTCCACCACCCTCAGCATAAAATATTTTTTCCTAATATCTGATCTGAATCTACCTCCCTCTATTTTAAAACCATTACCCCTCGTCCTATCACAACAGGCCCTGCTGAAGAGTCTCTCCCCATCTTTCCTGTAGCCCCCTTTAGGCACCGGAAGGCTGCTCTGAGGTCTCCCCAGAGCCTCCACCTCAGCCTGTGCTCACAGCAGAGCTGCTCCAGCCCTCTCATCATCTTCGTGGCCTCCTCTGGACCTTCTCCAACTGGTCCATGTCCTTCTGATGTTGGGGGCTCCAGAGCTGGACGCAGTGCTGCAGGTGGAGTCTCACCAGGGCAGAGCAGAGGGGCAGAATCACCTCCCTCGACCTGCTGGCCACGCTGCTCTTGACGCAGCCCAGGATGCGGTTGGCCTTCTGGGCTGCAAGGGCGCATTGCCGGCTCATGTTGAGCTTATACATGAGCCACGCTGCTCCGTGTGCTGCTGGAGGGGCCGTGCAGCCCCCGGCCGTGCCAGCCCGTCGAGCTGCAGCCCACAACCCGGGATTGCTCCGAAAGGGTTTGCAAAGTGTTTCCTCACAAATGCATTTAGGCTTCCGAATAAAAGCCCAGATGCTGTTTATGCTGTTCTCTAGCATCTCGGTGCATTATATTTAAAAAAAAATGATTTGAATCAAAGCTCTCATTCTTTAATTAAACTTCATTTAGCTGCCATCTGCCTGGGATCAAGATGGCTTCATGTTTTGCAACTCTTAATGAGGATTGTTATTGGATTTGTAAACACACGAACAACAAAAACAACCCCCGCCAAAGTCTTTGAAAAGTGGGAAATGAGAAATGCAGCTCGAGTGTTAGGATCTGCGTCTTCGCTCGTCTAATTGTAATGGAGTGGATCCCATTCAGCGGATAATCACGTTATACGTGCAAACGGGGTATAAAAATCCCCTGCAACTGCAGGTTCAAGATTAGGGAAGCTGCGAGAACGACAGCTGAGGGAAAACCACGCTATCTGTCATTTTTCTAAGCGGGAAGGGTGAGCGTTCCAGGGTCACGAGCAAATGCAGGCTGCGAGGGCGGGAGGTGGCATGCTTCCTACCCCGGCCACAGAAGATGAGAAGCGGATGTCGTGGCCCCGAAACTCCCTGACATTACAGCAGGAATTTCTGCTATTCACTCCCAAAAAATGTATGTGTTATCAGAACCCAGCAGGCTCCAAGCCCACCCTGGGGGTACCGGAGGTGTTGGGCAGCTGCAGAGTGTCGCGGTCGGAGCCAGGCACGAGCTCCCTTCGGCGAGTGGAGCGTGTGGGAGCTCCAATGAACGGAACAAGGAACTTAGGGAGGAAAACCTGAGCCCAGAGCTTTGGCTCAGCCCGTGCCATAGCAGCACAGCCGGCCTTCCCCTGCCCCATCTTGCTGACCAGGCCCCAGCTGGGATGGCGGCTGGGGGAGAGGGAAGAGGCAGAGCAGGGAAACAGCCCTATTCCTTGCTCAGTTTCCATCCTCTTCCGACATTTACAGCCTTTACAACTGCATTCAGCTTTCTGAACTAAATCATTAGTCCCCAGCGTAGCTCCCACGCCCTAATTTAACTCTGCTGGCGGCGTTCACCCCTGCCTTGCAGCAGCAGTAATTAGGGCCCCACGCAGGGCGCCACGCTCCAGACCCACATCCAGCCTCCGCATGTTCCTGGGACGCTGGGAGCGGCTGCGGACCTGGGGCAGCCTCCAACATCTCCGCTCATTACCGCACCACGCCGCTGCCTTCCGTGCTACGGAATCAGACCTTTTTCTTTTTTCCTAATGGCAAAAAAAGTCAAAATATAATGAGTGTGCTCTCTTAAGAGACACCTACTCGGTGGGGTTTGATCTGTGAATAAGCCCCTTTCAGACATTTTGGGAGAGAAAATTGTATTTTTTACCTCTGAATCATGTTTCTTTGTTTCCTAATTGGAGATGCCACCGGTTCGAGCATCAGGCAGACACATGAAAGACTTCAGATTTTGATGCTAACCGCTCAGATGTCAAATTGTGTTTCTAATTGGGGTCACTGATATAGATCTTTGCCCTTCTTTCAGCTGCCGCCTTTGTGCCATCTCCTACATTTGTTTGGGCTTTTATTATCTCATGTGATCGTTTGCATCTAACTCCACAGAAAACGCAAGTCCAGAGCCAGGAAATAAAGATGCCGCTGCCTTGAAACACTTCTGCCTGCCATCAAACCCTCCTGCGGCCTGAAAGGACCAGGATTCGAGCAGACCGAAATCCCGTAGAACAAATACAGCAGCGCACGACACCCAGAAAAGCTGTCATGAGCGACTTGGATCCTGCATCTGCTCCCATCCACCCTCCAGCAGCCCACAGCCGCTGCTTTCGAGGTGGGTTTGCTGCTGTGACCCGTCCTGCAGCCCAGAGGGATGCCCGGCAGCAGTCACCCCCCAGGGATGCCAGGCGTTGCTGCATGGGACAACACCAAAGCCAGGAGCCCCAGGACATCTCGCTTTACTGGGGTTTGTGCAGGGCTGCGTTTACCTGCGTACAAGCTGGGATGGTTCCCCTCACTGGTTGCTTGCGCTGCCCCAACACCGGCGTTAGCTCCTGCCGCGTCTCGCCCACACACGGCCCTCAGCGGACACAAAGCACGAGTTAAATACGGGCAGTGGTCAGTAACAGCGGTCAGCGGCGTTAGCTGCTGCTGCCCAGCTCTGCGAGTGGAATGGAAGTAAAACTGTAGGAATTTCAAATAACATCCCTCAATTTACTCAGTTGTTTCTCATGTGGGGTGAAGCGGCACAGGACACACAGAGGGGTCCAGGGGCTCCCCCGGACACTCTCAGCAGTTCCTGATCCAGCGTTACGGAAATTGCGGAGCATCAGCAGGATCAGCCTGTCCTGACTGCAGGAGCTTCCCCCCCGTAAGGCATCAAAGCCTCTTTGAAAACCGTAAATAGTGAAGAACTTCACCAAATGAAAATCTTTTCCTGGTCCAGGAGCCGGTTAAACGCACGCAGCCAAAATGGCTTCTGTGCCTTTCCGAGTCTGGGGCCAGATACAAGAGGGCTCGGGGGGGATCTGGCTCCTTGGGGGCCTGAAACCTCCTTCCCGCTTAATCCAAACCCGCTTCCACTCCAGCGCAAACAGGACTTGAGGGCGCAGGCCTCTGATGCTCAGGAGGGCTGCTTCGCCCGCCCGTCACAGCACCGCAGGTTGGTACCACTCCTCCTGCGGCTCTGCAAGTCGATTTTTACGCCTTCGAGCTAAATTGAAGACACGAGTGGCAAATGAAGCACTAAAACGTGTCAAACGTCTTGGTTTCAAGCACTGGTGACACGAAAGCTTCCTTCGAGCAGCCAAACTGTGACAAGGTCTGTCTGGGCGTGCCCTCCTGCACTTACTCTTACCGACAAACGCTATTTATCAATAATAAACATAATACAATAAGTACTTTTAAGAGCAAGGCAACACTTTTTATTTTTATTTTAAAAGGCCTTGATGGCAGGAATATAGTGTAAAAATCATTGGAAAAACTAAAAGGCATTGATACATATTGGAATATACACTTTTTACATAAATTACATTTATTTATTTATTCTTTCATTTGAGGTTCTCATTCGGTATTGAGGTCTAATAGTTAATAGGTCCTGGGAGCTGGACGTTTAGACCGCCGTAGTCTAACATGTACATGTTCATGGGCCATTGCTGGAAGAGAGGGAGAGAAAAAGAAGGCAGAAAGCCTCTGTTAGGACACAACACAAAACCACACATGTATCACATCTCTGACACGTTCCCACACGGGCTGTTGCTTCCACTTTCCAAATAAAAGAAAAGAACCAACCCCAAACCAAAACACCACTGGCAAACCTGGAAAAAAAAGAAGCCTTCTAAGTTTATATTCCTCTTGTGCTTTTTTTTTTTAGTTTTTAAAAGCATTTGGTATCATCCACAACTGAAGCCAAGCCCTGAGGCAGAGCAGTTTGATGCATCTCCCTGATTTTCTTTCAGATTTTCTTTCCTATTTTCACAGCCTGGATGCGTGCTGGAGCTCTGCATCACTCCCAGGACAGAGCCAAAGCGACACTCCCGGCGCAGCTCAGACCACGGGGAAACTGCCGGGTCCTGCTGAGAGGTGCCACGGGCCGAGGTGACGTCGGCAGCACCCGTGTTTTAACCCAGCGGGGACGAGGTACGTGCTCAGGCTGGTTTTATGCGTGGCTCCCGCTCACACCACGCGCTGAGCATCCCCCGAGGAATGATGCGGGAGAGCCCAGAGGGGCGGTGGGCGCTTTGCTCCACTGAGCTCCCCCAGACAAACCCAGCAGGAAAAGGCAGCCCCAAAGGTGCGTCCCCTCCTTCACCAAACCTGCTTATGCCAATTCAGGTCACACTTTACAGTGTTTGTCAGGCAGAGGGGGCAGAGAGCAGCATCCTGAAGCAGAAAGATAGGCAGGCAATAACCCCCCTAATATTTGGAAGGCTTTACCACAAGTGAGATCTGATTTGTTGATGATGTAGACTCCATATTGGAAGAGGAGGAAGAGGAAGATGAGGAAGAGGAAGATACCGAGTTCCCTTCGGAGATCCTCTTCCGCTTCCGTTTGGGAACGCTGGTGTCTTTCTCTGCAGGGAGAGAGGGAAGGCATGAGGTGTCCGAGCCCCGCAAGCGGTCTCTCAACGCAGGGACTCATCCTGCCGCTCTGACCTCGCCTCACGCTGGGCATTCCCCTACGGCGATCCGCCATGCCACCGCTGGTGATACAGCCTTGGCCTCCACCACCTGGCACGGAGCTGCCAGCTCTCCTCAGGCACCGGCAAAGAAAATCCCCAAAATGGATGAATCCCAAACTCCAGTACTTACAGAGCCTGATACCCCACAGACTTGTGTCCGTGCTGGACGCTCTGGGGCCAAGAAGGTGCTGTGTGATGATGACATGCCCAAGTATATCTGAATATATGATATAACCATATATATATCTCTATATATAAAGTTTCTCATGCATCTCTTTTCACATCACGCTGCAGGCATGCTCTTACTTGCCAGATCTCCCTTCACTACTGAGCCACCTATTTCATAAAACTAACAGGATCCCAGTCATCTCTGGGGCTGCTAATTCTGACACATTTGATTAGAACTGGCTGAGATTTATTGGGAAGGATGGGATGGGGAGGGAAACGCATTCCCAGCGATCACAGAAACTTTGTTTCCTTAGAAGCTCATTTGCTAAACGATGGCTCAAATTAAAGGCTTTAACCAGCGAATAAATTGCTCACGGTGAGAAAATTGCTAATAGGAAAGGGATAATCATATCCTCCACAATCCGCTGAAAGTTTGAGTCTAAGAGCCCAGCTCACAAAATTGCCATCGTCCAAGTTGATGGTTTGCTTCTGAACAGATCTGAGCCTGACCTGTCTTTCTCCAGTTAGCATCTTCTCCCCAGCCTCCCCCAGGGACGCAGGAGCTTCGAACGCTTCCCCACAACCCCCACCTATTTTGCCAATGTATTCTCTCTGCCACAGGGCAGGGAAAGCCACGGTTATTTCTTAGCCCTCCCCTTACCTGTCTGTTTGGCCTCAGTGCAGATTTCGGCAAACGGCCTGCGTAAGAGACAAACAGGGTCAGAGCAGGCAGACCCCATCGTTTCTCCTCGACGTGCTGTCCCACGCTGGGGCACAGCCCAGACCCCGACCCTGAGAGGCCTCCTTCGACACTCCCCAGCGCGGGGACGGGACACGGAGCCTCCCCACTGCTCCCCGGGGGGAAGCAACCCAAAATAACTCAGCCGGGTCTCTGAGCCGTCCTGCTCTCTGCCCCCGTGCCGTGCCCCTTCCCAGCGTCATCATCTCAAACCGCACAAGAAAGAGGGGAGAAACTGGCCCCACTGTGCACACCCACAGCCCTGCGACGCAGGACAGTGGATGCGGGTCATCTGCGGGTGCGCAGTGGCCTGGCCCTGCGCCGGTGGCCCTGCCATGACTTACCACGCTGGTGGCTGGGGAAGCAAGGGCAATGCTTAACAAACAGAAACCTTCCCTGGTTGCAGGGCTGGAGGAACTTACTGGAGCTGGTTTATAATCACCATCCGGATGCTCTCCCGTGCCTTCAGGATCTTCTCCAGCCGATGGATGTCGTAGGTGTTGGGGTTTCTGAAAGGGATATCATCTGGCAGCCCAGTGACCTCCACGGCGTCAGGACTGTCCCTGATGAGTTTATAGGGCACCATGACGGGCCGGTTCAAGCCCAGAGCCTCTCCTGTAACGGCAGAGCAGAGGACAACACACCAGCTTTACCCCACAGGGCTCCAGATCCACCCAACTGAAGGACCAAGAGCCCTGGGAGGACTCTGGGCAGCCACGGCTGCCGTGGTGCCCAACCTTTGCCGCCGCCACGTCCCACCCAGCTGTTTCACATCTGCCTGCCCAACTTATTGCCTGCTCTGCTTGTCTGCATTTAGGATCCTGCCAGGAGCCGCACGGGAGGGCTGTTTTACAGCACCAGCACATGCACACCCCTCACACCGAGCGCCAGGCTTGGGCCAGCAGCAGCAGCGTGGGAGACAGCCCAGGAGAGAGGGCAAAAGGGGGAGATTTGTCCACCTCCCCTTGCCTCCGGCTGTCAGCAGGTTTGGGGGTCCCGGGATGGGGATCACCTCCAGCGTGCTGCACTCCACAGCCCCCAAGGGACCTGTGCTGCAGGAATTGCTCTTGCCCATTTTTTGCACTACTTTATCCCTTTGGCCTCTACAATACGCTATGACTGTGAAATACCACAATTTAATTCCTTGCTGCATTAAAAGCACTTCTGTGTGATTTAAAGGTGCTGCCCGTCTCTCTGGTACCCTTTCAGTTCCTGCACCGTGGGGAGCAACCAACGTCCCTCTCCTGTGCTGGTCCTGACCGTGAGAGTCCGCGCTTGCCTCGCGTCTCTGCAGCCCCCACACCTAGAGGCGTGAGCTGCCCCTCAGACATGTTTCTCCTCGCAGGGGGTTCAACCCTGGAGCCCACCTGGCATCTTGTGCTCCATAAATCGTGCGTGGACCACGGGAACGCAGGGACGTGCTGTGGGCTCAGCCCCCACGCGGGGTGAGTGCTGCCGAGCCGGGGTGGACAGGGATGCTCAGAGCATGGGCACCAGACCCCCCCGCGGAGCTGCGCCCCTACGCTGGCACCTCCACGGGGGCAAATCTGCCCCCAAAGCAGCACACAGCCCACCCTGCAAGCGGCACCCCACAACAAACAGGGGGTGTGGGAAGGCGAGCAGCCTTCACAAGGGGACACTTGAGAAAGAAGGGAAACCACATTCCCTGCTGCTGCTTTGCTATAATCTTGGCTATTTTCCTTCTCCTTCAGGGAATTATTTTGGGGAGAGAGGTGAGACACTGCACCAAAGCAGCGGGGTGCGGCTGAGCTGCTGCAGCCCAGCCATGCAGCCCTGGGGACTCACAAATTGTGAAGTAACTGCCCAGCACTTACACAGACGAGGACAGCCAGGAACAGCGGCAGCCGTACCCGCGGAGCTGAGACGGTGACACCACTCAGGGCCACGCACCCCGCGCCCGCTCCTACACTCCCCCCACTCGGCTGCTATTCCTGCCACGCCTTTTCCCAGCGACGGGTGGAAGGAGGGGTTTGCTAGGCAGCCCAAGGAGCCTGCAATCGGCATTTTCAGATCTGCGTCAGTCTCCCGACCTCCTTTTCTGCTGCAGCTCCAGCGAGCTTCTCCCCAGCCGTGCCTCACGTTGGGTTGTGGCTCCAGCCTTGCCCCAGCGCGGCACAGGGCAGGCATGCTCAGCGCACGACCACGGCTCACGCTGGGCTCAGGACAGGTTAAAAACACATCAAAGGCTGACGCCAGACTGAAAAAATCCTGCTCCTCGGCTGCGTTCTTCCATCCTCCCTCCCCTCGCCAAGGAGGAGCTGTCAACAAGGTCACAGTCCCACCTGCTGGGAGCGAGACACGGGAACGTCCCCGGGGACAGGCTGGAACGCGAAGCAGCGGGGTGAAACCTGTGCTGCAGCACGCTGCCGCGCGCCCAGCCTATAAATAGAGGCCTTCAGTGGAATTAATTTTAACTATGGCTGCTGTCAGCAAAAACAAACCTGCCTGGTGATGCGTGCAGACGGGAGACTCACCGTATTTTTCATTGAAAAGCTCTTTCACTTGCTCTCGGAGAATCACCTTCTCCCCCAGCCTGTTGGCATCATCTTCATCTGCAAAGCAAAAAAATGACAGGGAATAAAATACCCCGTTTCTTTCCGAGCACCTGGAAAGCCCATCCCGCTGTCACCGGCCGCGACTGCGTCTCTGTCCCTCTGCCCCGGCACGGCGTGGGGACACCGCAGAGGCGGCCGCTCCGCACTTGCACCTCGCGCCGCCTTTTAGAGCCATGCAAAGCAGCTATAAACGCTGCCAAATCCGCATCAGCCACGGCTGAGAGCGTTTTACATCCACTTTGTGGTGCTGGAAACGACTGCAAAATATGCAAAGCAACGGAGACTCAGGCCCTCAGTGCCACGAAGGCTCCCACAAGCGATATCAAGGAACGAGATAGCACTTTTATAGCTGGGCTCCTAAGCACAGTATTGGTTTATAATATGCCACATAATCAGCTCAGCTTTACTAGCTTTTTTAATTATCCTCATTGTGCCAAACGGTTTCTCCTCCAGTCTCTCATTTCAAACGACATGACTATGCCAGTAGATTTTTACCCCAACTATCCAGCATCCTCAAGGGGCGTCGGGAGAAATGACTGTGGTCACTACCAGCCCCCTTCGATGCTTTTCCACCCTGTGTTCACCGAGTGAACCTTATCTGGGGTCGCCCCTCCAGCCCCGAGCCAGCCGGGGAGCACGGCACGGGGCCGGCTCGGCGGGGTCTGCTCCCGGCTCGGAGGCATCACCACCGTGAGCCCCGCCGCACGCGAGGCAGGCATTTTCACTCAGGCTGGCACGCCGCGGGGTGGAAATCCAGGACGGTTTGTTACAGCACCAAGGTGAGCCCTGCAAACCTCAGCATCGGGACCCCAGCATTCTCCGCCCCCGATCTGCGGCTGTTTAATTTGATTTTGAGCAATGATCTGATTTTGATTTTGGTTTTAAGCAATCACACGGCTTGCAATTTTGTTTTAAACTCCAGCTGAAAAACCAACTCGAGTCCCTGCCTCCCTGTGTGGGAGCCCAGAGCCCAGTGCTCGGCACCCCCGGCAGAAATCACGCGCCTCGGCCACCCTGCCACTGCGGGTGCTGGGGCGAAGCTGGCACCCTTACAGCTCTGCACCCTGCTACCGCAGGGTACGGCCTCAAAAAAGCCTCTTTCCCACCTGGAAAGGAATAATTTTGTCTGGATGTAAGTAGGAAAAAAAAAAGGAGAAGTTTCTATGAAGGAACCTCAGGGCCAAGTCATGCTTCAAATCCAGAAATGGCAACAAAGCGAAAAAAAAAAAAAAAAAAGAAGACAATCAAATGAATGTCGCCAAGGAGCTCTGATTTCAAGAACCAAGACCTCGCCTTGCGGTGCCACTCCCGAGGCCGCGGCAGGGCCAACCCTGTGGGCTCCCTCTGTGGCTTCCTCGTCACTGATGCTCAGTTTCTGGGCTGTGTATGCACACCCGTAGGGATGGGTAGATGGTAGCAGACAAAGAAACGCCAAAATGAAGTGTTCTCACTCGTTTCATCCTCTGGGACTGAAAAATGCAGCAGCTCTTTCCTTTCCGCTCATGCCCCAGCTGCAAAAAACATGATCCCAAAGGTTTTATTTTCCGCTTTGCAGTGGGCATGACTCCCAAATTCCCATCCAAGGACACAAACAAATGCCGTGAAAAACCTGGAACTGAGCATGCCTAACAGAGAAGGCAGAGAGGAGGCTCTGAGGACCTGGCCCTCTGTCCCCTAGCCGCTCCGGGCAAGCGGGACCTCCATCTGCCTTTGCGTTTACACGTTTGGGTTTGGGAAATAATCGACACAAGGGAGCCGCTGGCACCCCGGGATGTGCTGAGTCCTTCTCGCAGAGCAGGTGTATGCATGCTGCCGGCTTCAGCTCTGTGCTATCAATCTTTTTTTTTTAATTAAAAAAAGCAGTCAGTTGATTGAATTTTTTCTTTCCAATCCTGCCTGCCTGAAGCGAGGAGCCCTCTCCTCTCCATAGGCGCTTACGTACAAGCGGTCACGTTTCCAAAGCATCATTTTCTCTTTTCCAACAGGACTTGTCAGAGGTTGACGTTTCTTTTAGAAAAGCCGAGTCATATTTAGTAGCTATTAAAAACGAGGGTTAGGTGTCTGCTGTTGGGCAGCAGGATCCAAACCACCGCCTGTTCTTCTAGTGACTTGAAAAAAACACAACAAAACCAAACCCACGGATTAATAATGGGTCTGTCTGGGTGCGTGATGCCACGTGCAGAGCCTGGATCTCGGTGGTGAAGCCGCGGCACGGCGGGGCAGGGTACCCTTCCTCCTCCCCGTGCCGCCGCCAGCATCCCGGGGTGCTGCTCCAGGCCGTGCACGTCCTCCGCCCGACCACCGCGCTCGGAGTAACAGCCTCCCGCCATCCCAACACCTGGCACAAAGCCTGTTTCATCCTGAAACAGCCACTGCCCAACACATCCCGCCGGGAAAGCGGCTCAGGTCCCTTGTCCGGGCAATCCCTGTGCTTGCAGCGGTCAGGATCTGGCCCAAATCCTAAGGGGATAAATTCACACCTCTTCCCCGCTTCCAGCCTCAGTGGGTGCCGTTCAGTTACACCCCTGCGTAAATCCAGAATAACCCGCTGGCTTCACTGCGGCGATTCCACAGTGACTCGGGTTTAAATACAGCTGGAATTAGCTCAGCATACGGATGTTGTCAAACTGTGGCTATAAACTGGTGGGAGCAGGCAATCAACATCTAGACAGGTGGCCAGAATCCCAGCTGATGGGAATAAGCCTGGATCTGCCGGAGATGGGCCGTGCCCTGCTGCAGACGCAGGCAGGCAAGCTCTCCTTACCCCTGGAAATCAGTATATACATTAAATCCCCAGAGCTTACACCAGCACACCCCAACTCTGGCCCAGAGCTTCCGTTAAAGCAAAACAAAAAAAAACCCCAACTCAGATCTGTGCAAGAGCTCCTCATGAATGGCAAGGGGATTTTTTTTTTTTTTTTAAGAAAATAATTGCTCACACATGTGGACGAGCTGAGGATAACGTGGCAGGTCGGTTTGTCTGGAGCAGAGCTGGCACCGACGCGCAGGGACTGCAGCGACGGTGCTTAGAACCGCGGAGAGGATTAATAACAACAACAAAATACCGTTAAACACATCCTGCATCATTCAGTTCTTGGCATCACAGGGAAACAGAGCAGAGAGGAAAAAAAATACCTGAAATTTGGGAGTTTAAGACATTTTCATTCCCATATTAAAAGGCAAGTGCATTTCTTGTCTGCTACCATCTACGATGCATCACCTGAGCTACGTACCATTCAAGGCAGCATAGGCTTTTTCCAATGATGTTATCCGTCTAGGGGCTACAGCGCAAGTTAACAGAAGACAAAAAAAAAAAAAAAAAGAGAGAGAAAGAAAAAGAGAGCCATGAGTGCTGCAGCTTGGTTTCTCGGTCACAAACAAAAGCAAAACCCAGGATGACACCGTCCCTAGCAGCTTAGCGTTCCTCCGGTCCCGATGCCCCTTGGGACAGAGATGCTTTTGGTAGCGAAATAACCGCCCGGTGTTCCGGGCTCTCCACCCCGCGCCAGGGACCTGTGTTGGGATGCCTGAGCCCACAAGCATCCCCCAAGCTACACCACACTCCTGAGCAGCTCGAGGTCCGCGCGTGCCCAGGGACGCATGGCCAAATTGCAGCGTTTACAGCGTGCACCAGAGCAGTGCTGCGCGGCCGCACCAGAGGAGAAAAAAGATATCTGAGGCTGAAGCAGATGACAAGCAAACGGGGAAACTGTGCCAGTTCTGCAGCAACGGGGCGGAGGAAGAGGAGAAAATGGGATCCCTAAGGAAAGGCGAGCGCTTGCCGACGATTCTGAAGCGACGAGTGGCATTGGAAAGAAATTAATTTCCTGGGGAAAAGCGGCAGCGATGGGGCTAGGGCCAGGATTCGCATGGTGGGCTAAAGGAGGAGCAAAGCGGCTCGTCACGCTGAAGCTGGCAGCCACGGGGAGAGCTGCCAAAGCGGGAGCACGCAGGCAGCAGCAAACTGGAGGGGATGCGGGGGGAGAGAGCAGGGGTGCACGCCCAAATTTTCTGAGTGGAGATATGAGTCATCTGAAGCAGCTCAAAACACGCATCATACATGCCCACAGCGAGCCAGGGCACTGAGCCGGACCCTGCACCCTGGGACAAATCCCACCATACGCTGCCGGCGGCTGCAGCGCTGCAGGACCTCGATGGAAAATAAGTGACGCAGCCCCTCGAATCGCTGGGTGACACCCTGCCTGTGCGCAAAACGTTTAGGCAAACGTGCAATGCAGAGGGGGAGAGAGAGGCGGATGGGTCGTGCTGGTGCTGGGCAAGCCAAGCTGGAGTCCAAGCCAAGAGGGGACAAGGTCCCGGCACAGCTCCCGGCGAGGAGGAGCACAGGCAGGCAGTGAGGAAGAGGAGCACACAGCAGCATCTTTCCAACAGGAATCAGAAAAGGTTTCGGAATGGCAGCGCAACATTTCATTTGGTGGGCAGCAACTCGAAGGTTTCAGGTGAAGATCTCAAGGTGGCATTATGAAATCTGATTAAGAAAGATAATTAATTTTTTTTTGTCCTGGTAACCCACATGTGCTGCTCAGCCTTAACCATGGGATGCACCCCAGCAGGCTCACAGCCGCTGCGCTGCGAGGCACGGAGCGCATCCTACGTGCCGGACCACAGCCGGATGGAGTGGCACCCATCTCGATGTGCACCCTGAAAACGGGGGCTTTGGGGTCTCCAAAAGACACGGCAGGAAATGAGGCTGGCGGGGAGTGGGAGGGAGGCAAGAGCAAAGCAAACACGAGGGCTGGGATGAGCTGAGCGATGGTGCTGCCTTCCCATTGGCGCGACGCATGCAGGTAAAGGGAAAAGGAGACCAAAATTAGGCAAAAGGAAAAGGTGATTGGAATCACGGAGGTGCTTAAAAACAGACTTTGAAGCTACCTGCTTGGTTCTCCACCTTCAGAGTAGAAACACTGACCAGCTGAAGGCAAAATAATAACTCACTCCAGCTAACAGGGAGGCAGATCAGAAGGAAAAATAATGCAGCTGCTCCCATGGGGGCTAAATGTCAATGCTGGGGGATGAAGGGAGCGGGGCACGGACCTGGTGATGGAGCAGGGAACGCTCAGCTCCCATCACCGCCCCACCATAGGCTTTCCTCTTTTCTTTTCTCCTTGCCAGGAGTTTCCAACACGAGGCACATCTCAAAGTCTTGAGGAGGATTGTGCTCTCGTGATTAAAAAAAAAAAAAAAAAACCATAGAAAAAGGATGCCTGGATGTGTAGCTTTTTTAATTAAAGAACACTGCCTGCCCTACTTTATTAATTGGAGTATGGGAAATAATCTATCAGGGCGGTAGGGAGTTTGGGGAATAGGACAGATGGAGCTGGTGTACATTTTCAATCAAAGCACTTAAAAATTAACATACAGAAAGATTTGTGTGTGTGTGTGTGCTAGATTCCTTATGCTTGATTTTTTTTTATTTTTTTATTTTTTTCAAAGGCTCAAATTAAGCCTGTTTTGTATCTCTGTGCCTCAGGAAAAGAAGCAAAGAAAGGATAAGTGCTGTGCTTATAGTGCCGGAGTGTCACCCCTGCCCTCCCACTTCTGCTGTAATGCCGAGAGCACGTTCTGCTTTCAAAAAGGGGGTTTGAAGGTCTTTTTCACAGAGCAGAGCCCAGCGGTGGGGAGAAAAGAAACTGGAAATCAAAAGGAAAATCTCTGGATGCCAGGAGGGTCGTCCTCCTGGGTCAAAACCCCCGGGGAGCCACGCGGGTGAAGTGCTGGCAGAGGCACCAGCAACCTTGGGACCATCGTCCCACCTTCGACGGGCCACAAATCCGCGCTGCGGAAAAGGGATGCAGCCACTGACCTCCATTGGGCACTGGGGAGCACCACTGGCTTTGTTCTTCAAAAAAATCGACCTCATTCCCCCCCCCCAAAACCCCCACCTTCTTCAAACAGCATCCCTGCAGGCACGCGTCCCCCAGCCGCCCCTCCACTGCGACCCATTACAGGGCAGATACCATCTCAACAGAGAAATTACAGATTATCTCGAGAAAAAAGGCGCGCGAGGTGCTGAGATTATTCTGAAATCCTTTTATCTGTTTCTGTCACACTTAAAAAATGAGTGTTCCCAAAAGAGAGAGATAAGGAGGCCGGTCCTCCTCGGTGCTGCAGTTATCTGGGACGGTCTCTCCAACGCAGGAGGGGCACAACATGCTTAAGGCAAATTAAACCCCCTATCTTAACCTAAAGGCAACTAAGATCACCCCACAATTATTAAAAAAAAGTTAAATTTCCCCTTTCCCTTGAAATGTGTACTTTTCATGTAATTTTTGGACAAAATGCTTCACAAAAGCCGTAAATACATCTATATTTATACAGTCATCTCCTGGGCTTTCCAGCTTTCAGATGCCTTTGCAATCTTTGCCCTCCTGTTTGGGAGTAACCGCTGAAATTTCATTTCAATGCTCCTCTGTGAAATAAAAGCGATCTTCATCGATTTTGTTCCAAGGCCAAGCAGGCACTTCTGCTGCCGCTCTTCATTTTACACGGCAGGAGTTTATTACATAAAACCGAGGTAAAAAGAACACTCTTAAATTTAAATTTTTAATGATCTATGGCTAGCTGGAAATCATTAATTTTGTTAAGGCAGATGAAAAGCGATCACAGCCAAGGCAGTGAACGTACCACTGCGTTGCCACCATCACTTCGGTGTAACAGGGAGGAAAAGCAGATGAGAGGTTAATTGCTGTCAACAGGCATTTTTGGGGGGGCAAAATACCATCAGCTTTTTTCCCCTCGAGGAGACATTCCTGCTGTAGTCTGACTACTAGAAAATAATTTTAAGTCCTGGAATTATCTCCAAAGATTTAGCAAATATATGAAATAGTCTACAACAAATTGAGACGTCAAGTAAGAAAATCCCTCACCTGCGACTGCTCTGATTTAAAACCCCTGTGGGAGGAGAGGGCGCGAAGCCCTGAGCCTGGCAGGGATGCTGCGACCTCCTCCTGAGCCTGTGGCTACCACAACGCACAGAATAAAATATCTTTGTGTTTGGGCTAGCACGGGCCAGCCCAAGGTGGGAGCATTCAGCTGGAGGAGGAAAAAGAAATGTTGTGGATGGAAAAGAAAATCAATTTCCTCTACATCTCTATTTATCAGGCTGCGTTTCCCAGCCAGCTGGCAGGTTGAAGTATTTGCCTTCTGATGTGCTCCTTTCTTAATGGTGTGATTTGTGTCAGATCAGCGTCTCTTAACGTAATTATACCGATTACGGCGGAGGAACGGGAAGACAAGATGCGGCTGGAGGAGGGGATACATCCTCGGCTCACTCTGCCATTATAGCCGTGTAATTCCGTGGAAAACCAGAGCTCTGCAAAACCTGCATTTCACTGACGGCTCATTTAAGGTCCAGCCGATGCGAGCTGGCACCTTGCGGCTTAGGACCAAAAGAGGGGAAGTCTAAGGCCACCCCCCCGCATCGTCGTGGCCGGGCCATACACAGGGACGCAGAGGATCCAACACAGGGACCATTCTGGATTGAATTTCTCAAACAGCTCGCGTTTTGTTAGAGCCCTCTCGGGTGTCTAACACCTTTTTGCTGCTCCAAATCAGGGCATATAAATGTTTTCCTCTCTGTCAAATTTGTCTTCCCTAAATTGTGCCATCCCCACGTAGGCTGGCCAGGGAAATGGGAAGCCATCAATAGAGATGACAACGTTTTTTGCACCCATCTGTGCTCTTCCAACAGTTATAATTACAGACATTTAAAATGAAGACAGGTTTTTACCCACATTTCTGAGAGCAGCTCTCTTGTTTGGGCGCTCTAAAGCTGGCGACAGAGCTACCGCAGCAACGTGTGGGAAGGACGTGGCTGCAGGACGGCGATTTCTGCAGCCAGGTACGGAGCGCACCCCGGACACCCCGTCCTCCCCTCTCCCACATCTCCCCCAGTGCATCCGCATGCGGGACGCCCAGGAGCAGAGAGGGCGTTCACTGCCACGCTGCTGCGGCCCGATGCAGACCCTGTGGTTAATCACCCCACCCCACGACCCGCCCTCGCCACCGACCCTGCCAGCTCATTGCAACGCTTATTTATTTTAAGAAAAAGCTTAAGAAAATGGGTGCTTTCTTAAGCACAGAACACAGATCCCTGCCCTAGATTAGCTCCTGAAAAATGCCGTCATTTCAAGGCAACAGCAGCAGTACCGACGGGTGACGCTGAGGCCAGCTGTCTCGACCAGGGGAACTTTACCAAATGCACCAAACAACACCAAAACCAAAGTGAGAAGCCCAGGAAAGTGAGGTCAGGGGCAACCTTCCTCCAGCTGATAAAACTATTGCTCGCCATCCACAGCTTACAACTCCCTGACCACCACTAAACACGTGAGCAACGCATTGATTAGGCAAAGAGGCATCGTTTCTTACCGGGTTTGGGGATGAGTCCTTGAAAAGGCCTGGAAAAAAGCAGGAAAAAAGGAGATTTAAGATGGAAGGCCACTGGAAAGCCAACATACCTGAACCGAGCATCCTTCCGCGGCCCAGGGAGGGTTCGGGATCAGCCGGTCCCATGGGCGTTGTGCCACGGCTCACGCGGGCCTGGCCTGCCACCCTTGAGTCCCTGGGGACACGCGCCCTGCTCGGGGCAGCCCACGCCCCATGAGTAAGAAGACATGCAGCATGGCCCAGCCAGAGGCTGATGGGGCCACACTTAAAACCCATTTTTTCCCCATCTCACAGCGATAAAGTGCCTTTCCCCTCCCGGCTTGTGTCCATCCCATTTGGCCGCAAAACCCACAGGACACTGCCACGAACGGCTGGTGCCTGGCGCCTCTCCGAGCGCTGCAGGACCCTGAGCGCTGCCCTTCACCAGCAATAAACCAAGCAGCGGTTCTCCTGTCTCAAGCCTCGTAGAAAAGGGGCTGGGATTTCTCTGCCTGCGCATCCATCCCACCAAGCACCGTTTTCTCCTGCCAGTGCTTTCCCCATTGCCTCCCTGGGCAGCGGACAGGAGGAAAGGGCAGGAGTCTCTATTTTATGGTCCCCTCCTTTCTGTTGAACCGTTAGCTGCTGACTTAATTGCTGTCTTGGGAGCTTTATGGTATTCACAGGCCTGCCCTGGTGGGTCTGGCAGAGCTGGGGGTGCATTTAGGCCAGCGCCCTCCTCTCCCCCTCTTGCTCGGCAGGGTGGCTGACACCTCTTGCTACGTACCTCGTCACGGTGAACTTGATTTTATCGGCAACGGCCAAGATCCTCTCCAGGTTCTGCGAGCCGAAGGTGCACGGCTTCCTGAAGGGGATCCCGGGAGGCAGCCCCTCTATAATCACCGAGCCTGGATTGCTCTTGATCCGCTTGTATGGCACTTGCACGGGGTATTTAATCCCCAAGGCCTCACCTGGGAGAGAAGCGAGCAGTAAGCGCGTGGGATGCCAAGGTTGCCATTTCTACCACGGCTCTGGCTCCATCCCGGCCCTGACGAAGCATGGCACGGTGTCTCGAGGCATCATGAGAAGCATGAGATCAAGGGTCAACATTTTCAGGTCACCTCCACGACGGGAGCGGAGCGGTTCCACGGCAGCCATGGGCTGGTGGGGCTGAGGAGCGGCACCGTCCTGTAGGATGATGCCCATGCAATGCAGTGGGGGGGATGGAAAGCTGCTGCTCTTTGCTTTGGAACGTGATTTGGAGATTTTTTTTTTTTTTACAACGAGGGTGGTGGAACACTGGCCCAGGTTGCCCAGAGAGGTGGTGGATGCCCCATCCCTGGAAACATTCCAGGCCAGGTTGGACAGGGCTCTGAGCAATCTGATCTGGTTGGAGATGTCCCTGCTCCTTGCAGGGGGGTTGGACTGGATGGGCTTTAATGGTCCCTTCCCACCCAAACCATTCTGGGATAACTCCATAGGCCGTGAGAATGCCCTGCAGAGCCCAGCCAGCTGCCCTGGGGACAGGAGGAGCAGCAGCTACTGGTCTTCATGGAGGGGAGGTGAAAAGAACAACCCAAAGGTGGCCAGGAAGGGCTGGCAGCAGGGAGGGCTGTGCATGGGAGCTGACTACGCAGCAAGCGCCTGCGGCAAAGGGCACCGATGCCCACACCCACCGTTCCCTCCCCGGCCCCGCAAGGTGCCAGCCGCTCAGTGGGGAGGTGAGAGAAAGCACCTGGCAAGTGATGAGGTGGGAATAAAATCCACTCCCACCCTGTTTTCTCACCGTATTTCTTATTGAACAGGTCCTGGACTTGTTCCCGCAGCGTGTTAGCGATGTCTATTCTGGAAAGCCTGGCATCATAATTTTCTGTAAAATAAAGAAACAATTATGGACTTCTGCTGGTAAATTAAAAGGCACTCTGTGACTTTTAAGTAATGCCATTTTCTAATTATAGGAAAGTCCTTATCTCTCAATTAGCTAATCTCTGGAGTGGGCCATTCAAAGTCCTTAAAAATAATCTAAACAGAAATATGCTTTTTTTTTCCCCCTGCCTGTTTGCTAAGAATAAAAGCCGCATGAAATCAAAGATTCGGTTGCGATAATTACCAGCGTAAAAATAAAACGCACTCCAAAGCCTCTCTGAAAAACCAAAGCCTTTGCAAAGCCTCCGTCTCTCCCTGCAAACCCTCACAGGCCCCCGTGGCCCAAGGAAAGGGATGCTCGCATGGGGCAGCTCCTGTCCCCGAGCCCAGGAGCTTCTCACCATCACTCCTTCCCCCAGCAGAGCCACCATGCCGGCTGGTGGACACCGGACAGGAGCGGTGTTTCTACAAACATCACCCAGGTGGGAAACAGAAAAGGCAAACTCCAAGGCTTGCAAGACTTAATTATGCATCTCGCAAGGTCAGACGGCGAGATAAGCAAAGCCAGTTAATTAGGGCACCATCCAGAGCGCTTCAAGCCTCTTCCTTGGACCCATGAGACTGCCTGCCCTGGCTGTGCGTCGTGTCTTCCGGCTGTCTGTCCTTCCCGTCATTTCCCCTACTTCCTCCTCTCCTCTGCTCCCTCCCAACCCTGCCTTGCCCTGCTCCTCTGCCCACCCACCAAGCCCCCCCAGATGCCTCCAGGCCCTCACCTTGAAAGCCCTGTCTCTTCACAGCGTCCTCCAGCAGCGCCTCGCTCGAGTCCCTCTCGCCGGTGGCTGGGACAAGGGACATAAGAGCAATTAGGATTCGCGGTGCCACCAAGGGGGACGCGCAGGAGGGAGTTTCCAGCCAAAAAATGAGGTGGGGAGGGAAGGCAAGAGACGCGCTGTAGGAAAACGCTCTCATTCCTCTCCTACCTAGTCCTTAACGGCCCGGCTGCCGGGCATCTCGCAGCCTACCTTTGGCTGCCGGGCTGTCCGACGCCGGCTCCTTTACGCCCTCCGCCAACAGCTCCGGTCTGGAAAACAGTGAGAAGCAGAGGGAAGGTGCGTGGGGTCCCCAGCCAGCGATGCCCCGCTGCTCCAGCATCCCCGAGGACAGCGCTTCCACAGCCACAACCCGCTAACCGTGTCTGGCTAACGCAGCTTTAAAGCTCCTGCAATGTAGCGGGGGAACTTTGGAAATAATTTTCATGCCAACAGACTTCAGTGAGCCGATGCGACGCTCCCTGGGATGAGATTAAGCTGGTGGTGGCTGAGCAGCTTAAAGCAGCAGCTACAGGCTTTTAGGAGACATGGTCCTGCACGTTTCTCAGGGATGGGAGAAGCCATGCATGGCTCCTTTCAACACACAACTGACCTAAAAAATTGTCACTTGGGTATCTAATGCTAAAACGGCACAGCAAGGCGACAGCAGGGCTTGTTACGAGCTGCGCTGAAGCTGCGTCACAGAGAAATGGGTCTCAGATGGCGATGGGAGAAATCCCAAAGCGTGGTCAGGCTGGCCTGGGAGCTGCTGACCTGACCCCACAAGATCTCGTCCTGCTAACGATTATTTTCTGTTTCTGCCACTCACCATGTCGGTTGAGTCAGTTCTCTCCTCTGCAAGGGAGGCCAAGTCAGTATTTGGGTGAGAAACCCCCCAAAACACCTAAAGATATTTTAAAATCTATCTCTGAAGGATCCATTCCCTTTATCAGGGCAATGTTGTTGCATTATGTCAGTCGTGACTTCTCACAGTCGCCCTGCTCCCCAGCACAAGGACAGCGTCTTCCCTGATGCTCGCAGCATCATCCCATGTGCACATCTGGACCTCAGCTGGAGCCGCTTCCCATAGGAAAACCCTCCGGGGCTCTCAGCCCCTCTCTTTGCGGCACCCTGACAGTTAAAGGCTCTGGGTCCTTCACCCAATTCTTTGCAAAAGTGGGTTGAAAACCCAAAAAATACATCAAGGGAGAAATGACACCACCACCGCTGTCTCTCAGGGATGGCTCCCACAAGGTCACAACCTTGTTGTTCACAACAACCTAGGTTGCTTCTAATCAAGCGAATTTATTGAAGGTGACCAAGTGATGGATGCTCCCCAGGACACTGCACAGCAGCAGGAGCTCTGAGCAGGAGCAGGGACGGCCCCTCCACCTGCTTTACCTTTTAATGACAAACTGGATGTTGTTGCTCGCTTGCAGGATCTTCTTCAGCTTCGCGATCCCGAAGCAGTTGGGGCGCCGCAGCAGGATGCCCTCTGGCAAGCCCACAACGAACAGGTCCTCGGGGTACATCAGGAACTTGGAGTAGGGAACTTTGACCGGCTCTGATATTCCTATGGCTTTTGCTGCGCGGGGAGCAAGTCTCGTTAGTCTGATGGCCCTCCACCTCGGGTCAAAGCAGCAGCGACACGCTATCTCGGCAGGGGTGCTGAAGAGGGTTTTTGAGAGCCTGTGTGGGGATGTCCCCCACACTGGCAGACGTGAGATGAGGGACAGAGCCAGGCAGCTGCCTGGAGCTGGCTTTTGCATTTGCTGGTTTAACATGGTGGCACATGTCAAAGGGGCTTCCTACAACGGCCGCAAGCAGCACAGAAAAACCAGGACAAAACCCCACGAGCGTGGGCCAGGTCTCCCAGTCCCTTGGTGCACCCTCCCAGTGACCCTCCCAAGGGCCATCGCTCTGCCAGCCGTTCCAGTTGCATCCCCAGTGCCCAACCCCACCCAAGAGCATCCTGGCCCTTCTCCTTTCCCCAGTCACAGGGGCTTTTGGGGACCACCAGGCAGACTCACATCTCCTGGTCCAGCCAGTGGCAAAAACTTTCTGCCAACTCTCAAAATGTACGTGTGACCTCACTTGTATTTCTCCTGGGTTAAATAACCTTTCTAAAAAGGGTGAACAGAGCATGCCAAGTGCCAGCCCCCACAGCTGAGGTCCCACCAGCCTTCCTGAGCCATGCCACAACCACCTTGGGTGGAAAACCCTCTCTGATATTTCAAAAAAGTGATGATGGGGGGAACCACTTTGGTCTTTCCCTCAGCGGAAGGAAAGCTGAAGGTCACGGCAGCAATTCCTGGGCTGTGGCCAGTGAAAAGGCATCGTGGAAACCAAGGGTAAGAGCTGCAATAACAAGGCCCAGGGAGATTTCAAATGCATTTGTAAGCCCAGCAGACAGCAAATGAACAAATTAGATTGCACCTTTACTCAGCTGCTGCTTTGGAAATGGGAGGTGACATTTCTAAGCAATTAGGAGCTCCCCACGGCAGAGGCCGGCACTCAGCATGATGAACGTGCATTAATGACCATCTTACCGTATCTCGTGTTGAATAAAATTTCGACTTGTTTCCTCAAATGACTTAAAACATCCCCTATGCCATCTGGAAAAAAAAAAAAAAAAGAGAGAGAAATGCTCTGAGAAACCAGCTGCCTCCAGGGCAAGCAACGCACAGCGCAGGTCAGCAGCCCCTGACCTCCGGCAGAGTCGGCTGCGTGCTCTTCACGCCTCCCAAATTGGTGCCAGTCCTCTGGCAGCTGCCTCCAAGCTCATCCTCGAGTGAGGAAGGGCAGTGATGCACATGCCACAGAGTTGTGGTAGCAGCAAGGAGGAAAAAAAAATAGGGGAAAAAGTAAATTTGGGCAAGAGAGGGGAGGACAAAGCCCGGGGACACGGCGGTGCCCTTCTGTGCTGAGCTTTTTGGAGGCTGAATGCTTTGCTGATAATGTAGGAAGCCCACAAAACCCAACCCGAAATACACCTGCGTTCATCCATCCTTCCAAAAACTTGCAGTGACGGTTGATGCTCGGAGTTCACAGTACACTCACCTGATCCCTCCATCTGCTTTTCTTCACGTCGCGACTCCTCGCTGGGCCCCTTCTCCGTCCCTGCCAAGGAAGGTGAGGGTTAGCGGCAGCCAGGACCAGCAAAACCAGACCAGACACCAGCAGGAGGTCTCCAGGTCCCCTCCCATCACCTGACTATCCCCTCCCCTTGCTAAGCCCTGAGCACACATCCCAGCGCAGGCTCAGGCTGGCAGCATCATGCCAGGAGCTGTGTAAGCAGCATAAACCTGCATCCAAGAGCTCTGCCCGCCCTTCGGCGCAGGCTTCCTGGGAGAGGCGAGACCCAGCACGCGGCTCGAGCGAGGGCAGCCACAGCGCCGGCACAAATCCCCCAGGTAAACCCCAGCCGTCAGCTGGGCAGGGGAGCTGGGGTTCACAGCACGCTGGGGCTGGGTAGGGGCTGGGGAGGAGTGGCAGTGCCAGAAAAGCCACCAGTTTCTCTGTCACAGTTCCCAGCTGGCCTGACTGAGGCCACAACTCTGGGAGCGGGTCCTGACTCCATTACCTTGGCTCATCAATGGTATTTACTCATTTCCGACACACGCACAAACTCCCGTGCCCCTGCGCAATCTCTGGGGTGCTTCATTTCCGGTACCTGCTACTGTTTCTAGGATGTAGCTCGACTCCTCCGAGGCCATGTGCGTGGACACCGGGTCATGCATCTCATCCGAACTGGGTGATCGGTCTGCGGACAAAACCCCAGGGGCAGCTTTTGTTTCGATGTCGGGGGAATCATTCCCAAAGCAGGGTTCAGAGAGCACTGGCTCATCAGCAAGGGCTGAGCAAAGGGTCCCCTGCTCCCAGGAGCCCCGCACACCACGGCCCTGCACCAGGAGCTGCTTTTGGGGTGCACCTGCCCTCTTCCTCCCTGGGACCACTCGGAGCCCATCCCTGAAACACATTCAAGCTTCTCAGCCCGAGGGAAAAAAGCAAAAATTTCTTCCTAACCTCCATGGAAGGTGAGAGCAAAAATAGTTCAAAACTATTTACTTGGCTTAATTCCATCTAGACGCTCAATTTTGGCTTAAAAAGTTAATGTTGCTAGCCTTAGCTGTTCCACCGTGAGAAAACCATTCCACTACTGCTGCCTTCCTCCCCAAAATCGCACCTCCTTGAGTTTCTCTTACGTAATCTGCATGCCCTCTTCCTTTAAACCGGTCTCCCCTAACGCCGGGCTCTCCAACGCCCTCAAAGAGCTATCCACATTTAGCTTTAAAGAAACCTTCAGCTAGTTTAAATACTTCAATCAGGTCACTTCTGAGTCATCACCTCACAGGATAGATAATCCAAATTTCATCAGTTTCTCCCTGTAGGTGAACACCTCTTTTCTGTTAATCCTCCTCCTGCCCTCAGCCGTACTCCCTCTGATTGAGCTCAGTCTTCAAACAAGCTAAGAGAAGGTGGACTATGGACTTGAAGCGTGATCTACCCAGCACCAGAGAAGTGATAACACCTCCTCCTCCTCGCATGCGCCGCCAACTCGCCACGTATTAGCTTTCTTCTCTTCCATTAGCTGCCAAGTTGAAAATTAAAATGTTTGATCTACCGCTATACCTTGTTCCTTCTCCTTCCCCTATATTAACTGTGCGTTCTCTGATAATCCTGGAGTGACTCCTCAAATATCACTGTTTTAAGGGGAATGCTGGGTACAACAGAGGTCACACCAGCGTGGCAGGACCGGGCGTCACTGCTGTCTCCACCATCGCTCACTCTCAGGCACGTCAGGAGTCCTGTTGTTGCCCTCATTCTGGTGAGATTATTAATTAATGTCTGTAAAGCACACTGAAAATGCAAAGTGCTAACTATCCACTCATTAAACCCTGAGGATCATCCTACCGTTTGCTGTGCTGGCCAGGTCAGATAAGTGGAAAATGACTCTCCCAGCTGCCCCTCAAGCACCCAACCGCTCGTCTCCATCACCACTGACCACTCCAGGCAGAAACATCAGCGTCACCAATTCCAACACATCCTTACTATTAAACCTGTTCTTACAAACTCTTCACAACCAGGCTGTTTTCCTAAATTAAGAACCTAATCCAAAGCATCCTGCACTTGGTACCTGGGATCCTCCAAGCCTGCGTGTGAAGGAAAGCAGCAAACCAGGCTGCCTTTCACCAGGGGATAGAAAAGCAACAAAGGAGAAGAAGAAACAACAAAGAGCCCTAAGCCTCCCTCCACCGCCCCCAAGAAACCAGCTTATTCCCAATATGCCCCTTAAAATAACTTTCAGCGAAGGAAGACGATCGCACAGGGTGACCTTCTGTGCTGGGAGAGGGAGATACCCTGCAAACACCTCTTCTCAAGCCAAAACGCTGGGACAGGAGGCAGCAGTCCTGCCCGCGCAGGGACCGCCGCAGCCAACCGGTACCCCAGTGCCTACCTGGCACAGTGATCTGGATGATGTCCAGCTCGTCTGGCTCGATTTTGATCTGCCTGATCCCACCCAGCTCTCCTGAGGTACCTAAGGGGAAAGGCAACGAAAGGCAAATCGCCAGCAGGAACCAGCAATGCGGCTGGCCACAGCTCCAGTCCCAGCTGAGCATCCCGCAGCAACGAGGTGTTGGCCAAGCGGCCCAGCAGCATCAAGCCCATGGCATGGAGGTACCCAAAGGATGTCCACAGCCTCTGCAAACAGCCCAGCTGGCAGGAGCCATCCTTGAACCGGCTGCCAGCCCTCGTTACATGCTCGTTTGCTGGCCTTCTTCACTTAAAACGTACTGGGTCGCCAACAAGCACGGATGGAGATGCAGGAGGAGCCAACTCCAATGGGCACTCTTGGTATTTTTAATGCTCCCAGACGCATGTCTGGGACAAGCCCCTCTGCAGACCCGTGCTCTGGGAGGGCCAACCACAGCCGTATCACACCAGGGCGCGACCAGCTGAACCCCAGCAAAATTCCGCATGGTTTGAACCCTGCCAGACGGGAGCCTACGCTGGACCAGCCAGGCCCAGGAGGATACTGCCCCAGGAGGATGTGCACGTAGTACTCAGCCCGGCTGCCTCTTATTTCCAGATAAATGGCCTCATTTAGGGTGGGGCTGAGTCACAGCTTGGGTGGGCAGGGCAGTGAGGCCCAGTGTGGCATTTCAATGGGTGCAAGCCCCTAAACCTGAGGCAAAGCATTTCCTTCCTGTTTACAGTGCTCGGAGCACTGACACTGCTGATTTCTCAGTGACCCAACAGTGGCAGCTTCTGGGGAGAAGGGAACTCAAGCATCACTTTTTAAGCACGCGCTTAAGTCTCATTATTTCAATTTACGCACTTTTGGGACGCAGCTGGGGGGGTCAGAGGGTAAGACCCTTCCTCTCTGCATCTATCGAATGGGGATAAAATCCTGAGAATTGCCCCCTGGGGGAACTGGGTAACTGGTGCCGCACATCTAAGTCACTTTACAGGCAACTTTCTTCAGTGTCCCCCGCAACATCACCATTTTGCAAGAGAAAATGAATGATTCCTCACCTGGTTCACAGCTTTCAGAAACACTACACTTCTCAGACCTGGAAGGGAAAGGCATACAAGAGAGGTGGTCATGGAGCAACCAAAGGGAAAGCTTAAACCCCAGCGTAGGACTGATCCTGGCAGGAGGGAGAAACACCGCACCCCCAGTCCCAGCAGCGGCAAAACATCCGTGGCTGCAAGGGAAAGCCACAGTCTGGGGGTTTCTCTGCAAACACGCCCTGTTCTCAAACCCTCCCTGGTCCTGCGCTGCCGCCGATAGCAGCCCTGCCTCTAGACACCAGTGGATGTGACTGCAGCAGAGAGCTCCTGGAAGCAAGAGGGGTTTTAAGGCTTGAAACTCGGTTGGCTCCATCCCTTTGTGGCAGAGAGCAGTGCATAAAGCATCATTACAATGTGGTTACTCACGGAGCTAAAGCAAATAGGGAGAAAGGAAAAAAGTCAATTAGTTTGGTAAATATTTATTCTGCTTAAAGCTTTTCTCCCCTGAAAACTGGGCACTATCCCAAACTTGCGTCCACAGTTAACTTTGCATGCTCAGGAATTTACCTAAGGTGTTCAGCATCCAAATGAGATTACTTTGCATGCTCAGGACGCGTTTGCTTTCTGTCTCTCTCTTTCCTAAACAAGAACAACCACGGCACTTTGGCAGCAAAGGACCCAAGGAACGGCGCTGGAAAACACACTCTGGTCCTTCAAGGGGAAGGAAAACCCTTCTGAGCCAGCACCATATCCCTGTTGGCTCAGAGGGGATGTTCAAAAGCACTTCTTGCGTGCCTAAATCCACTCAGCAGCGTCAGCAGAACAAACTACAGGCAACGCGAAGGAAGCCAGGAGTGGTCTTGAGATGCTCTTCCTAAACGTAGCACGAGTAAAAAGGATCTCTGGTCTAGGAAATACTGTACGTATTACCTAGAAGCCTTGGGAAGGGTTTTCAGCTCTCCCATTTCAGGTCAAAGTCAACCTTTCCCTAGGGAAATTTGGGAGGGGGGCTTCCCCGGGGAGCGCGTTACCCGGCATGGTATCCAGCCCTTCACCCTGAGCATCTGGCATCGCCCTTTCCCCGGGACTGGGCTCTGGCCCGGGGGATGTCCACCACTAATGGACATGCTCTGCTCCCACCACGGAAGGGAAGGTCCTCATTTGCAGGAAGAACACGGCGGGATTTGAATATCCAGATTTTTTCCTGCAGATAGGTGTTATCAATGCACTGGGAGATTTAAGTTTACTCCTGCAGCAGGCAAAGCAAGCTGTGCACCACCACCGCAATTTGTAGCCAGAGGTGCACAGGAACCTGACTGAATTTGCATGCACACAGCGTAGATCAGGACCAACGCATATCTGTCTATCTATCTATATATTCGTATGCATGCCCAGGACAAATCTGAAAGGGACCCCAGGATGATATTCAGGCTGGGCCAGATTTACACCAGTGGAGGCGGTCAGCCCAGCCCAGTGTGGTCCACATCACAGCACCACCACAGGGAGGGTGATCCGAATTTGGCTGGGTACAAACCACCCCTAAAAAAACCTCTTTTTCCCCTATAGAGTCTTCCAAAGTGTTTTGACCACTCCATGCAACCCCGACCTGCCCCACAGCTGGAGTGCAGCAGGTGAGATGGGGACGGTGCAGCATCAGCAAGGGCCGTACAGGGACCGCGAACCTCCGGCCGCCCTCAGAGCTCTGCAGCTGCAAACCTTAGCTCCTGCCCCGCAGGCACGCTTCCGCGAGCACACGGCGGCTGGTTTTCTACCTACTGCTTTGCAGAAACCAGCTCAGCATCCCTCATATCCCATACTTCCACCTTGTTTCCAGCCGCATCAATTTCACTGCACAGTGGGATCTTCTGCGACAAAAATTATAAGTGTCCTAATTGCAAATGTTAACGAACGAAGCGGAAAACGAGAAGCCCCAGGCCAGGTTTCAGCCCCACAGTGTGCTTAGAGCCCAGCAGTATTTGAAGTGTCACCATTTCGCCTGGCACCCAGCACACGATGGATGCTCTGCTGCTCCCCAAGTCTAAACACCTCCAGCCGCAGAGCGATTCAGCAAGGTGCGGAGAGCAATCAGGAGCTGGCTGAGAAACGGCTGGAGATTCCAGTTGAATTCCTCATAACACCAGTGAAGCTCCTCAGGCCGGGACCCAGCCCAGCTGAGTTCCCATCACAGATGTCTCCGGCTGAGGCTCTCATGTGGAGTCCCTTCATCATTGGGCAGCGAAAGAGGCACTGGTGGGGTGTGATTCCTCCAACCCCAATTAAATGGTTGGACAGGGCTGACTCACCCGGTGCACTGAGCTCGCTGATGATGAAAGGTGCCGCAGTGACTCAGCCAGCCCCGCTCCGGCATGGAAGCCTGCTCGCTCTGGCCCTGCTTCACCGGCACAAAATTTGGGGGTGCTGTCCTTTGGGGGTACCACTGAGCACTGACTATTTCAACCCATGTACAAGACCAACGCACAGAGCAAACCAACACCAGCCAGAGACCAGGTCCAGGAAAGCCAACCCAGCTGACCATGATCTTAACATCCTTCCATGCCCATGGTTGACTCTTCTTCACTACAACCATTTAAGGTGAAGCCACGCACCTGAGGAGTCACCTTCCTTGGCAGAGCACAACTTGTATTACACTCGCAGCCCTCGCGTGCAACGGCACAAGGAAGGTGTCTGCAAAGTGCAGGCACCATCGCCATGGCGCGGCATGGGGCACAAGTGACACCCATGGGGTTCTCCTGGCACCTGTCCCTGGTGGAGGAGAGGACATTCAGCAAAATGAAGTCTGGGAGGGGACGGAATTGGCATCCTGCAGCAGTGGGGCAGCAAAATTGTGCAAGGGGCATCCCAGCCCCGTGGAGTAAAACCACCCCCAAACCCTGCTTTGACGCTGGAGATCCACAGAGGGCTGGGGGACGAATGCCAGCCCCGCGGATCAGACAGCTCTAGATGTCTCTGCCCTCCAAAGCTGCGAGATGTCAGTGCACGGCGCGCCGTCAGGCTGGCTCGCTGCCGATGTGGCAGGTTCACCCACCCAGGGCGAGCACGGCTTCAGGGGCACGTGTCAGCCGCGTCCGAGAGGATAAACCTGAAACAGCAGTGGGGAGAACTGGGAGACTCCAACCTGTCACAGGCTCATGTCAACGAAGAGCCGAGAAAGGAGGGGAGACCAACAGATGCCGTGGAGGAGACAAAGAGGAATTACCCCCTCTCCCCACCGCACCCTGCGGAAGTTAGCGATCTCACCGTGCGGTCCCAGCCCCGGCAGCACTGTGCGGCGAGGCTTTGTGTCAGAGAGGCTGAGGAGCACTCACCAACTAGCCCGTGTCCGAGCCAGCTGCGCGAGGCAAGGCTGGGAAAGGGCTCCTTGCCCCGCGGCACAGCCTCGCCCGCGAGCACCAGTCCTACTGCTAAAAACTGCTGTCCTGCTTCTCTCATTTAAAGGGATTTTAAAGGCAAACGTTGAGGCTACATATTACCTTCTCACCAGTTGAACAAAAATGAAAGAACTGGGGCTATACAGAGAAAAATCCCTTCTGGATCTCCCAGCATGGGTCAGAAAGCAGTGCTCTGCGCTCCATAGGTGCTGCCAGATGTTACGAACCCGTCTAGCTCGTGCCATGGCTGGACCAGAAACAGGTAGTCTCATAAAAAGCCTTCTGCCCTGCTGAACTCTATAAACCTACCTCTATTAAAACATCTGTTAATCCGCTGCTAGTCTCCCTGAGAGCTTTATAAACAAGAAACGCTTAATTAGCGGGATGTTGCGTTACGGTGCTGGCTGAGGGTGAATCCTTAGGCCATGCTTTAACACCGGAGATCATTCCTGCAGATAATCCCAGCCTGCCTAGGCACTACTCCGATTTAATCAATTTTGTACAAAATCAATGATTCCAAACTTGGCCATTTTGGCTCGCAAAAGGACGGGGGTGCTTGCCCTCCTCCTGTGCCAGCTAGCTGTAGTGATGGCAGCGGGTTTTTAGGGTGGCAGGAAAGCAATGCCCTCACAGCCACTTGCTTTCCCACCACGTCACCTCCAACACCTCCCCAACGCCGCAGCTTACCGAATGGCACCCATCGCACTCCCCTCATGCCCGTCCTCCCCAGCCCACTGTGCACGTTAACACCCCCCACAATAACTCTCCAAGGGACGTCACTTGATGGCGGCCGAGGGACGGGAATGCCACTTACCTGCTGTTGGCCTGAGAGGTCCCCGCCAGGTCCAGCACGGCCCCGCAGTGCGGCTCAGGGGAGATCTCCCCGGGGGGGCTGGAGGGCTCCAGCTTGGTTGGATCTTTGGTAAATTTGCTTCCTGGTGCCGGGTGCGCAGGGCGGGTTTGGAAGGAAAAGCAAAACCAGAATTAGCAACCAGAGATGCCAACAATGCAGCTTTTCCACCTTCACTTGCTCCCCTGCCAGTCGCAGCGCTGAGGTTGGGGTGGGTGACAGGTTTTCAAGAGTCACCTGTTGCAAGGACAAGGGTGCAGATTTAATTGTGTTTACACTCTAAAATAATAGCAAGGCTTTTGCTTAAACCTCTGCGTAACTAAGTGTGCACAGGAAAGCCCTGGAAAGGGCTGGCTGCTGGGACAGGGTATTGAGAGGTGGGACTGGGTTTGGGAAACCCAGGCAGGGTTGGGAAATCCAGGCCGTGGACCAGCGCTGCAGGAGAAAGCCCCAGAGCGGGAAGAGCCCTCTCCCAAGGGAGGGGATGTGCTGTGCTGGACGGGAGCTCAGCAAAGCCCCGAGCAGCAGTGTCACAGGCAGCCCCAAGCCCAACGTGCAGCGGGAGAAATCTTCGCTGCAGCGACACAGAGAGGGACAAAAGCATTTTGTCACCGTGAAAAACCTCCTCTCTCCCATCTCTGTTCCTCAGCAACCCAAAAGGAGCTGAAAAGCCTCAGCAATGACCCTGGAGATGAATAGAGTGATCTGAAGGCAGGGTAGGAAATGAAAATCAGGCAGGGAAGGTGAGCAAAGAGCTGAAGGACTAGGGCTGGGGGAAGGAGGGAACGAAATTACGCTGCGAGGCTGCAGAAATCACGTAGGTGTCTTGGTAAATAGCTGCCGCCAAAGGCCCTTTGCTGGTCTCCAAGTGCCATCACGACATCCCCACCCTTCCAAAACAGATCCCATCTGTGGGAACACGGAGTCTGCGTGGAAGGGCAGGGCCCTGGCAATGGGACCGGCAGCAATACAGAGCCTTAAAGACACTATTTATCTACCGAGAGCCCAAACGGCTCCTTTTAATTTGTGCTTTCTACGGACCAAATCTTGTTCTCGCAGCAGCAAAGCCTGCCTGAAGCTGCTACCCAGGGGAGCAGCAAAAATAGGTTTCCTAGCAGTGGTGGGTATTTTAATTAAAGGGTGAGCAAAACTGCACGGGGAAGCTTTGGGATACTTTGCAGTCGGCAACTTAAAATACAGCTCTGCTCAGAAAATAGTGTCTTAGCAAAAATGGCACCTCCTGACTCAGCAAATGTTCTTTCTTTTGCACAGTCAGATGCACTGACGTGAATCACAAAAAGCCCGGTTTAATGTGTTTTGCTTCTGGTAGCCCTGCAGGGACCGGGCAGGGAGTGGGAACTGCCATCCGCCCCGGTCCTGCTGAGTTTGCTTCCTCATTTCCTCATTTCCACCGGCACCACCCTGCCACGTAACCCCCGAGCATGAACCACGGTGCCTTCCATCAGCAGCTCCTGAGCTGATGTACAGACGTATGTGATGCCTCCCCCTGGACACCGCACAACCATGAGGGATTCGCAAGGAAAAATCCAAGCATCTCAAGACACAGTTCAGTGCTTCATCCCTGGGGGTGGGTTAGAGCTTTAAAAAAACCCCTCTTTTCTTGACGAAAAAAAGTCATTCATGGGGCTGGAGACAAAGAACCATCTCCCATGGAGGTGGGACCCCCTCCAGGCTCTGCTGAAGGTCCCCTTTGGGTGGCCCTGGCGGCATCGTCCCCAGGAAGCACCCCTGGGGCTGGGGCTGTCGTGAAGCCACAGGGGTTAATTTGGCCAGCAGAGATGTCAGAGGAGAAGGTTGTGTCTGGGTTGGTGGCTTGGGGGTAAAAAAACCCAACCCCAAAATGTGTCTTTACTTGCGAGCCGAGCCCAGGCGACCCGGGAGTGGGGCTGGGCAGTGATAAATTGGAGTGCAGTGCCAGGGTTCAGGCAGGTATCAGGGTGGTGGGGCAGGGACAGGTACTGGAGTGAGGGTTGGGTTGGATCACACCAGTACCTGCCTCCTTTTGTTTGCCAAGAAGCTCTTAGCCAAGCTTCTCCAGCTCACACCAAAGGGAGTAAAAACAGGAGGCAAAGAAAGCAGAAGAAAGCCCCTCCCCAGGGTTTTGGCATTGAAAAAAATGGATTTTTTTTGTTTTTCTTTTAAAAACAGTCAGCAGCTGGATGATGCTGGCACTTCCCAGCCCCCAAAAAAGAGAATAATTTACCAGTGAGGAACCCAGCAGTGATTTTTCTTCCTCCTGAAAGCACAGAAGCATGCCGTGTGCTGGCTGTAGCTGCAGCTCAGCCCGGTGCAGGGAGCCAGCCCAGCCTCACGCACCGGGGATTTCTTGCTTAAACCTTCAAAAATGCTCTTTAAGGGGCGCACAGTGCTTGCACCAATTCCAGGCGCAGGCAATCTCATTGCGCCCGGATGTAGGGCGCGGACAAGGCTTCTCCTCACGGAGCATAACTGCAGCTGTACTGCACTTTTGCTGCTCACAGGTGACACTATTTCAACTCTGCCTCTCTGGATAATCTTTCAGTTTTGTGGGCAATAAATCAAAGGACGTGGAGAACATACCTGTAAAAATCCTCTCATCAAACATCCTAGGAGGAAAGGAAAAAAAGGGATTAGAAATAGGTGCTTCTAATGACTGAATTTTAGGTTTTATTAATGAACAGCATTAAACTAAGTCAAAACAGTCATTTTATTCATTCCCTAAAAAAAGGGAATTAATTTTTCCAGTGGAAAAAAAAAAGAAAAAAGCCTTTTAGCCTGTTGTGCAACCAAGCAATCTTACAGCATATGCTTTTTAACTAAAGCACCTTTAAATCTGCTTATAAGTCATTCTCCTCATTTAATTAACTTATTAAATGAGGCTGCTACACGCTAGCTTTTCCAAAAGAGACACTGGGACCAAAATAGCTGTTGGAGAACCTTCACTTCATGATGGAGACAATCGACCAGATGTCACCTGTCTCCTGAATATCATATTTTGGTGCGACCCACAGTTTTGCTCATGGGAGGAAAGCGTGTTCAGGGCCATGTCCTGGGACCTGATCCAGCCCAGCGCAGCCCAAGAGGAGTGGGGAAAAGTGGCTCCTCCACCAGCTGATATCTGGAAAGCTAATTCCTTTTAGCATGCCTGAGTCCTGTTGATGCTGGTGATTTTAGCTCCCTTGGGAGCCTTAGTCGGGCGTTTTCTGTACTGTAGTTTCACATCTCTAGCAGGGGAACAACATGAGTGCTGCACAAGCAGGGACGAAATACATAAATATATTATAAAGCAGATTTTCCTGATGGAGAAGCAGAGAAGTTGCACGGCACAGAGATAACTGGGAAAATGTCCACTCCTACTCCAGTGCAAACACAGATGCCAAGACACAACGCCCTGCCCGTAGGCGCTACATCCTCGTGATCGTATACACAGGACGTCCAGAAGCGATCACCGCAAAACAAGGCGGAGGGGAATCCCCATGCGGCATGAATATGGATGTTCCTCCACCCACCTGGAGGCACCGCTCCCATCCACCAAATGCCACTGGAGAGAGTTGAGCCATGATCTAAGGGTCCTGCTACCACCCAAAATGCTTAGGGTGGTCCTGGCAATGTCTGCATGGACTTACAACAGGGTGATGGGGCTCGAGGGGCGAGCGTGGTACACTCAGCCCTGCCACATCCTTGCAAAACGGGAGAGAGCGATGGAAAACAGAGGGGGAAATAAAATCCCTTTCGTATCCCTGTACAATGGGTGTTTAGCTCTTTGCCATAAAAATGGGTAAAAAGAGTTCTGGGTGTCAAAATAAACACTCTAAGCATGGAGGAAACAGAGCTTAAATCCCCAAGCCCCCGTTGAGGCCATGCACTCCCCCTTGCCTTCCTCGGTTGCCTTCCTCGCCACCCACCTTTTGATGACAAAATGGATGTTGTGCCTCTCCTCCAGTATCCGCTTGAGTTTGGGGACGCCGTAGGTGCAAGGTCTTTTGAAGGGGATTTTGTCGGGGATGCCGATGATTTCCACCGCCTCGGGGTCGCAGGCAATCTTCCGGTATGGGACAGGAACCATGTGGTCTAACCCCAAGGCTTCGGCTGAAAGGCAAACACATGGTTTTCACTTAAACACATGCTTTTCCTTTTACAGATAATAAAATGAAGGTGTAAAGGCTGAAAATCAATCAAGCAGAATGAGTGCCTCCTGCCCTCTCCTCCTTTGCTTGTCCCAGAAGGTGAGCCTTGGGAGCTGCCTGCCCGTGGGAGATGGGACAATGGGGAGACAATGTGACACCAAACACAGCTAACGGCGCTCTCCAAAACCCGCAAACGCACCCAGTGTGCAATAAGGACACAATAAGCAGCTGCAATAAGGACAATCTTCTTTTTTCCTCTGCCATGTTAATTTAAAACAGCCACATGCCACTGCTCCCTCTCGCCCACAAGCGCTGGCCGTACCCGGGTGCTCCGACCCGGCGTGCCACGCTGCAGACTGGGGCCATTTTACAGCCTAGTTATAAATTCCTCGACGGCGGCGGGGGCTCCAAATGGAAATATTGACATAACCTTCAGCAGAAACGCAGAGACTGGGAGCTGCTGGGCTAAATGTGTTAGGAAGAGAAGGGAGCTCTAGCATATGGCTTCTGCTGCTGTGTTAGGGAACAAAAATGATTGCTATATAATGATATGCAAACCACAAGCGCTGCAGATGCATAATGGGATATTAACTCCTACTCACCATATCTGCTGTTAAACAGAATTTGCACGCACTCCCTAAGGGTGTTGATATCTTCAGTTTCTTTTATAAAACTGTCCCACTTATCTATCAAAACAAAATATAAGAAATAAGGAACTTCCATATGGCTGGCACACAGCAGATGCACTTCTCTCGCACAAAGTGCTGGGAAGCAGGAACAAGACTTTGCTTCTTTAAAAATAATTATTTCCCTCTTCCTTGGTGGATTTTGCCAGGCTGGCAGATAAGGTCTGGGCTTCCCCAGCCCCAGGCCCAGCTCCATGCAACCTCCTCTGCAGCCGTGCATGTGTAAGGCAGATTCCTAAGAAATGACCCCATAAAACTCCTCAACCTTGAAATGAAGGATCCTCTGAGACAAAGCAAACTCGACCTGAAACGAACCTTTGAAAGGCACGGCCATTTCACACAGGAGCTTTTTCAGCTCCTTCTCCTTCCCAACTTTCCTACCCATATTTTTTTCTTCCTTATAACACAGGTAGGGAAGGGTTTTGATGTAAACACGTCAGCATTTTTAGGTTGCATTTCCCCTGGGTGGGGTGGAGGTGGGAAAATGGCAGTCTCCTCCCCATTGCTGTTCCTCCCCGGGCATCGCTGCACAATCACTCTGGGGTTAGAGGGTTTCGGTTATTCTGAAATAAAGCCAAGCTTTTGGAGGGTATTTGCTGTTCACAGCGCAGGCAAAACGGCAGGGGCCAGGTCCCCACAGAGCATGGGACACTCCTGGGGAGTGGTGGGGCTGGGGGGGAAAGACTTTCCCTAGGACGTGCCCGCCACCCACGTCCAGCACCGAAGCAGGACACAGACCTGTTTTGTCATGAACGATGGAGAAGAGGATGCGCTTGGATGAGTGCACGTTCTGGATGAGGGGACCTCCAGAGACCGATGATTTCTGTCCTGGACAAGAGGGGAGACAAGGAGAAAGGGCTGATGAGAGCCTGATTGACATTCTGGGCACCCGAACAAGCCCCTGGGTGCTGTCCCTCGCCGGTGACACCGACCCAACCCCACCAGCTCTCCTCCATGCACCCTGGCCTGTGACAACCCGGCAAATCAAGCCCCACCATCCCCCCGGCTGCCTCTCCAGCCTTACGGCGCTGCACCCGGCATTTCAGGGCAAAACCAGAGGCACCCGGGAAAGGGTTGGGGCGGCGGAACATGGCAGGGGGGTCCGCTCATCTCCATACAGGCCAAGCTTCGCACCGCTTTTCATCCGAGGACCGCCAAAATACCCGGGCCTGTCCCCTGTCAGCGCCAGGGGGGTGGGCTTCGCACCAGGCCCTCATCTGAGAGCAAACTCCAGGCTATTACCACAGCAGTTGCTGTACTCCTGTGAGGAAGGCACCTTCAGCTCTCCCGCGGGCCTGGGCAGCAGCGCCTCGCCGGCCGCATTCGGCCCGGGCAGGCCGGAGGACACCTCTTGCTTCAGGTCGACGGCGATCTGGGTGGGCAGCGAGACACCATACAAGAAGTTGGCGACGGCGGAGGGGGCGTCCTGGCCGGTGGGTTTGGCCACGGGGCCGTTGGCACCAGAGTCCCGGCTGCCCTTGGAGGCGAGGGAGGTACAAGTCAACTCGATGCTGGGGTTCGGCTCGCGGCTGGGCTCCTCTGCCGGCCTGAGGGGAAGGAAGGGAGAAGAGGAGGAAAAAAACAGGTTCCTCTGGGTTTGTGGCACTACTAAGATGGGACAAGCAAGGATGTGGAGGGAGAAGGAGAGCTGTGCCCAGGAGGGCAGGACAGGCTGCACCACCGGCTGTCACGCTCTTTGTTTCAGAAATTACAGCCCTCACCCAACCTCCTCCAGCTTCCTCAGGCAGCTGCACCATTTTCTTCTTCTTTAAGCGGCGCGGTTGGTCTTATGGTAGTTCAAAGCGTTTATATTTGCTAGGGCAGAGCTTCCCAGATCCACAGCCCAGTGTGTTTGAGGGGTAAAACACCTTGTGACCATAACCACTTGACTCCATTGCCTGTCCCAGCCCCCAGGCCCTACGGCAGATTGAACAGGGACCTCAGTCAGCCCGAGGATGAGCTTCAGACTGAGGAAGCCCACGTGCTTCACATGACACAGGCGGCCGTGAGCTCACAGACAGCTCGAATTCTGAGTGTCCTACTTTTAGCTGTCTCAGCCTGATTTTCCAGAAGTGTCGAGCCTTCGGAGGAGGTATTTGGTAGCGCTCAGCATTTCTCTGAATGGATCTGCACTCAAAATTGCTGAGACCCTTGTGAAAACACAGCCAAAATGTGGAGTTTGCCTCACCACAGTCCCCTGCCTCCCTCCTTGTCTGGCGTTAAAAACCTCATTTCAGCCTGGGAAGACGCTCACAGCTTCTACACTGGAAATCCCTCTGGAGACAGAAAAGCACTTAGCTAACTGCAGCGGATATCTTGGCGGAGACACGTAAAGTGATGCGGTTAATGCGCACGTTTACATGCGCTTATTATAGGAACGGGTCCGAAACGGTCTCAAGCCACCTGATGTGGATGAACCTCCTTGCAAGGCTGGGTTTGGTATGGTTGGACCCAGGTTTCTGGGTCTGAGGGAGAGGCCAGGACATAAGCGGGACTCTCCTGCCTGCTCTGTGCAAAATCTCCGCCATCCACCAGCGTTACAGGAGCCACCATCCTGAGGGCTCGCTGCCCTCCTGCCCCTTGGGGGATCCCCAAAATTACCTTTTTAGCCTGAAGCGGATGCTGCGGCTCTGCTCTAAGATGGCCACCAGGGACTTCACGTCGTACTCCATGGGTTTCTTAAAGCTGATTCCCTCCGGCAAGCCATCCACCGTCAGCGAGCCCGGCTCTTTCAGTAACCTCTCGTAGGGCAAAGGGACCACACTGCTCTTCCCCATGGCTTCACCTGGGGAGGGAGGGGGCAGAGTTACACACCCACGGACACACCACACCCCCATCCGCGGCCAAAACAGGCTGGAGGAGCAAACGGAAGAGCAAGAGATCCCGATGGAAACGTTATGAGAAGAAAACCGCTTCCTACCTCTGTGCTTAGCACACAAGGACCTGCAAGCTCTTTCTAAGCGCTAATTAATAAAAAGCTCACAAAAGCCAATAAGCAGATGTCTCATCTCTTGGGTAGCACAGTAAAACCCTCAGTTCGGGTCACTTGGCACAAGCCCACCCTCCAGGAGCGCCCGGACGCGTGCCAGCGAGGGACGTGGCCGCCAGCAAGGCGGGAGGGAGCCGAGAGCTGACAAAGGAGGCTGAAGGGCTCGCGCTGATTTTTATCTTCTGTTTACTGAGATATTCTGGGAACCTTATTTTCTGTTGGTTTTCTTATTTTGCCTCCTGGAAGAATGAAAAGTACTTTGATTGCTGGTGCTGTCAGGCAGCCTCGACGCACTTTGAAAGACAATAAAAAAAACTCCAAGAGTCTCCCTCCATCCCACCATTTGCAGGCAGCAGGAACATCGATAGATTTGACCCCACAACCACCTCCAGCAGCCCTGAAATCTCACCCGCTCCCCTTGACGATGGGCACAGAGTCCCCCCGCCACTGACCCCACTGTGCGGGGCTGGCTCCATTATACCTCTGACACCAAAATCTCCCCAAGGAGTTGGGAGCAAACTGCTTTCCCTTCCCTGGCAGCAGCAGATGATCAGGGAACATCCAGCTAAAAAGAGATTTTTCTAAACCAGCTAAAAAGCCCACGTGCCCAATCCAGGGATGCTTACGGTGCTCTCCAGGCAAGACACCAGCAGAAAATCAGCCCCTTCTGAAGGGTTTCAAAGGAATGACGAAACCCTTGAGCTGCTCTCTGCGTAAGAATTATTTTGGAAACCAACCCGAGTCACTGCAACCAATAAACCCGGTGCTGAAAGCACAAAGCAGAAGAAAGAGCCGTGCAGGAATGCGACCTGTCTGGCAAAGCAGCATCCAGATGTAGAACATCTGGCCGCATGGCATGGTGTCTGCACCTTCGTCTCCAGGCTGAGGGGCTGGCAGAGGAGATTATGGAAAGTTTAAATAGCTGTGGGATTTTATATCATGGATCTTCTTTATAATCTTTGGTTTTTTTTCTCTCTTCTTCAAAAAAAAAACCAAAAACCACCACCAAAAGATCTTAGAGAAACCCTGAAAATCTTGTGGCACTGTCAGCAGTCCTTATTAAAAGTGATTTCTTCAACATGTTCTTTGAAGGAACGCATGATAACTAACGACGTGCAATTTGCACGAGCCATCAAGGTGCCTCATAACCAGGCTGGATAATGTTTTAATTAAGCCAATAACAGAAGTTTCAAAACAAACTTTTGAACCACAACACCGCAAGTACACCATCTGCAAGCCTGGAGGGTCCTGACAGTTTCCCTGCCCTGATGCACCGGCTCTAGCAGCTTTCCACCTCCCTCCATCACCTCTCCTCGTGATGGGGAGAAGCTCCCGATGCCCATGGCAGCTCCTTATCAACTCGACACTCAACAACTCCCTGAACGTATTTTTATGGGGAACGCGTTACTGTCAAAGTGACCTTCACCAAGTCTCGCGCCGCCGTGCAGAGGCTCATGGTTTAGCTAAAGAGAGACAATAATCATCATTAATGCCTGTTTAATAGAAGCTGGCGGTAATCAGTCATCCCGTTGGTGTGGAGATTACCCAGCTCTGGAGGGAATACGCGATCTTTTTGACTGAGCATTTTCTAAGATTTTTTGTTTCCAATCCCTGTTGATGGGAGGCAACTGAAAGGATAAAAAAAAAAACCCCGGAAGAAAGATAACTGTTAATTTCTGACAGTCCTCTGGTGTCGGGAATAGAATCGCCCTGGGGCAACTACTATCTCCTATGCTATTTCTTCCCACTCAACCGGGAGATGCTTTTACTGGTGGGCATTCCGGAAGGGGAGCACCCGCCATACAACGGCTCAGGGGTGGAAATGGCTGATTCTACCGAATCAGCAGCAAAGGCAGAACTACACCCAGTGCCAGAATTACACCCAATGCCAGGGCCAAAACCACCGGCCTAGGGATGCCCAACCTCCTCCTGCCACAGTAATACCAGCCACACTGGGCTGGGGACCTGGCCAGCTTGCCCCCAGGCATGTCCACGCACCCCGACAAGGTAAAGAGCATCGCAAACCCATCTCGCCAGATGGGCTGCCTGGTTAGAATCACAGAATCACAGGATAGTTTGGGTGGGAAGGGAGCATTAAAGCCCACCCAGTCCAACCCCCCTGCAAGGAGCAGGGACACCTCCAACCAGATCAGGTTGCTCAGAGCCCCGTCCAACCTGGCCTGGAATGTTTCCAGGGATGGGGCATCCACCACCTCTCTGGGCAACCTGGGACAGTGCTCCACCACCCTCAATGTAAAAAATTTTGGTTTGTACACCCTGTGCAGATCCACCCCGGTCAAGCTTTTTCATGCAATTATATATTTATGGTATGTCGTCTATGAATAATTCCCATATTCCCAACAGGCCTGTAAGGCCTGGCGCTCTCCCAGCAGCACGACGAGACCTGCAGCTCAGAGCAGGGATCCAAGCAGTGCCAAAACGCCCTCTCCACCCTGTTCCCTTGGCTCTTCCGCATTGCCCCTTCCTCCCTGCTTGCGCCGAGCCTTTTGGAGGCAGCAAGAGGATTTGATTATCCTCATGGCCCTGGCAGGGCTCAGTAGATCACCCCAAATCCCAAATGGTGACGGGGAGCTGCCCCCAGGCAAGGGAAGCTCCCAGTTCCGCAGCGGGTCCAGCCGCAGGGCCTGAACTCCCCCAGAGCATCACAGTGGGCTAATGAGCACTGAGCAGCACGGGAGAATACTGGGGCTTGCCGCTCCGTTTTCCCAACCCAACCTTGCTTTTCCCACCTGGGCCAGCACGGCCCCGGAGGTGCTGCCAGGGGATGAGCCAGGAGCACAGCCACCATCCCCAGCCGCTCTGCGGGGGCTCAGGCGGGGAGCTGCCGAGCGAGAGGCAGGCGCTGCCGCCGCGCGAGCCTCCGCAGATTGGGCCCAAAGGGAGCTCTGCAACCCACTGGGTTACATATCAACAGCCATATGGTCATCTACATTTTAATTGCAGAAGCTTTATTGCTGGGGATGATGCATGTGCTGGAACGGCACCAGCTCGTCTCTCACGAGCGGGGCTGCGGGGCCGCCTGCTAGAAAAATCATCTTTTTTCCTTTTAAATAGACTTGCTGGGGAAAGGAGTGAGAGAGTCGCTGCAGAGCCCTGACACAGAGCTTGTGATAGAGCTGGTGGAGATGTGGCATCAGGGATAAAGGTGCACTTGAAAAATTACACTCAGGGCACATGGAGGCTTCCCCTGACAGATGATGGTCCTCTCAGCACAGGGATTTTTTTTGCCCAGTTTGGGGCACCGGAAAGTGAAGAAGCAGTGGCCAGACCCCATCTCAATGCAATGCTAACCCTGCGCAGGAGCACATCGCGCCATGCTGCCCGTGCCAGGGCCCTGCTCCCTCGCTGGGGAAACGGGCTGGGGCTGAAAGCCGCATCCAGCGCCGGGCAGCTCAGCAAGCCCTGGGGGCAATCCAAATCCCCAAATGGAAGCGTGAAGGTTCTTACTATAAAGCACATCAAACACTTCCTCTACCATCTTCCTGAGGAGGTACACGTCTGATCCCTGGTCCGGGGAGACCCTGAGCATGCTTCGCCCACACTCCTTGGCCTTCTTCTGCGCCTCCGCGTCCTGCTCCTTCCTCTGCTGGATTCCTGTAGTAGGGAGAGGAGAAAATGGGAGATGCTGCGGTGAGAAGAGGGTTCATGCAAGATGGAGTCTGTGGGCGGCAGGCCCCTCGCCGCCCCCACACCATCAGCAAAGTCCTTTGGACTCCCACTCACCCCAGACCCCAGCTCAGATGGGTCCACAGTGCCTGGCAGCCCCCGACATGCAGGGGAAGGTGCCAGCACGGGCAGCGGTGCCAGCAGCACTGTGGGGTGCAGGATCAATCCCCACCAGCCAGGGAGATGCTCATCCCGTGCGTGGCCCCCCTTCCCTGGTTTTACCCACTCGGCTGCACTGAAACTGTTGTGATTAATTGGGCAGCGCATTTCTTTTCTCTGGTTTCAATCTGCTTAGCCTTCAATCTCTCAGGAAAAGAAAATCCACCTTTCTTGAAGGCTTTTTTACCCTTCAGCATCACGTAGCTCGGTAATACCAGCTATTTCCTGCTAATTTCTCCCATTAAACCTCAATATTTTCGGCAATGACTTCCTTGCATCTCTAAACGTACAGAAAATTAAACACTACAAGTACATTATTGCTGTTCTATCCAAAGCGATTCGCAAGGGATTTTTCGGTGCCGAAGGACTAATTCCTTCATCATCCTCGACAGGCTCCTGCTGGATATCGGCTCTGGATGCTGCCTGGGTGCTCAAGGAGCTCGCAAATCCCTCCCGTGGAAACAGCCCGCAGCTGGGACATCGCTGGGATGGGGACGAGCGGCGTCCACCGCAGAACCAGACACAAGAAAGGGGACAGCTGCCCAACACCCAAGCTCCGCATCCCTCCCGCGGGGCAGGGAAATGGGCTCTGGAAAACTTTTTTTGGGTGTTTTACCAAGGTAGTGAAACGCAACTGTGTCCACACCCTCCTGCAACGGACTCTCCGTCCTGGCTGGGCGCTAACTCTCCTCGCTGACATTAATCCTGATCACTGTCAGGTCCCCCCGCGCCAGGAAAGGCTGAGCCGGGGGTTCAGATAAAGGAGCACATTCTGCGCGCCCAGAGAGATAAGACACTCCTTACATCTCCCAGCGATGTCTGCTTTAGATTATTTCAGATTCTTTCTAAGGGGGCAGCTAGACCATAAATCAGAGGCACTTCCAGGGATGCTTTCCACCGCGTGCCAGTCGTAAGAGCTTTATGGAGCAGGGTTGAGCCTGGGCCATTTATAATTCAAGACAGAGTTATCACATTTCACCCTGTCTCTAGCATCAGCCGCTTCGCCCCAACCCCAGCGTCAAGATTTTGTGCTTTCAACCAGACGTCACCATTTCATTCTGACAAAGGTGTAAATGAAACCAAAGGGGAGGGGAACCAGGATCTAATGTGGGGCGCCTTGCCCCAGCACAGCAGCAGGTCACTGGCCAGGACATATGTGGGTGTATATAGAAAAAAAGTGAGATTTACAGATGGTCATCAATATTATTAGCTCCAGGGCTGGCGTTTAATACCTAAGAGGAAGCTCCCTCCCGTTGGCCACCCCGCTGCCGTTCACTGCTCGGGTACCTCCCTGCCTCTCGCGGGTGGTGGGAAGGAGAGGCCGAGTTGCCCATGAACACAGGAAACATCCCCAAAATGCCTCCTGCCCTGCAAAAGGCAACGCACCAAAGCAGAGGACAACTAACAGCGGCTCTCCTGGGCGTGCACGGCGTGGCGGGCAGGACAGAGGGGCAAAGCAGAGCAGGGAAAGCACAGAGCAGGGAAAGCAGCGGTTGGCGTGCCAGGGATGATGCTGTCCAAGAAATGCAGGTCCCTGTGCACAGCACAGCACCCCCTTTCCTCCCAGCTCCCAGGCTGTTTTCGGAGCTGGTAGAGGCACGGAGCTGGCACGGAGGGCTGGGTGCCGGCCTCACTGCACGCAGGGCTGCTGCCAGTCACACACATCCCTGCGATACCTGGTGACCCCCACCTGAGATCGAAGCAGCTCCACAGCCAAGACTCCCAGCTCCCAAACCTACCTCTGTCTTTCCAAAACCAGGAAAAAAGCCTTGGCCCAAGAAAGCCTCTCTGCTCCTGGGGGATCACTAGGACAAACTACTTCTGCTAACTCCTCAAATGCCACTACAGCAGATCGGAGGCCGCAAGCCAACAGTGCCAGGGGAGCAGAGCAACAGTCCAGCCCTGTGCCACCCCAGGGATGCTTTTGGAGAGGAGAGTTGGGGTGCGCAGTGCCCTCCTTGGGAGGGGAGAGGCTCCGGACATGGTTCCCACCTGCTTTCTCCATCGCTCTCTACACCACTCAGTCCCACAGATGGACCACAACCCAACCCCGGTGCAGGGGAAGACCGCCCCAGCAGGAATACTCACTGCAAAACTTTTGGAAGTCGGCTTGCAGCTCCTTGCGGGCGCTGAGGAAGACCCGTCCCTTCTCAGTGCCCACCACGAAGGCGCTTTCCTCGTGGACGGCGATGCAGGCCACCTCTGCGTTCAGCTTGGAGAGCGCCGAGCACTGCGGGGAGGCACCGGGTCAGAGTGGCCGCGCGAGCATCCCTGCTTGGCACCCCCTGCCATTTTCCAGTGGGATTTTTTTCTTCCCATCAAAATATTCCCCCATCAAAAGCAATGTTCTGGTTTGGGTCAGAATTTCATGGATTTGGTGACATCCCCTAAACACTTTGGTGACTTTACAGCTCCAGAAAGGTATCCGGCCGAGCTAGGCTTTGCTGGAAAAGAACTATTTACCCATCATTTCGCTTCACTTTTTCTGATCCTAAAAGTAAACATTTTACAGTATTTCTTTAAAAGAAAACATTCCTGTAAAAAAAATAAACAACCCAACCAATCAACAACAATTTTATTTTTCCACCAGCTCTAATGAAATAAGGAGCACGGGAATCTTATTTCAGCTGCAGAACACTAATATGGTCAAAGTCTGGATTAGCTGAACGATTCTTCTTGTACAGTTATGCAAAACATTAAAGAGATGGAAAAGACTTCCTCTGTTAATCCATTTTACGTAACATGCGCTTCCTGCTCTACAGAATATACATGTATATGCGTTTTTATTATTATTATTTATATTATAAATATTTTATATTATATATTATATATTTTTTATATTATAATAGCTATGCAGTGCCTGAGCCATATTCCCATAGCTGCAGCACCGACGCTATGAAGATGCTATCCCCAGGTCACGATTTAAATGGGCAAAACAGGGAGGATTTTCCCATCGCCAAGCCCAGTTCGACACATTGCCTGCTCCCAGCATCGTGGAGTGGCTGGAGATGCTGGCAGCCGGGGAGGGAGCTGGACGGCAGCTGCCCATGGATCATCTCCCCCGAGTTACCTTCAGCTCTCTGCGTGCGTTTACAGCGAGCTTGATTTGTGCGGACTTAAACCAGTCTCTATACTGGGTCATCTTACCTCCCGCTCCCCTTCTTCAAAAAGCAGATATTGAATCACATCCCCCAAAACAGGTATTTTTTAGAAACCTCCTTTCAAAAACCCAGCAGCAAATGGAAGTATTTGGCTCAAAAAGCCCAACGCTCAACAAATAAATACAAAATCTAGGGGATGTGAGATTTGGAGGCAGACCAAATCCAAACCCTAAGCCTCCTTGGCGACGCGCATGTGGCCCCGTAGTTTATTCATCTCGCACGCAGGCAGCCAGACTTCGGTGGGTGCAGAGCCCAGCCGCGGCGAAGCGCTGGGATAAAGGCTGAATTTTGGGAGCAGCCTGACTCCCCCAGCCCTGGTGTCAGCACCTCATGAGGACTGTGGAATAATGTAAATTCATTAAGAAGCCAAACTACAAAAACACAATTTGCTCTATGGGATGGCACGGATATAAATCATCAAAGCTGCTCGAGGCGCGTCAGCTCCGGGGAATCCGCGGCGACGGTCAAAGGGAAGGAAATCAGTATTAGCGAAAAAACCTCCTACCTGCATGGAGAAGACAACTCTTCCAAGATAAATACATTAAATATGACTTGGCTTTAGAAAGGGAGGGTTACTTAGCACATCGCATTGCATTAGATATTTGTTACTACACACCCACTTTCCCCTCTTGATTACATTCACAGTTAAAAATAAGATTAGCTCTGGTCCACAAGACTTAATCCAGACAGTTATCTTGTTTATGTAAGCACGGCTGACTTAAGCAAGGTTTCCACCGGGAATTCTACGTCAAAAGATATGAAAGTTATTTTCTTTGTTCTCAGAGATAAAAGCCATTGTTCCCCTGTTGTGTAAAAGCTCACGGTAACATTGGTAAAACATCAGGAAAAAAACACCCAACCAACCACCCTACGTTCAGTTGATACCAACATAAATATTAATGGAAAACAATACACATCTGAGATTAACTTGGGCTGACTTTATGATCCTTACGGCTGTCGGGGCAGCAGAGGATTTTTATTTTCCAGCTCCAGCAGCTCCCTGGGCTTTCCAGCAGCAGAGAGGAGCGGGATGAGCTTGACAGCCCTCCTGCTTCATCCCTGCTCCCAGCCAGCCCTGTTAATGGGAGGTGAAAGGAGGGGGACGGGGACGCCACTGGCCTCTTACCATGGAGTCTAAGGCAGACACTAAGCTGGTGATGATTTCGTCTTTCTGGGGAAAAACCATATTCCACTGGTCAGCTCTGGAGGTGCCGAGAGTGACGTCTAAAGGCTTTCCTGCCAGGGCCATATTCACCTGAAAAACAGGAAAAAAAAAAAATTAGATGTGCACCGCTGTTACTAACGGAGAGCCGGCACTGAGCATCACCACTGCAGCCCCACCCCAGCGCGTGCCACGAGCTACGGCACAACGCTGGCAGGGATACACAGGGAAACTGAGGCACAGAGCGAGGCCGGGGCCAGCCTGAGCCCCACGTTCCCCACGTCTCCTCTGCTAAACGCAGATAATTGCAGACGCTGCCAAGCTGTAACCAAACCCTGCAGCCAATGCTGTCGCATCCCAGCAGCGGCCAGGTCACCTCTGCCCTGGGGCCTCACCCCTGGGGAGATGCCACCACTGTGTAGGGCACGCCGGATCGACGGCGTGGTGGGACAATCCGGATGAGCAGGCTGTGGCCATGCCGAGGCAGAGGATGTGGCGTTGAAGCAGACGCAGAGCACTCCTGTGCCCGAGCTCCGCAGGTAGCAGTGAGCAGAGGGTGATGCAGGTGTCCCCATGAGGACACTGTGCTGGCTGTCCCCATGCCTCCCACCCTACACCTGGGGCAAGAGGAGAGCCTGGCACCCAAGGGTGTCCCTGAAACGGGCCAGAATCACAGGCAGCAGGACCAGGCAGCACGCTGGGATCCTATGGCTAAGCAGTTCCATCCCACACTGCAAAAAGGGGAAAAAATGCTGGGGCCCAGCCACATGTGCAGCAACTGTGACAGTTCTCTGCGCCCCTGTGCACAGGTCTCACCATGACCCAGAGCGATGCCACAGGAGAAACTGAGGCAGGGGCTCGCCCTGCACACATCGTCCCCTCCCATGCTGGGGCACCCACACGCGATACAGCGTCACCGCCCCAGCACCCAGCAGGCTCCCTCCCAGCTATCGCCCCTCCATCTGCAGGGCAGCGTCGCACCGCTCGGCTTTAATCCTGTGAAGAATGGGTGCCAAATTAGCCAGCAACACTCGGGAGCCACTCGAACCGGATCGTAAATCATGCGCTCGAAGCCGCAAGTGGATAAAAGAGGCCAGAGAATTTCTAACGAGGCGAAACGGGCAGGAGCCGGGCAATATGAATGAAGCTGCCTGTGCGTAACTCGATTTGCGGCTCAGCCGATAACCACAGCCACTCAGCCTGGCTGAAAACAAGGGTTAAAAGTCAACAGCAAAAACCCAACTTCGCCTTCCCCGTGCCCAAGGAGAAGGAATCTGCAGGCAAAGCTGGGCCGTGCTGCCCCATGCAGCTGGGGAAATGGTGGGTTTTGGCCCAGGATAACATGCCCCGCTCACACCACCATCTCGGCAAGCACCTCAGCAGGCACAGAGCAGGGGACTGAGGAATGGGCCCTCAGCCCTGCAAAACCTCGCCATTACGTGAGCGTGCAACAAGCCCACGAGGCTGGAGACAGCTCCCTGTTAAACAATGACGACGGAATTTCAGAAATCGCGCTCGTCAGGACCTCCGAGCTGGCTCTTACCAAAACCAAACGCCCGTTCCTGCAGCCTGGGCGCTACCACCCTCCGGCACAGCCCCCTGGCCGTCCCCGCGCTGGGGACGGAGCCTTGCTTGGCACCTCCAGCTTCACCATCACGAAGGCTCGCAGCAACGCTGGGAAATGGTCCATCCCACTCCAGCCCTGCCGTTTGTCCATGGGGACCAGCCATTGCCCAGGGACTGTCATTGGGAAAGGACTTGGTCCAGGGAGCATCGCTCCCTCCTTAACCCCTCAGTGGGAAAACAGCCTTATTTAATGCCCTTACATCTTTCTGAGTGCCCTAATGCTTATTAAATAGGACTGCTGGGACATGGATGTTCTTGTTGCCTTCCAGCAGCATTTTGAAGAGCCAGTCCCTGCCTCGGTGGGGCTGGTCTGGTCACGGCCCCTCGGAGAGCTTCAAGCTGCACCAACCTGCTCGGCCGTGGCCTCCCACAGGAAGCGGCTCCCATGGGGAAGAGCTGCTCCTCCCTCAGCTGCGGAAAGCAAAGCCATGAGCTCGATCTGGCCCCAGAAGTGGGACCGAAAGGAAAGTCTGGGATAACATCAGTGGGAAATGGGGCAAGGTCCTCACGCTCCCTCCCTACCCACTCCCTGCTCAGCAGGAGACCAGGACAAAAATAATCCCTTTCACCTGGCTGATAGCTTAACACAGAAAAGGGCGAATCAACCAACAAGAAAAACAATCATAATAAAAACATGACCCAACTAATACAACAGGACTTTAAGGGATGTGGGGAACAATATCCACATAAAGCTTCTAATCACCTATGGTCACGAAGAGCAGTGACAGCAGACTCAGAAAGTGGGGGAATAGGAGGGAGGAAAAAAACTTCACGGCAAGCGCTAGGCTTATTCAAATCAAATTAAGATATACGGCTTGAAGTTGTTCGGCTAATCAAAGGGAAAGCCATCTTTAGGAAAACTGGGATAAACCATTCTTACAGCAGGGAGCGAGGCGGGTGGGATGGGTGCAGAGCACCCCTTCCCAGGTACCACGCACCTGTCCTGCTGAAATCCCACCCGTGGCACCCACCAAGGGGTTGGATTCCCCCCTCCTGGCCCACGGCGGAGAGAGGGGGGCTCAGCTCCGGTTCCAGCCCCCAGCCCCATCCCACCCCAAGTCCCATCCCCAGGGGCGCAGGGTGATGCAGGGACCGGCACGCTGCAGTCACGGGGCCAAAGCAAACATTTGCAGATTGTTTTTATTTTTTTAATATTAAAAAATGTAAATGTTATTATTTAATTTTATTATTTAATTGAATTATTTCTCCCTACCAAATCAGTCGCGGGGACGGGATGAGCAGCGCGGGGACGGGGACGCCTGGCAACAGCTGGCGCGGCATGCGGGCAGGCAGCCCGCACGGGCCGTCGCCCGCTCGGCTCTTACGACACCTCCTTCCTCGCCTCGCTTTATAATCCTGGGAAAGATTATAAATTTGGCCCCGGGGGAGTTTCGCTCGTGAATCACCTGGGCTGCAGCAAAGGAAAAACCGGGCGCGCGGGGAGGCTCCCGACCCCCTGCAGAAACAGTGGCGGTTCCCCGCAAACTCTGTGCCCGCAGCAAGCACATCCCCTCTGCATCCCCCCGACCGCTGCCGCCAGGCACCATCTCTCCCCAAAATAAACACCCTCCAGCCTGGCGCGCTGCGTCACCGTTCCCAAAGCGTTTGGAGCAAACAAAACAGTAAAAAAAAAAAACCACCACAAACCAAAAAAACCCCAAACCAACGACAACCCCCCAAAGGAAATTTCCAAGAAAACTGTGTTACTATACCCCTCCAATTATAAACAGAGTCAATTAGGAGAAATTGCAGGGAGTTTTGCGAGCCAGCAGCTCACACAGTGTGGCCCCGGCATCGCCGGCCAGGCTGGGGCTGGGTTCATGGCAAAGACGGGCGCTGTGAGCTCCTGGTGTTGACTCAAGGACAGGAGGGGGTTCGGCTCCCTTCTCCTTCCTCATCTTTTCAAGCCCTACAGTGATTTCCAGTCCCACGCCACAACCAGGGGTGACAGAACCTTATTTGATTAAACCGAGCTGGTGTTTCCACACCACGGTGACAGAGCCTGGGGAAGGATCCCCACGGCCATTCCTCCCCACGGCTTTCACCTCGCCATGCAGGAAAGCCTCATTTAGTGTAAACCCCACAAATCCCATTCCCCAAAGGAAGCTGGGCGCTCCTCCAGGAATCCCAAAACTGAGCCAAACTTCTTGCCGTCTCTCTCCATCTCTTCATTCCTCCAGGCCACTCTTGCCATCAGAAAAAAAAAGGCAAAAACCTCTTTTTTTTGTGAATTATCCAGCGCAGAGTGGGAGATGCTATGAGAAGGGAACAGCAAAGTGCCCAGGAGGGACCGCGGACATCCTCCATCTGCTTCATCTTACATTGATGTCTACTAATACTGGAGTTTTTCTACCAATAGTGGGTTTAAACCAATTTATTTGTTTTTTTTTCCTCCAGGTCTACTGCATCTTAAAAATGTGACCCTGCCAATTTTCACCATGTGAAACATCTGAAACGAGGACCTGGCGAGGACACTGGACCACTCAAAACCATTGCAGGGCAAAGCATCCAACGGCCAGTGCCCCAATCCAAACCCACGAGAGCTGTGTGGGTGCAACGGCCACGTCTTCCAGCTCAGCCCTTAAACCACCAACCTCATCTGGGGGTGACAACCTGGAAGACGCCGGCTCAGCCGCAGCACCGAGGTCTGACTGCAGCAATGGAGAAGTGAAAAGCAGGGGAGCAGGACAGAGACCCCCTTAAACAGACCTTGCCACCACCATCTCCTTGCCCTACGGACATCGCAGCATGGCCACGGAAATCCCCCGGCACACCCGCCCAGGATGTTTATAAAGCCTCCGACCGTGTGGGCTGGCTCCCAGTTCAGGGAGCCAAAGAGGAATTTAAATTAACGAGAGCTTCGACCGTTCAGCACATTGCGGGGAGAAAAAAAAAAAAAAAAGAAGAAAAGAAAATGACCATCATCCCAGTCCTGCCTGCAGCTCCACACAAGAGCGGCTGGAAACTATCTGCTTGTTCATTTTTCCAGGAAAATCCTGCCTTTGGCTTCAGTGGTGCTGGTGAGAATGCGGGAAGCCCAAGTGAACCAGTCCCAATTCCAGCAAAAGAGTAAAAAAAAATAAAATAAAATTAATCTATACGGAATATAGATTATATATATATCTCTATAATAATAGATACAGATCTTGAGATGGGTTACAGGCCATTTACCCTCCCGGGGTGCGGAGGGACAGCAGGGGAAAGCACTGCTGGGCATGGGAGACGGTTTAAGGTGGTATTTGGGCTTCCTGGCTGCCCGAAACGCTCGCTGAACTGCAGGATGTCGGGTGCCACGTTCAGTCCCCTCCATCCCCCGGGACCAAGGGAGCAGGACTAGCACCCCCTGCACATGAACATAACGATGACCCGCACGTAACGACGAGACAACAGCGACTTTATTTGTAACAGCCTTTTACTCTGGGAGGGCATATTTAACAGGGATTTTTAAAAATTACACTGGCCCTGGAGGACATTTAAGCAATTAGCCCTGGCTAGCATTAAACATGCTTTAAAATCCATCAGGAGCCATCCTGATAGGAGCGAGAGGGACAAATAACGTCCTTTGCCAGCGCTGGGACAGCGTCCCCCCTCTGAGCGAGGGGACTGACCCCCGTGCTCCTGCCGAGGACATGGCTTTGGGGCAGGACCCACGCTAAGGGTTACCTCACCGACAAGGAAGGGGCAGCGACTCAGAAGGTATTTCTCTGTCCCCCTCCATCTCAGGGACTTTTGAGGTCCCTTTGCCAGCAGCGAGGTGCCCAGTGAGCTGGAGTCACTTGAGCAAAAACCCCTGCAAACCACAGAAACCACAGTGGGGCGAAAGCCCGGCGTAGGGACCAGGCTGGAATTTCAACTCGCGGGTTTTTTCTAATCGCTTAAGCAAACACCAGTATCAGCGAAGCCGGCGGATGTGACCGAAGCCGTCTCGGGTGCGGGAGCACCGTGGCACGGCCCCGCATTCGCCGAATAACCAGCCCCAGCGTTTTTGCCACAGTGGTGGAGATTTCCGCTCTGCATGGGCGACTCGCTGGCGGCACGATGGCTTCAACCCGACCAAACCCTAATCCCTTACGCCTAATTCAGCGCCGGCCTCCAGCCCCCGCCACCGCATCCTCTCCATCCCAAGCCGGCACAGGGCAAGGCCACGCAACTCCTGCCGGGGCGGTTTATTGCTTCACTAACGAAGGGGTTTTGGGGATCGCGAGTGCCGCCCTGCCGATGCCCCTGCTGTGAAAAAGCATTCGCTGAGGACACATCTGCATCCCCAAAGGTGGGTGCTGGTTCACCCCCAGCCCCATAACCACTGCCACGTATCTCCCCACATCCACAAATTCCCTTTTTTTGCTACTTTTTCAAGCCAATGCCTTTTTGCATAAGTCTGAAAGCAGCACGGTGGGGACAAACAGCTTCCAGCACAGCCTGAGGTATTCGACTGCTTGTGCCCACATCCCCACCGTGCCAGCAGCCCTCACGCCGCCGGGTCTGCTGACTTCCCCAAATCCTGTTTTTTTTCCCCCTCCTTCCAGCCAGGTAATACCGTGCAGAACAAGCTCCCACCACCAGACACCTCCTCCCCTGTTTTATTTTACCGACAAAACCCAGGGCACCTGCTGGAAAAGCTCCTCACGTACACAACGGCACCACAACGACAACATCCACCGGCATCGCCGTCTCAGCTCCGCTTTCCCGGATAATCCGGCGCCTGCCGCGGTTTAGTCCCCCTTATAAAAGAAGCAAAGAGCGAACCGGGGGCTCCCGCGGGGGGACGTACCCGCAGCAGGGATTTAGCTTTCCCCCCTCAACCAGGGTGTTGCATTCCACCGCCGCCTTGATTTCCTTAAGCCTGGCCTAGGCACGCACGCAAATATAATACAGTAAATTATCGTAGGCTTCTGTCTAGTGCAAAGAGAGGCGAAGGAGGATCAAGTGCCCTTCAGAAGCTGCGTCTCGTCTCCCCCAGGATAAACACTTTCATGTCACGGCAGCTCAGGGCGATCGCTCTGCCCATGGAGCTCGAGCAGCGCGGCTCTCAGCTCTAGACAAGTTTCCACGCCGCAATCTCACGGCAGGCAGGTGCAGAAGCTCTCGCTTTGAGCAACTGCCTCTTCATTTATTAAAGAGGAAAAAAAAAAGAGAGAGGGGGGAAAAAAAAGGGAAGTGTTAATCGGAGTATTCCCACCGTTGCAGGGAAGGGATGCTGCGAGCGTCGTGCATGGAAAGCAGCGGCGCCTGAGCCGGATTCTGCTCCGGCAGCAAAGCTGGAGATGAGCTTTACGGTGCCCGATGGTGAGCAAAGGGACCTGGGTGCTCGCACGGCTCCTGGTGCCGAGCCTCCCTCCCCAGGCAGGACACCCAGCCCCAAGACCCATCCCACAGCACCACAGCGGGGAGCTCAGTGCCCCTTCCCGTGCTGGCATCGGGGCAGCCAGGACAACACGCGGTGCTCGGCGGTTCCTAGAAGGTGAGGTGGACAGCAAGGGCACGGATCCGGCGTCCCGTGCGCCAGGGCTCGGGTTGCACTTCCCAGAAGTGGGAAGCCGGGAGAAGCCAAAATTAGCAGGTGACTAATTCTACCCCTCGGTACATCCCCTGCCCCTGCGCCACAGTGACGGCCGGTTATCACAAGAAGATGCCGGCAACCCCTTGCCTGGAGAAAAAAAACGAGACTAAACGAGCCCAGAAGCCATGGGACAACCAGCAAGGCAGGTTTTGGGGTCGCATCTCCCTCGGCCCCCAGCCCCGAGTCCCCTTGCACCCCTCTGTCAATGCCCAGGTCCAACCCTGCACACCCAAATGGGCGCTGGGGCGGGGACGAGGACGGGAGATATGATTTCCAGCCTCTGGTTCGGCAGCGTGTAAGCTAACGCTGGGGTTATTTAAAGCCCGAGTTTTAGCAGCGTTCAGCTACTGGTTGCGTGATCAGGATAAAAAATCGCAATCCTAATTCCTGGCCCCCCGGTGCCTATGGCAACTGGTATCCGTCTCCTTGGAAACTAATCTCGTGGTATTTGAACAATGCACCAAGGGCCTTTAATCTCCCAAACACTATAAATCTTTATTCTAGCCTGCTCTCCTCCTACCCTAAGAGCCAACATAAAAAGCCTGTTGTTTTCCGCGCAGTCACCGAGAGCCTAACTCAAATTTTATATTACACAGGCACATGCTTTTTTGCCCTTTCTTTTTTTTGCTTTTTTTTTTTTTTCCCCCTCCTTCTACATTAAAGAGCAATCCCACTGGACAATGCCCGCAGGTGAATGCTTTGCCCACAGGTGATGGTTTGCTGTCTCTGAACAGCCCTGTTCGGCCCATCATGCCTGTCGCCCCAGTCTGCATGCCCACCCTGCATCCATCCAACTGGGCGCAGCTCCAGTTAGTAATAATAATAATAATAATTCCAAATTATCTAGCAAAATGTCCCCAAACTGCAAATATATGAAGACACAGACCCCAGAGTGTGGACAATGAGTTTGCAAGGGCTCAGCAAAGGACCCACCCCAGTCCCCACCAACGGGAGCGGATGCTGGCACCTCATCTTGCTCCTCAACACTCAACCCCTACGTTTTCTTCTTCTGCAAAGCCGCTGTTGATGGCACCAACCCTCCCCACTCCCGGGCTGGGCTGAGGTGGCCCTGTCCCCCCCACGCCGTCCCCAGCCCACGGCCACCAACTGCTCATCACCTGCTTTCTGCTCTTCCCAGGTAATTACCTCCACATACGGAGGTCTCTGGCAGGGAGCCGCTACCTAATCTCATTATGTTATAATTTTATCTCTAATATTTCTCTCTGGTCACTGCCGTCTCAGTATCGAGTACTCCCCATGTTACAAGATGGGCTATTTGCTAATCCCAGGCTTGACTCTCCACCACATAAATAAACTCATTAAAAAAATAAAATTACTTTCTAAGGAGATGAAAGGAGGCTCAGAGACGGTAGCATTCAACACCCCGAGCTCCCCGCTCCCTTGCTTTATTTTATGGGATGAGTCTGAAAGGCGACAACAGGTCCTGGTCGCCCCAGTGCTTGCCCTCTGCTCTGGCCCCACAGCAAGGAGCATGCGTGCAGAGAGCCGGCACCGACTGCGCCTTGTTGCCTGCAGCCTCGATGCCAGACCCGAATGGGTCATCTTGTGCTGCCCAGGCATCGCCAATGGATGAGCCTTCGGCAAAGCAGCCTGTGCCCGCCTTGGTGTGACCCGAGGGAGAGGGGCAGCACGGCAATGCCGCCACGGAGAAGGGATGCTTCTGGATCCCCATTTCCTTCCGGGGCAGCCTCTGGCCGTGGCACCAGCCCCAAAACCTGCTGTTTCACATGCAAACCCTGCCATTACCACGCCACTATCAGGGCTCGGCATTGCTGCCGCTGCCGGACACAAACAGCCGCGGGTGCCACGCAGTCACCACCCAGCCATCACCCTGCGCGGTGAGGTGACACACCAGGAGCTGCCAACTCCGGCAAACGACGGCTCTGGCTTCCCCGGGCCCCAACATGACAACCAGGGTCGCAACACCGAGTACTGCCATGCTGCTCCTGCACCCCAGGAGCAGCAGCTCCGTGGCTGGAGGGGTCCCTGGAGGTCCCCAGCGGCCGGTAGAGCCCCATGCCTCCAGCCGAGGTGTCCCGACCAGCGTCACCACCCTGACAGCTCTTGTGAGGAGATTCGCTGGTGCCTAATACAGCTTGGGTGCACCCCACAGAAGATCCCCTCGCTGTATTCACAGGGCTTTTTTTAAACGAGCACCCCAAGCATCTCGAGCCCTGCTACACCGCGTGGCAGCCAGCCTGCAGGCGAGGGACGGGCAGAGAGGGGAACGGGGACAAACCCGCACCCAGAGACAGCGATTATGCACACGTAGGCCCCAACTTGCCAATTCTTTCCCTGGCGGTGCCTCTGCCCCTTGGGGAGCTGCCTGTGCACGTCAGTGCCCTTACTTGGAAAGGGCAACGCAGCATCCCGGGGGTGTCCCCGGGGGTGCTGGGGTCCCGCCTCGCCCCTCTGGCGGGATTTGGAGTGCGGTGGGGTGGGAAGGTGGCAGGAACAGGGCGGAGGCGGCGGGAGCGGCTCTGATAGCCGGCGATTCCAGCTGTGACTCAAAGGCTGCCCCAGCATTAGGAAGTCCTGCGAGGGCTGCCCCAGGCTGGCCAGGATCCAGCCCTAAAACACAGCCAGGGCCTCTCCCGCGTGCTTCTGTTTGGAGTCACCCCGGACAAGGCGATCTGGATGCTGCCACCTCGTCCATCCCGGGACGCGCCGGGGCTCGGGCTCCGACGCAGTGGCCTAGGCCAGCATCTCCCTTCCCCTGACACCTCGACCCCCTCGAAGCACATGAGTCCCTTCTTTCCTATAATGGCGGGGGGTGCCAGCCCCCTGCCCAGCGTTGCCGATGGGCCAGTTCAGCTCACCAATCCTGCAGCCCACTCACCCTGAAACAAAGACTTTCACTCACACCCTGCTTCAGGGTGGTTTAGCAAGGCAAATTGGTCAGCAGAGGTGTCTCCCAACACCAGCGAGAAGGGAAACCCCAAGGCTGTCGCGGCACTGGCGCCACCATGACCGCGACACGGCACACGGGGCCGGCGGAGCCCGAGGTCTCACAGAAACACATGTTCCCCTCTGCTAAATTCCAGCTTAATTCTCATTTCCATTGTGTTATGAAACACATTATCTGTTGAAACTAAGTCAACAGTTGTTTGCATTTACGTGTAAACACAGCGAATATTAGGAACGGGGCCAGCATTATATTTGCATACGAAATGCGTCCTGCACTGCCCTCTCCCCATCTCTCCTCCATCCCTGCAGTTAAAGACATGGGGATGTGGGGAGATGGCAAAACCCAAGACCAAAGCAGCCCGAGAAGCAAAAAAACCCCTTGCTTTTCCTCTCTCTATTTTTATTTTTGTGCAGCGGGAGAAAAAACCAGCCCTTTAAACCCACATAACGTACCCCTTCATCTCGGGCCCAAACCGAAAGCGCTTCAAATTCCCAATGATACGCATATCTTATCAGGCCTGCTTTGCATAGCACATAAATATTTATTTGCTTTTAATCCTGCAAAGCAAACCTGCCTCATGGCACATTTCCCTTAATCGGCAGCTCCGGCGCCTGACGAAGTGGCGTCGCAAATTCGGAGCCTGCGTGAGGTGCAAGGGTAGGGAATGGGGCACCCAAGGCCCAGCACTCCTCGGGGTGCCCAGGGTGGGTTTGAGGGGTGTCGAGGTGGCCGTAAGGCACCCCGGTTCTTCACCGCTGGGGAAAGTGAGAGCCTGGCACATGTGCCCCATAATTTCAGATTTCTGGGGCTGAGCAAAGGGAGAGCACCTTGTTATGGGGAAGGCAGAGGGCACACAGCATATTTTTTGGGCTCATAGCTTATTTTTCACACATGAGCTTGTTGGGTTGAACAATAGAAACCCTCTGATGTCTTCACCCACGAGATGGGAAAGGAGGGGCCGCACCTCCAGAGACCGGCTCAGGCTCTCCATCACCCCAGTTCAGGACAACACCAAGCACAGACCCGTACCCCAAACCCCACTGTATCTCCACACAGCCGCATACGCCATGGAATTAGTAAAAACCGACAAAAAAAAAATGTGATTTTTCAAATACCAAATCACCCCAACACCAAAAGCCCCTCAATTACCTCTTGCTTCAGCCAGAAGCAGCGCGCTCACCCGCATCCGTCCCTGCTCTGCTGCTATCAAAGCACTCAAATCGGGACCCACAGAGCCCAAGATTGTGAATTAATTTCTTAATCAGCTCCCCTTAAATGGGCAGCAAGCAACCAGTCCACGGGTGCCCGCTGCCCAGCAGCAAGGGTGCTGAGCCCGGGGAAGCCGGCGAGCTCTCGGCACGGCTCTTGGTGTCGCACGCAGCCGCAGAGCGGGTAAACACAGAGCTACTTTATAATGGGCAAGTAAATATTTAAATAGGTGGGTTTATTTCGGCTGCTCCACCGCCATGCCTCGTCCTCTGCGAAGCTGCTGACCCAGATGGAGCCCAAAAACCTGATTAAAAGCAAAATGCTGTTTTTCTTCAAGATGGGAGGAAGTGCCTCAACCTCTCCCCGAGGCCGATGATCTGGGACCGGGAGGACAAATGGCCCTGGCCATCCTACGAGAGGCTTTCCCTGGGTGCTGAGTCTGATCCCGCATCTCTTGATGCTTCAAGCGAGTGCTCCTCGCAGCCCAAAACCGCAACCCTGGGGATATCAGCACCTCCCAGGAGAGGCACCCCCTGCCCTTCCCCTGGCTGCTGGGGACATGAAGGCCCCCAAAAAGGCAGCCTGCCTCTCCCCAGCATCCTACCAGCTACTCAGAACACCAAGGGCAATAAGAGAGACTGAACAGAAAGGAAAATCAATATCGAGAAGGAAGGTTCTGGGCTTAAACGCCTTTCATAGCATCGCTGGCAAAAAGCAGGTTAGTGAGGTGGGGAAGGGAAAGGCACAAAAACCCCTCGGCATGCCTGCAGCGTATGGGTTTAAGAGGAAGGGTGTTTGCTGTAAGGTTTTCCACAGGCATCACTGATGGTTTCTAGGCGGGCTGCGGACCCGGCACCCCCCAAGCCAGATCTGACTAGAAGTGAGGAGTCACGGGGAGGAGGAAGAGGAGGAGGAAGAGGAGGAAGCGCCCCCAGCACTGACATCCCAGTCGCCATGCAGACACACGCCCCAGCTGCTGCCATTTTGTGTTTGGGGGTGTGGAGCCATGGGGAGGGGGCACATGGGGACAGCCACCCTCCCACTGCTCTCCTCGCCCACGGCTCTGCCAGGAGCCATTTCCTTTCCTGCTCGTCTGGTCCTGCACCTCCCACATCTCCAAAGGGCCGGCTGGGCTGCCCCAATGGGGACAGCAACTGGGGGAACTGGGCACCTGCTGGTCCGGGTGTGGATGGGACCCCCGTGCCATGGCAAAGCCAGTATCCCGGAGCATTCTCAGCAGAGACAAGCTCCGCATTATTTTTAATTGTCAGGTTTAAAATAATAAAAGATGCCTACGTGCTCCAGCACACCGATGACAACCCAGCAGAAGCCCAGCTGTTAAAAATAACCCTTTCCAGGAGCGCGCCTGCCAGCCACCCACCGACACCCTCGGCCCCATGGGACGGGTGCTGTCCGCTCCATCCATTGACATCACCGCACCGGGTCCATGGCACGCCGGAAGGTCAGTGACCGCGGAAATACACATCTTACACGCAGAAAAGAATAAAACAAATCAACCAGGAGCCAGAAAAAAAAAAAAAAAAAACACCAAAAAAAAAATCAACGATACCTATGCTGCTAGGGGAGAAAGAGATAAATGAGGAAGAAGAACATTTCTCAGCGATGAAGCCACAACCCAAGCAGCCCGCTTTCAGAGAGTGTTTAGAGACGAGGCGACTTGTGCACTATAAGGGACGGAGGGGCAGCAAGCATCGCCCTTGTCGGCAGCTAAAGTAGAGGAAACTTTTGCATCGCTGTGGCGGCGCTGGAGCCGGCTTTTATCGTGAAGAGGCTCACATGCAGGCAGCGATAGGGCTGGACTTCTGCAGGTGTAATTCCCACGGAGATGAAGACCTTGTTTTTCAACAAGCAGCGGCATCGTACATAAATTACAACAGCAAACACGGGGAAACAAAGAGGTTTTCAAAAGAGCGCGTAATCCTCGGAGGGGCGGCTCGGGGAAAGCCGAGGGGCGGCTGCAGGGAGACAATGTGGGAGAGGTGTGGGGCTAATTTCGTGCTCTCCCACCTCCCGATAAAGGAATAAAGCTTTGGGCAGGTGGGGAAAACAAAAATAACCCACCTGAACAATGAGTATCTGAGGGGCCCAGGGTGGAAGTGGGATTTTTCATGACAGGTGCCGGGTGCCTGCTCTCCCCTGCAGCGGGATCCACTACGGAGCTGTGGGAAGGGCATGGGTGGGTGCTGGATCCATCCCGGAGCAAAGACCTGGCTCTAGGAGCTTGCACAGGGAGGGCTGGGGATGCACCGCACCGTGTCGGTCATCCCATGGGACTCTCAGGTCATGCTCGCCTCTCCTGTGTCTTTTTTTTTTTTTCCTCAATAAAACAAATAAATACAACCTGACACTAATTCTAAGGGGTTTAATAAATGTTTAATGTCCTGTTAAAGGTCGTCTGCCTCCCGCTCCCGCTGCAGACCTGTACTGACAGTGCAGGGGGCACTGGGTTTGCACTGCACTGTTTTGGGGGGGTTCCCGTGCCCGGCACGCTCCACGCCCCAGCCCGGTGTCACCCCAGGAGGCTGTCAGGCAGCGCTGGCACGGGGCTGGTGCGCACCAGAATCTTGCAGTGAACCCCTGCTAACCCCCTGCTTTCAACGCAAGTCCCCGTCTGAGCCTCATTTGGGGCTGCGGAGCGTTTTGGGGGGCAAAACCAGCAAGCGCTAACGCAGGATAAAATGCTGTAATTCCAGAATTTCCCAGAAAGATGAGATGAAATAACACCCCAGCGATGCCCCTAAAGGGTGCGGAGCAATTTATTTTCAGTGATCGTCCTCTAATGAAGCTAATTTATAACCTTGTCAGAAGGCGCACCGGTGCAGCTCCCTTCCCCCGCCTGCCTTTCCCAGGACAAAAACCTCCAACCCAAACCCCAACCAGGATGTTTATTTAAGGCCCAAAACCCCAAAGGCCCTTTAAACAAGCAGAGTTCCTCACATATTTTGCCGACCGAGCGCCGATCCATCCTCCCAGTGATTGCAAAAGGGCTTCCAGCGCCTGCGGAGGTGCCGGGGCGGGAGTCCCTGCTGCCACCAGGACAGGGTCGTCCCACTGCTTGAATGGGAGCAAGGATGGTGCTGTGGGACCCAGGGACCCGGTGGCACCCTGGAGCATCCTCATGGGCCAGAGCATCCCCACACATCAGGGTCTCTGCAGCTCAGCAGCACGGTGACCCAGTTTTTGGGGTCTTGCCGACGACCCTACCACCATCCCAACAGCCCCACACACTCCCATGGGAATCGGTCCTCACCAGCTGGAAGGGTTCAACAGCTCATCCCCTGACTGGTTAAAAGGGAGGAAACCAGAAGTAAAAGCCCTTCTCCATCCGTACCGACCACTCCTCCTTCTCCTAGGACGCGCAAGGCTCACGGCAGACACCGGCAAGACGGAGCCGGGGAGAAGCGGCGCGGCAGGCAGCTCCCACCACGCCGCGCAGCGGCGCTTTGGCAGATGGTGGATCGTAACATCGTTATATTTACCTAACGAGATTGCTTTATTGTAGCCCTCCAACAATAAAGTGAGAGAGTCTAAAGGCAGCAGCCAACTCCCGGGCTTTGACAACCCAGGTGCCAAACGCATATTTTAAATACATTTAAGTCATTATTTCAGAGGTCATGTTAATACCCTGATTTTTCTCCCCATATTAAAACACATTTGACTTGTGTGCACCAAAAAAAGATGTACAACTCAGAGCCTTAAATCCTTCTAGGCAGCAGGGAGCAGAGCTGCTGTAGCAATTCGGGCGATGCCCTGGGCGTGCGGGGCTCAAACCCGAATCCGCCCTGCCCAGAACATGTGATGGGTGTGCCAGAGTCCGGGCACGGACTGTTATTTACCGTTTGCGTGGCAAACGGGGTCCTCGCCTGCTAAATACTAATGTAATCCAAATAATAAGGATAATTCTCACATATTTAATCATTACCAGAACTCTGGGTAGAAATGATAATCAGGCCCCTGCTAATTAGGGAGACATAATCCTGCCTTTCCTACAGGTTTTTCCATCTCTGTTTCCTCCCCTGCAATGAAACAAGCAGAAAACTGACCCAATGAGGAGGAGTGGGACCTTTGATGGGAGCCTCAAACAGGTCCCAAAGCCTGACCGCAGCGGGGACACCCCTGTCCCACCGGTGCCAGTCCAGCCAAAATGCAAACCATCTGTTAGGGTTCCTTTTGGGAAGGTCGGAGCAGCAGTGTCCATAGAGGGAAAACCCAACCACTACACAGCATTTCCCTCTGGGGTCTCTGCCCCGCAGCGGGGAGCAGACCAGCTCAAGCCCCGTCCCAAACCTTCGGGCATCCCAGAGGCTGGCAGTGGGCAGGGGAGGGCAGCACCCGCCGTACCAGCACGGCTCCCAGGTGCCGTCATCCACACGACGTGCCACGCATGTTCCCCAGTCCTGAGCCATTAGAAAGTGCCTGGACTTAATTTCAGGAGCGAGGATCTCCGCTAATTAGAAGTAGGGCTGGGTTTGCCTCTCTCATTCGCGCGTGCCTGCCCGGAGGGCTCTGCCCATCTCCAGGGAGCCACTTCTGTCCCCAGTGCCATGGCCGGAGCCGTCCCCACTGCCCAGGACCAACCTGTCGGCGCCACTGGCCTGGAGCTCTCCGACAAGCAAACCAGTGGCCCACGTCCCCGGGGAAGGTCACCTCACGCTGGCACGCGGGAGTGGGTGGTTTCCCAGGCAGGAGACACGTCCACGCAAATGCAGCCAGAGAAGGGGCAAGGCGCAAGCTCTACGGGCACAGAGGCGCATCCGTCCCCACGTGCCACCCTTTAAAGATGGGCAAAGCATCTTCTCACACAGCAACCGGATAAAACCAAGGAGATCTTCACCCACCGCAGCGGTTTCATGTTCCCAGCGTTCCCTTGCTCCAAGGGACTCCCTCTCCGCTCACCACCAGTTTTCCCTACGCCAGACCGACCGCCTCCGCGTTCTTCTAACCAGCAGTTACCAGAGGGAAAGCTTTGAGGTTTTTTTTTTTTGGTTTTGTTTTTTTTTTTAGTGAGGGAGAAGGAAGCCAAGGGCTGGTCGATGGCCTCACCACTGGCACAACCCATGGCCGGGATCCCACAGGGATGGGGCTTAGCTCCAACCCACCTACCAAACGCATCTTCTCATTTAAAGGGATTTCTCAGCCCCACATCTAACTAGCCAATGAAGCTGCTGGTTAGCAGGGCCTGGACACCATGCAAGCAGCCTGAAGCATGCAAATCCCTCCAACCTCCTCCCACAGGAGGCAGCTTCTCCCCTAGGAACATCAAGCCCCCCCAGCTAAGCAGGACACGCAACCCCTGGCAGCGACCAGCACCTGCACGCCTCACCAAAAAGTGCAAGACAGACTCAAAGAAAGCTACAAACCATTCTGCCCACCAGTTTCCCCCCCACCATCTCCAGAGGGACCCGTGCCCCAAAGCACCCTCTGAGCTGCTGGGTCTTCCCGGAGCACCTCAACAGCAGCTCCATGGTGCCCACCACGACCCTTTGCACCCATCCACTCGCACGGCTGAGGGGCGCAGCCAGACCCCAGCACACCCCCCAGGGGCTGTCACCCATGGGCAGGGGACATCTGGGTTTGTCCCCTTCATGCTGCCGGGGCAGAGGTCCCAGGCATGCAGGCGTGGGCTGGATGAGACACTTCTGGGACCTCTCCTGGGTCTACACCGACCCCCCTGCCAGCGTTTGCGCCTTTTGATGTCACAGATGTGAAGAAAACGAAGACAGGCACCTCACCCCTCATGTGAGAGGTGGAGATCAGTTCTGAGGGGAGAAACTCTGGAAAAGGACAACAACATCCATGCAGACGCGCGGCAGCAGAGCGATGCTCCTGGCTGGTCCCCCACTTAGCTTAATTCTGTCCCTAAACCAGTCAGACCAGCACGGAGCGGAGACAAGGCAACGCCAAGCCAGAAAACTCAGACAGAAGCTGTTTGCGTGCAGGAACGTACATCCCACCTCAGCACAGCCTGCTCCTGAGGAAGGGATTCCTGTACCCAGCGCTTTTCTTCAGAGCATCCCACCTCCAGGAAAGCCTTGCTGCCGCCGTAGGCGAGCCCTGCGGAAACCACCGCCGAAGCATTCGTGAGGCAGCGGCTCCCGACATGGGACAAGACGCAGGGGTATTCCCCACAGCAGCGATGCCCCAGTTGCTTTTTGGGATTTCTCCAGCAGCGGCCCCCATCCCAGTCCATCGCTCCAGCACCGCGGGGGCACCACGCAGCGGGGTCGCATGCTCACCCGGACTGGCTCGACATTTTTCTCTTGGGTTCAAAGCAAATGCAACCAAGAGGGCTGGGGCTGCACTAAGAAACGAAGCATTGAACCAACAAGCAAAAACAACCTCAAATTCCCAACCCATGAAGCCCACCCGGACCCCAGCTACCGCCGCAGCCCCGGACCAGACCGAGGGCTCCTAACCTCTTTTTAAAGGTGATGCTTCAGGAGATTGAAATAAAACATGCCCTGCGAAGGGACGGGCTGCACCGTCCTGGGGCAGAGCAAGGTGCTCCAGTCAGCGAAGATCGGCCATCTCCCTGGCAAAGCTCCGGCCGGGGCTGCTCTCTGCCCCCAGCCCCACTGCTCAGGCCGGCATCCAGATGGACACCTTCCCTACAACTTCCAGCTGGGCTCTTCCCAACAAATTAATCAATAAACACATTTTTAGCTCCTGGATGGCCATCTCCATCCTTGGAAGGGACTCCCAGTACATCCTTTCTTCTCCTCCCCACCGTCCTCGAGGGGAAGGCTCCACTGGTGGCAAACCCACCCCATGCACCTTCAGCATCCACCCCTGCTCCCCCCAAAAGCCCGGAGGAGCTTTGGCACAGCCAATGAGACGCAATGCAGGCAGAGGTGGCCGGACGGTGAGAAGCAGAGTGTGGGCACCAACGCAGCCCCTCGCCTACACACAGAATCATAGAATGGTTAGGGTTGGAAGGGACCTTCAAAGGTCATCTAGTCCAATCCCCCTGCAAGGAGCAGGGACATCCCCGACTAGGTCAGGTTGCTCAGAGCCTCATCCAGCCTGGCCTTGAACGTTTCCAGGGATGGGGCCTCCACCACCTCTCTGGGCAACCTGGGACAGTGCTCTATAACCCGCATTGTAAAAAATTTTTTCCTAATTTCCAGTCTAAATCTACCCCCCTCTATTTTAAACCATTACTCCTTGTCTTATTGCAACAGGCCCTACTGAACAGCCTCTTCCCATCTTTCCTGTAGGCCCCCTTGAGGCACTGGAAGGCCGCTCTAAGGTCTCCCCGGAGCCTCCTCTTCTCCAGGCTGAACAGCCCCAACTCTCTCAGCCTGTCCTCATAGGAGAGGTGCTCCAGCCCTTTTATCATCTTCGTGGCCTCCTCTGGACCTTCTCCAACTGGTCCACATCCCCTTCCCCAAACCATCACCCACCACCAAGCCCCACCACCATGGGAGCAGCGGTCCCCATCCACACCTCTTCTCCCAGGAGGAACCGCCACCACGTCTACGCGCCACGGGGATCCGCAAATGGATTCCGGTGGCACAAGGAATAACCGCACCCGTCAGGCGGCACCAAGGCCTGCGCCCACCCCAGGGGTCAGCCCCGCAGCTGGGACATGCCTGGCCGGAGTCCCTCCGCATTCCTCCAGCCTGGCCACTGGGGTGCAGCCACCAAAATTCCCAAAGGAAGTACAGGGCATTGATAATTGCCGCAAAAAATCTGAGCTATTTCCTGTGGGAGCAGCAGATGGGAAACCCCATTAGTTCCAACAGCAAGAGGTCGCTTGTTTTGGCCTGGGATTTTTGGGTTCGGGGGTTTCTCTCCCTCCATCAGGCAGAGCGTTGCTCCAGTTGGATGTGATGCACGTCACGCAGGACAGACAGACCCTGTGCTGGCCCCAAAGCCCACCTTCCTTGCCACCTCCTGCCCCACGGAAGGTCTCACCGGATGCCTGCCGCACCATGCCATGCTCCAGCAAGGGCACCGCATCTCTCGCCTGGGCTGGCAGGGCAGGTTGCTAAATACATCCCTGAGCAGGTTCCTTCCTTCCTCTCCCAGCTTCTCATTAGCGAACCTAAACGAGCAGCGACCCGCAGCAGCACCAGCGGCTCCTCTGCCAAGACGTGAAAGACACAGCAGACAGAGGTGCTGGTGGTCACCGGCATGCGTCCCCTTCGGCACACATCCCGGGCAATGTTTGCCTTGAAAATACGGCCCTGAGAGGCAAGGCCGGCTCGGACAGTAGCAGCGCGAGGGAAAACCAGCGGCACAGCCACGATCCGGGGCACCCCGTCCCCCTGCAGTCACCGCCACCACGGCGCTCACCAGGACCCCAGCCCTGCAGAGGCGAAGGGAGAGGAGAAGGGTAGCCGCAGAGCCACGTCACGCTGCCACGGCTCAAAGGTGATGCCGATGCCCGACCGGCTGCTTGGCATTGCCCGGATGGCGGCACATGCTGCTGTGCCGGGGCTCGCGGGACGCGGCAGAGGCATCGAGCCGCGGCCTTTACCATCCCAGCCCCTCGGCCACCAGCGGGGCCAGGTCTGACGCCGGCCGCCACCGCACCACTTTCTCATTTCAGGGTGAGCGCTGCAGCAGTTTCTGCAGGTATAGGAAATTCCGTGCCCTCGGACAAGCAACAGCCAACGCACTGAGTCTGGCTGTGCCGACGGGGCCCACAGACCCGTGACCCTGCGGAATTAAAGGCACTCCCATCCGTGGGATTGTCCCCCAGCTGCAGCTCCTCCAGCGGGAGCGGTGTGGGGAGCAGACACCCCGAAGCCAGGGGCTCCCGTGATGCCAGGCTCCACGGCGACGTCCCTGGGTGGTTCCAACGCTCGGACGGGCGAGGGATGCGGCAGGAGGCAGAGCGCCCGACCCCGAATCGCCCATGACACCCGGCCCCGCGGCTCTGCAGCGATGCTCAGCAGCACTGATGGCCCCCTGAAGCACTCTTGCCCCAGCGTCCCCAGCACCCACCGTCCGAGGCTCGCTCCGGTGCAAGAACCGTTGACAAGATCTCTCCGATTTACGGCTTATCCCAAACCCACCGCCAGCCCCTCACGCTGAAAGGAGGAGGGCAGCGGCTCCCCGGGGAGCAACTTTCTCCCCATCACGCTCGTCCCTGCGTACCAGGAAACCTCTGCTCACCCCCACCAGTACCAGGGAGCCGCAGAGGACGTCTGTCCACACACCCCACGGGCCAAGGCTGCGTTACTGGCCCAGCCGAAGCCCCAAGCGCTTCGTCAGCTCAACCCCGCGTTTCTATTTCCAGTCGCGCTGCCGCTTTTCCCCGCGCCGGCGGAGAGCGAAGCAAGCCCCGGTGAAACCCTGCCTGCAGCTTCCCCTCCTGCGCGGCACCCCCAGACGATGCGGGGCACCTGGCGAGGGGTACAGGCCCCGCTGATGTCAGGGCCGGCCTGACATCCCCTGCCCCCCCAGAGCTATCACCGCCCGCCAGCACTCCCGCTCCCTGCAGCCCCCTGCCCCACCGCCCCAAGCACCCCTGTCACTCCCAACCCCTCATGTGTCCCCCCCCAGCCTTATCACATCCTAGCACCACTCTCAAGCCCCATCGTCACCCCCAGCAGTGCCAGCCTTGCCAGCCCGAACGCCCCCCCAGCTGCAATATCCTCAGCATCTCCCCCAAGCTCTACAGCCCCCCAACATCTCCCCCAGCCCTAGTACCCCCCCCAGTATCCCTGCCAGCCCTAATGCCCCCCCCACCTCCCAGCTCTCCTGCTCCCCAGCATCCCCCTGCACTCCCCCAGCCCTGATAAGCCCAGCATCCCCCCCAGCCCCATCACCTCCCTGCACTCCCCCCAGCCGTAACGAGCCAAGCAGCCCCCCCAGTCCTATTGCCCCCCAACATCTGCCAAGCCCTGCTGTCCCCCTGTCTCCCTATGGCTCCCCTGCATCCCTATCACCCCCCAGCCCTAACCAGCCACCCCCCACCCCTATCGCCCCCCAGCATCCTCCTGCAGCCCCAACACCCCCCGCTCTCCCCCAGCCCTAACGAGCCCAGCATCCCCCCCCCAGCCCCGCCGCCCCCACAACACTCCCCAGCCCTGCATCCCCCTCCCGCATCCCCACTCCCCTGCGCTCCTCCAGCCCGAATACCCCCTCAATCCCTGCTGCCCCCCCTGCACCCCCCAAGCCCTATCACCCCCCGGCATCCTCCTGCAGCCCTAATACCCCCCCCCGCGCACTCCCCCAAGTCCAGCATCCCCCCCTCCCCGCCCCAACACCCCCCCCCCAGCAGCCATAACCCCCAGCATCCCCCAGCACCGGGGATGACGGTGGGGGGGCACGGACCTCGGCGTGTGTTTGGGGTGGGGGGAAAGGCGGGGGGGGTAAAACTTTTTCCTTACCGCGGGCGGGTCGGGCGCGGCGCTCCTGCCTCCCCCGGCGAGGCTGCGCGGGAGCGGCGGGGGCGGGCGGGGGGGGGGGGCGGGGGATGGAGCCGCCTCCCGCCACCTCCCGCCTCCCCGGGCGGAGCCGGGTGGGGGCTTAAGGGGAAGGGAAAAGGTTGAAGGAAGCGGGGTGGGGGGGGAGGGTTGTTAAAAAAAAAAAAAAAAATCCAGCCAGGCTGGGCAGGGGAGCGCAGCTCTTTGTTCTGTAATCCCAGTAAAAGTGCCAGCCATTCGCCCCGCCGCTAATCCCAACCCCGCTCAACGGCACCGGCCATTGGCTGCCATTTACATACGGGATTAACCGGACGGGGGGGTTTAGAGGCGGACAGGAGCTGTCTTAAACCCTTTTCAGGCCGTGCCGAGCCGCGCCGAGCCGTGCCGGCTCGGCACAACCCCGGTGCGGTGGCCCAGTTGGCTGCTGGGGGGGTGATGGGGGCCTGTCGCCACCTGTTGGTGTTGGCATGGCTGAGCCTGGCGTGGTTTGGCTTGGCACGGGTCGGTATAGCCTGGCCTTGCGTGGTTCGGCAGGTTGGCTTGGCCCTGCACAGCTCCGCTCAGCATGGCATGGCGTGACACAGCTTGTCTTGGCATGGCCTGGCTCGGCATGGCACGGCTCAGCACAAGCTGGTTCGGTGTGGCACAACTTGGCCTGGCATGGCTTGGCACAGGTATTGCACAGCTCAGCTCAGCACAGCCTGCCCCCACGTGGCTTGGCTTGGCTCGGTATGGCATGGTTTGGCGTGGCCTGGCCCTGCATGGCTTGGCTCTGCCCAACCTGGCTTGGTATGGCCTGGCTCAGCACAGTGTGGCTCAGCACAAGCCAGTTTGGCATGGCACAGCTTGTCTTGGTATGGCTTGGCTCAGCACAGCTTGGCTCAGCACAGCGTGGCTTGACTTGGCATGGCCTGGCCCCTCACAACTCCACTCAGCACTGCATGGTTTGGCACAGCTCTGCTCAGCACAGCGTGTCTTGGCATAGCACAGCTCAGCACAGCCTTGCCCTGTATGGCTTGGCTCACCATGGCATGGCTTGCTATGGCGTGGCCTTGCACAGCTTGGCATGGCATAGCACGGCTTGGCATGGCATGGCACAGCTTGGCACAGTCTTGCCCCACGTAGTGCAGCTCAGCACACCTTGGCTCGGCATGGTGTGGCTTGGCCCTGCACAGCTTGGCATGGCACAGCACACCTTGGCACGGCCTCGCTCAGCGTGGCTTGATTCAGCATGGCCCTGCACAGCGCAGCTCACCAGCACATGGCCCGGCATGGCAAGGCCCAGCCTGGCACGGCCCATTGGGGCATAGCTTGACGTGGCGCAGCCGGGCCCGGCATGGTACGGCCCAGCTCGGCACAGCACGGCCCGGCTCGGCGTGCTGGTTCGGAGCACCCCGTTCAGCCGAGCCGGGCGCAGCGGTGCCCTACGGTCCCATCCACCCTGTCCCCTCGCCGGCCCCGGAGGCCGAGGCCGCGTTTGCCAGCCGAGAAGACGGCCCGCGAGGAGGAAAGGATTATTTTCCGAGTTCCTCGCCGCGTATTAAGGAATGGCAAATTCAAACAAATGCGAAACAATTAAAAACAACCTGACAGCGTTTTACCCTCCGAAGTTCGGGAACCGCTGACGGTCCCCCCCTTTGAAGCACGCGTTACGCAGCTGCTCCGTTGGCTGCATTTCGTTTTAAATAAGTGATGATTTATCACTGCTCCGGGGCCGTGGAGAGAGGAAAACATTTTAAGAGAAACCACTTCTTCCCGGTTTCTGGATGAGCGGGGAAGGGGCTTTTCAGCTCCACCGAGCCCCGCGCAGGCACCTGGCACCCCCCCGCAGCTCTCCCTGTGGCCTCAGGCCTGGCAAACTCGTTGCACCAGTGGCAGCAGGCTGGGGGCTGCGTGGGTCCCGGCGATTTCCCAGCGGGAACCGAGGGTTTGGTGGGACCGGGCTCCTCGGGGCAGGATGGGTCCCGCCGGGGTGGCCGGAGCCCGTCCCCAGCACGCACCCGGCACTGGCTGTCCCTGTAAACGGGGAGCGAGAACGCGCCCGCTGGATGATTAAACGGAGGATTTTCCTCCGAAGAGGGAAATCAGGGCATCGTTTGGCTCATTATCTTTAAGCCAGACCCCACCAAAAAAAAAAACACCCCCCAAAATTAATTTAATTAGGCTGCTCGAGCGCAGGAGCCAAAGGGGGAGCTGCCTGAGAAGGACGAGCGGGTTGGTCCCCATCATCTCCACAGCCCGCTGCAGGCTGAGAGCCATGGCGCTTGACCAGGGAAACCAGAAAAAAAGGGGAAAAAGTGTATTTTTGGAGGCAGTGCCCGGGTGATGCGGCTGTGCGCATCGCCCTGTTCCGCGGCCCCCCCCCCCATCCCCACCACAGCGGGCAGAGGTTTCGGGCAGCGCTGGTGTCCATCCTGCGGCCACGCTCAGGTCGGCCTCGCGCTCATCGTTGCTCCCCAAACATCCTCTGGCCGAAGACCAACTCCTGGCTCACTCCAAGAGCGCCGGGAAGCGCCCTCCCCTTTTCCTTTGCTCCAGCGGAGACCCCCGGAGCCGGGGATGGCTCTGTGCCCGCCGGCTTTGGAGGTCCTGGTTGGGGACCGCGAACCGAAATAAGGTTGGAGACCTGCGGGTGGCACCTTCGGTCACCGGTGTGAGCCCACAGCGGAGCTCCCGAGGGAGCCTCTGCTTCTGTGCCATCCCCAGGTGGGGCTGCGAGCGCTCGCGGCGGGCAGGAGGCCAACACGATCCTGGAATTTGGAGAAGGAGACGGGGAAGATGGCGTAGAGGAGGGCAGGCCGCCAGCTGAACCGTACGAGTGCTGGGAGGGCTGGGCTGAGCCGCAGCTCAGCTGCTCGGGGACATCTCCTGCGGCCACTGCCGGCTGGGCGCTACGGGCCTCAGGGGGGAGGCATGGCCTGTCTGGTGGGGCCCAGATGTTCTCCAGATGTTCCACTGGAACTGAGTCCACCCAGGTGAGCTCGGCCCCCTTGAGCCCCTCTCCCGTGGGGACGCTCACGCTGATGAGAAGGATGCGGGTCCAGCCCGGGAACGGATGTGACGGCTCAAACTCCCTCTTGCAAGACGTTTTATTCGGGAGCCGAACCAACGAGCCGCACAAACCCATCCAACGAACGAAGGGCGTGAGCGGGGGGGTTTAATCTGCTCGATCTGCGGCAAGAAAGACGTTCCTCGTCGCAGCGCCAGCGAAAAGAAAAGGCAACATCGCCAGGGAACAATCCTATCTGCAGGAAGATTTTTTTTTTTTTTAATTTGTTAATTAGTGACTGCTGGGCATCACAAGAATCGTTGTTTTCTCTGATATGCTGATTTCTTCTGTCTCTCGGTGGAATTGAAGATCACAAAAAATTAAAAAAAAAAGACAAGCTGCTGCTTTAGAAGAGGGAACGGGGAAAAAAGTTTGAGTAAGGTCAGGAGAAATTTAATTGAGAGATGAGTTTGTTTCTTCTTTCCTGAAGGGGCATTGTGTTCTTGTGCTGTAGCAAATTGCTGGTTAGAATGACGGAGGCAAAACAAAATGGTTTTTAAATTAGAGATCAAAGAGTGGGACGTTTCTGGAAGCCCCCCACCACGCGCTGCCGCCGGGCGCGTCCCTGCGAGCGCTGCGGACGCGGGGAGCTGGGCTGGCAGACCCAAAAACCATGCCGGGAAACGCCTGGAGGGCAAAGCGCCGGGGTCTGCGGCTCTGGGGGGGAAGTTTGAGGGTTTGGGGGGAAAAGACTTTCTCAAGCCGTCGCTTGCGCTTGGAGGAAGCAGATTTTGCATGCGGTGAATGAACCACTGGTTGCGGGGCTGTGCATGCAGGGAGCGCATCCTGCGCCGCGAACAGCTGCGACGTGGGAGCGGCGCACGGGGCACCTGGGAGCGTTATTCGTTCTGCATGATCTACGCCGTTGAGTAAAACCGGCAAGGCTTCCGCGCAAAACCCGAGCTGGGATCTGTTGCTCCCAAACATATTTGTCAAAAGATCAAATAAAAAAAAAAAAAAAACCCTCTCCGTTCGCTGCCTGCCAGGGCGCAGCGATGGCGCGCGGTGCGTATTTGCTCTGCCTGTCTGCGTCAGGTGGATCCATCTGCGGAGCCAGCGCCCAGAGTTGCACTGTCCTTCCAACGCTGCGCCGCAACGAGAGTTCGCTGCGGTGCAACAGAGAAAACGCTCTTCCAGTTGTCTCGAGCGCGTCCCTTGAATTATTTCCAGCCTAATGAGATCCCAAACCGCAGCCTCCCGGTGGCATCCCGGGGAGATTTCCATTTTTCGACCCCACCGTCCTTCCCAGCTCCGCATCACCTGGCGGGAGGAAAGGGCTTCTCCTCGCCTGGCCCTGTCACTGGGGTTGGTTTTGGCTCATGAGTGCAAGGGCCGGGGAATCCTTCGCACGGAGGGCGGCCACGGGTACCGGCTGCATCCCTGGGGGGGGATCCGACAGCCCAGTCCTCGGTCCCGGGGTCCCCTCTGCAGACTGCAGGCATCCAAAGGGGACCAGGAGTGGGAAATCCCACTACCAGGCCTGGGAAGGGAGGCACTGGGGCGCAGCAAAGCCGTCCCCACCGGAGAACCCACACCCTCACAGCCCACCCGCTCCCGCCCCAGGTGTGAACCGAGAGCGTCGGTTCTCTGCAGGCGTGGGGTGTCTGTGCCGGCGCCCCTGTGGCACTGCCGGCTGGGTGCAGCCCTCCCGGCGCCCACCCGCTCGCGCCCTTGCAGCGCCGCTGCCAAGGGCAGGAGGCATTGACATTCCCGTTGGGTCCATGCGGTGCAAAAGCAAACTTAACGATGTTATCCGCCGGCCTGGTAATTAATACCCTGGATGCTTTTTATTGGAATGAGCGAGGGCCGGGACATGCCGGGGGTTTTAATGAAGGGCCGTGCCACGTCCCCCCAGTTCCCCCTAGAAGGGGCTGTGCTGGGGCTGGGGGGAGACTGGGGGGCATTTTGGGGTCTGGGGGGGGGCTGCGGGCTGGGTCGTGCCCCATGCCGGGTGCCCCCAGCCCTGCACCCCCCCCACCAGCCCCTGCACCCCGCTCTCCCTCCCCACGCACTGCAGCTGGGCACCGCGCTGGGTCCTTTTTTAAAGAAAATGCTTTTAAGATCTTTAAGTAGCAGGCAAGAAGCGTTTCCCAGGCTGTGGCTGTGCCACGATCCGCAGCGCCCGTTCGGGGTGGGGAGGGGGCACAAACCCACCGCCCCACAGCGCCGGGGACGCCGGGATCGTTTTGCTCCAAAATTGCTATATCTGCAGCCGATTCCGCTGCTATTTTTAATACGGATGCCTTATTGAGATTCAAATGAACGTTTCAAATCCTCGCTCCTTTGCATAATTCTTTTTAATTAACACTTCAAAGGTTTGAACACAAGATCCGTGCTATTTCCCTAACGAAGTTGACTGAATCTCCTTTCCCCCAAAGCCTCCCCCCGCCACGTTTCCGCGGGCCAAAGCTGGAGACAGGTCTGTCCCCCGTGTCCCCTGCACGGAGGGGCTGTCGGGGTTTGGGATGGGGCTCTGCAGAAAGGGGAGCTGAGGAAGAGAGGGGGACGAGGGCTGCAGCCCCCGCTCGCCACCCCGGCCAGCACGGGGCCTGAGCCTGGCGCAGAAATCGCGGTGTTTGAAGCGAACGCGGCCGAGGCCGCTGCTCCGCCACCAGCGCCGACCGCTGCTGTCACACAGCCGTGCCCCCCAGGTGGAACAAAACCCCCCGGGAAGGAGCACCCCCTCTCCAGACTGCGTTTTGGTCACATTTTCAACCTTTTTGGCACCCAAAAGGCCCAGCGATGCTTTCCTGCCTTCTGACGGCGTACTTAAAAAAACTGACATCGCTGCACGTGAATACAAGCGAGAGCTGGAGCTTTTCCTCAGCTGTCCCGAGAGCCGGGAACAACACGCCCGGCAGAGGAGAGGAAGGACGAGCCCAGGCCCTCACCCCACCTTCCCCGCGTCCCCGTACCCCCGGGGCCCCCCTGGCGTGAGCAGAGCAGCCTCCCTCCACAGGATCGGGCCCCCGAAGAGCAGCGCGGTGCGACAAGCGGGGGAAATGAGCTTCAGGTTTAATTCCTGCAAGCGCAGAAGTGATTAGACACAACAAAATTGTATAATTAGGATTTAATAAGCGGCCGTCCCAGACATGCAAAGAAGTAGGTTAGACAGTGGCCTTTGTTCAGCTACAAAAGACATTAATTTGCAAATATTCTTAATATTCATTTTCTGTTATTTAGGCTGATATTTTGAAAGTCTCCAATAAAATAGAAATCCAGACTAAGCATTCCAGTTGCATTTCCAAGCGCAGGAATCCAGCTTTGATGTTCTCCTTGATAACATCTTTTTAGAGCCTTGACTGCATCAAATTAAATTCTGATTACCCTGATAGCGCGATACGGCTTCCAAATGTATTCAGGTGACTTTTTGTTCTGGAAGGAAATTAGCTATTTTGACAAGGATGCTTGTTAGGCAGCAAAGAAACGGGGAGGAAACACCCTTGCCAGGGAAGCAGCGCGTTCCCGGCCCCGATTTCGGCGCTGGGGCTGCCGGCCGCGCTGGCATTGGAGCCGTGGCGGGGAGGGGACGCGGGCAGCCCCTGCAAAAGCAGAATCGCACTTTTGGGGGCTCACAGATCTCCCAGCACCACACAGAGACCGGGTACACCCGTCCCCTCCCAAGGGGACACCCCAAAGGGACGCACCCTCTGGGGCCAGGACCACGGGTGGCCGCAGGATGCGCGGTTAGAGCAGGGTGGCCACATCCACACAGAGATGTCCCCTCTGCACGCATCCCCGCACAGAGAGGCCACCTCACGTCTCACCCCTACCTCACCCCCCCTGGATTAGACCCAGCCGTGGGCACGAGCACAGCATCCTGGTGGGATGATGGCCCTGACGTGGATGAGGGTGGGCATCCCACCCATGGCCTCTCCCGAACCACCCACCGTGCCCAAGGAGCAGGTTGAGGTCCCCTTCCCATCCCTTCGCGTGCAGCAGTGCCGCTCTCTGGCCCACACTCCTGGATGCTAGGATGGAAACACAGTGCAAATATTATTGTTGGCAGAGCTTACCCGCTCCCCGCTGCGATTTAGGCATCTTTAAATTCATGTTTTATTAATCCTCACCGTATGATGAATCCTCACCGCACTGAAATGCGTAGTCTGCAAACAAAGGCATGCGCTACAACATTATCTCTAGGAACTAGTGGGGCTCGGGCACTCCTTGTAAACGTGCACATTAATGAATTTTATAGCAGAACCACATAAAAGATGGAGCTGGGGTCACCCACCCTGGGCAGGGATGTGGTGCTCCCGGCCTTTGCCCAGGGAAGGGCTGGCGTGATGGAAAATGCACTATTTTCTGCCAGCTCTCCTGGGGAAGAGCCTCCTGTCCCCAAAAACCTGTCTGTCCCGGGTGCACCTCTCTCCAGGAGCATCGGATGGTGAAGGGGACTTGTTTGGTGATCTTGCAGCCACCGCTGGAGCCGTCCTCCCCCGCGCCGGCAGCCCCGGTGGCGAAGAGGGGACGACGGGGCAGGGGGTCACCAACTTTGAAACAGCACAGGGCCAGGGCTGAGCCGGGACAGGAGTCACCACCCCACACTGGAGCCACTTGGCATCTTAGGATGCTGCCGCTCACTCACATCAAATCCTCGTAAAACAAAGGGGAGGGAAAATAACGACTTTATCGCCCTCTTGCCCACCACCAACGCAGAGGTCAGCCCGGATGGACCTTCCAGTGCCCAGAGATTTCTCCCGAGCAAAGTTCAAATCACCGATTCTCCTTCCAGCCGCTGGAGGACGGCGAAGCACAGGGCAGCACTGGATGCCATCAGCACCCGCTCCAGAAACACGGACGCAGTGACCCGGGAGCAGCTGCTCGCGCCCAGCTGTTTTTGGAGATCTGAGACTTGGCACTGCACAGGGCCAGGGAGCTGGTGAGGAAACAAAAAGGCCCAAGTTCTTTGTTTTTGACAACTCTTACACTTCGGAAAAATAAAATAGCACCGTCCAGACCACATTAGGGCTCTGGAATAGGGCTGCAGGGGCAGTTTCCAGGGTTTATCATCCGTGACCTACTCTGGCATCAACCGAGCACCTGCAAACCTCACCAGCTATTCAGAAAGAGTTTAAAACTTTCAGGTAATCCTGGTCATGGGAAAATTTGAAGAAGTCCAGGAAAAGAAGCAACCAGGAAACAAGGAAAAAAAGCATCCCAGTTTTTTTTTCCTACAGCCTGAACCGGCTGGCAATACCAGGAAACTCCTGCCCTTCTGTGAAGGATCTCCAGCCCGTGGGCACAGGAAAAGACAGGAGGATGGATGGATGTTTTGTGTACGGGGTCCTGGGGAGCCAGGGCACGGGCAGTCAAGGGAATTCCCAACTAAGAGATGCTGTACCAAGGGAAAAAAAGAAAGAAAAGAAAAAAAAAAAGCAGCATATGTATGGGTGTGCAGTGGGAACACAGGGGAAGAGGGGCAGGAGGCTGGGCTGGGGAGCAGCGTGGCTTAACCCTGACCCCCACATGGGGCTGGCAGCGACCCTGGCAGCCACCACAGCCCCCCAGGACCAATCCACGGCAATCTCCTTTTCCCTACAGGGCTTCAATGAGCTGGAAGGGATGAGGCCGCCCCAGCCACTGTCTCTGCCCCTGTAAAATCAAGGCGGCACCGCTCAGAGGGGTAGGTGCCAGGCTGGAGGTGAAGGGAGCTGAGCCCTGCAACTCCTCGCCTGGGGTGTTGTGGATGCATCAGGGAGGGAAAATAATCATGGATTAATAAACAGCACCATCACCCCAGGGCTTGGGAGAGAGCTGAAGCAGCAGGCAGGGAGAGCTCTGGGAAGGAGATGTTTGGTCTGGTTACCCTCACCTCCAGCATAGGCTGCAGAAAACGCCAGTGCCAGCTCCCAATGCGTCAGAGCAGCCAGTGCAGGCCTGCAGCCTCTCCGCTGTTCACAAGTGGAGCCCAACTGCTGAGGGTACCAGGTCCCTGTTCAGGCTCAGGGCAAGAGGAATGGCCAAAGCCGCCCCTCGCCCCCAGCCCCTTCCCCCCTCACCACCCGGAACACACAGCCAGGAGCCCCGGGGCACCCGACTTCAGCCACAGATTTTATTGTTTAGTAAGGAGCTCACCACAGCAGCAAGCCAGGACAAGGGCGCAGGGTACAGGGATACAGAGCTGCAGGAGTTACACAGACAGATTTGTACAGCTTTTGTACAGAGGAAGAAATAAAATTAATCAAATAACAAAATAGACATTAGCAGTCAAACCTTTTCTTTTTTGTTTTTTTTTTTCTTTATCATACTAACAAAATCCAATAGCCAAAAGATGACTAAGCTACAAAAGTGTAATACATGGTGTAAGGGTACAAGGTATCAGCCATTTACACACCTAGTGTCATCTTTATTCTGGTCGCTTACAGGAGGCCTACGGGAGCTTAGTGTATTAATAATTCCCCACAAGATAGTGCTGAGCTGCTAAAGCTGCTGAACAATGGAGTACTGGAATTTTTGTTAAGTTTTACAGTGTCCTTTGCATCCTTTTGTTTTAGTCAAACCCTCATGCATCTCTACCGCGAGCCAGAGGAACCGCCGGCAGCAAGCAAGAGCTGTGAAGCTTTGGCCAACAGCTTGGCACCCACGGTTCAGCACAGCACCGGCGCGGTGCTGCCCCTGGCTCCAGCTCTCCGGGTGCTGTAGGAAGGATAAAGCTGGAATCACCAACCAAGACGGATTCTTTTCCTTTTGGCCTAGAAGGTTACAGAAGAAATCACTAAACATGGAGCAGTCTCCACTTCAAAGACTTTTTTTCAGTAGGTAGCGTCTCAGCCTTCAGCAGCGAAGCATCGCTGACCCTTGGGTAACGCAGCTGTCGCCGAGAGATGCTCTCACAGTCAGGGGGAGGTCCTTCCCCTGGTGCTGAGGGCTCCAGCGGGATGCTGAGCAGATCCTCCCACTCCCACCCTGCAGCGGTGCTCAGGGACACGAAGGTCACAGGTCCGGATGCAAAACCAGCGTGGCACGCGCAAGCCAGGAGAGGGGCTGGGGAGAACGCAGCCCCTGTACCAGCTCCTGGGGATGAAGGTATGAGGAAGGCTGAAACCAAAGTGGGAGCGAAGGCACAAACAGGAACCAGTCCCTGCCCAACAACAGGAGGTGGGTGTCTCACTGCTCCAGTGCCCTTGAAAATCTCCCCTGAAGAACCAAGCCAGTACAACCAAATACCGTGAAGTACTTTATACACCACCACACAGGCAAAAATCGCACTTAAACTTACAAATAAATAGAGGGGCTGGGGAATCTCCTCCTTGTCCTTTCCAAGTCTGTCCCTAGTTTGGCCTTGTACAACCTCAGAGGCCCAGCCAGAGGCAGGTGCCCTCAGGAAGCCCAATTTGGACACCATTTGGTGTCCAAATGCTCTCCTGGCCTCTTCATACAGAGCTGAGCTGAAATCCAGATGCGTGTGACAGCACATCCTGTTGACAGTGTCATCCGTCCTGTCTGGGCAGCAGCTCCCATGGACCTGCACCCCAAGAATGGTGGGGACACAGGGGACCTGGCTTCACCCTGCTGTAACACAAAGACCACGCAGCCTCTGCAGAAAGCCAAGAAGTGCCATCAGCTCCCAGGTGATCCTTAGGGACCAGCACAGCTATTAACAGCCAGAGAACACCACCACCACCACCACCTTTAACCTACTCTCACCCATCTGCCTTCTCACCTGAGCTGACCAGGAAGAGCCACAGGTCTGAGCCACTCACAGGGGAAGGTCCCTGGGAGGAAGGAGGAGTCAGAGGCTCCTCCAGCCTGGTCCACTGCCACCTTGACAACTTTGGATCTGTTTAACAGAGCCAAATACATGGTCCCCATAACCACTTCTGGGGGATGTCGCCCTGTGCAGAGCCAAAGGTTCATCAAGGGAGGTGGAAAACGCAGGTGTCTTTCCTCTGCAGATGAAGGCAGGTGGGTCACAAGTCACTAGAAGACCTATCAGGGAAAATCAGGTACAAACCAGAATGGGCTCTCCCATCTGCAAGCAGCCAGGAAGCTGGAGACAGGCGGCACAGCAAGAAGCACTCGGTGTTGGCTCCACTCAAGCCAGCAGGAGCTGCAGTGGTGACTTCAGAGACCATCCAGCCAACAGAAGCACTTGGGGAAACACCAGCCCTAAGTTCTCAAGAACAGCAGCTCCCAGTGGGGCATTCACTGTTGTGGGCTGCAAGAATGAACACTCCCTCTGGGATTTTCCTAAATCACTTTGGAGGTGAATACACCAATCAGAAGGATTTTGGAGACCAGAGCTATGATCCCTTGGAAAGTCCTGGTGCTAAGCACTTCTACAAGGCAGGATGGGATCCCACTTGAATTATTTTCAGCCAATTAGATCACAAGCTCTGCTGCACACCAGATCTAAGTTGTGTCTTCTGACCTGCTTTACTCTGCTGAAGTGACCTTTTTCTGTCGTCTTCTCCTGGAACAGATGGAGAGATCACTAATCCTGCACCAAGTGAGCAGGGCCCAGTATTGTGTTGCAGTCCAGATTCAGCAATGTCCTCCTCGTGGCAGAACTGCAGCCAGGAAGCCCAAGCCTTTCCCCAAGTTGCCCATCATTCAAGGAATTTAAGAGCTTGATAACCCACTAAGAAAAAAGTAGTACAACTTCATTAAGAAAGCAGGGCAAAAAGCCATGAAGCTGCCATGCCGTGATGTTCACCTGCCTGTGGTCTGGCTCAGATCTCCTCTCTCAGTGGTCTCTTCTGTCTGGCCTTCTTTCACAAATGCCCCATCGTACCACAGGAGCTTCTGGAGACCTGAGGGGTCAGGCACCAGGGGAAGCCTGGTAAAATATTGCTGTGGCTCATCCCTGTGGTGTTGAACAGTGAATCCAAACTGGACACCCTCTCACCTTTAAGAGCATATTGTCCCTTTCCTCCACCCTAATGTCCCGTGGGAGCTGCGGTGTAAAGTTAGAGAGAAGAGTAAAGCCTTCAGAAGAAGGAACATGACCCTTGTCTGGGCCTGTGCTGCTGCGTACAGACACAACAGCCCTGTGGGCTCCAGTCTTGGATTTCTTCTGCTCCCAACGCTCATACTCAGGTCGTGCACAGAGGATTGCTGTGCCCACTGAACACAGCCAGCCACCACTGCATGACACAGCGGCACCTTAGCCTCCTCCATTCCCAGTAGCAGGGGATAGGCATCATACTGAAGAGCCAAGGACAGCTCTGGAGAATGGCCAGGCACTCCCCGATTAGCTGTCAAATTAAACAGGCAAGGAGGGAACCGTCTCCTCAAGGCATCTGTCCCACACTGACTGCAGCCAGCGTGGAGTTCTTGAACCAGTGACGCCGAGATCCAGCTGTCTGTGGAGTCCTGTGCCCAAAACAAACCCAACAAAACGCACTGGAGCGAGGACCACCATGCTGGGCAGCCTGGCCATGGCCCAGGGCAGCGGCAGAGCTGCTCAGCCATCACTCTGCAGGAAGGAAGGACAACCTGAGCGACATGTGCCTGTCCCCAAGCTCCTTCCCAAACAGCAGTGGGCAAGAAACAAAATAAATACCCCTCTGAAACCAGACTATTTCCCATGACATGCTATGATACAAGTACTGAGTGCAGCCTCCATGCTCTAGAACAGCAACGTCTTCTCCAAGGCGAAGAGGGAAACATGTCCCCACACCCTGTCTTCCTCAGCCTACGTCTGCCAGCGTGACCAGTCAGCCCAGCAGGTTCCACTTGCTTGTGCAGGTCCTTCAAAACACTGGGGTGGGTGGAAGGGAAGGGACAGACCACGTGGGAAGAGTGCAGCCTCTGGGCACGCGCTTTGGAGTTCAACACCACAAGCAAATCCCTTGGCAGCTCCTTTGGGGTCACTGGGACTCGCTGACATTTCAGTCACCGTTCGGGGCAGCTGTCATCCAGACCATGTCAGCTGGTGGGACAAGGGCAGCTCAAGCAATACAAATTCCACAGTCAAAACCAATACAGGTTAAAAAAACAAACCCAGAGAGATCTTTCTGCTCCCTCCTGGAACAATGGCTGTCTTGGAAAACTGGACTCCAGGATTGTCCTGATTACATCAGTTAGTACATTATAAACATTGTCCTGATTTAGAGTGAAAATACTGTGTCTGAGTCTTTTGGAAGTGCTAAAGCCGGATGGGGTAATGTTTTTCCTGACTGTGCACAGGAGCTGATACTGGCATGAAATGATCCTCTTCACCTCTTCTCTATCAGAGCTTCTCCTGAAGAAAAAAACAAAACAAAACAAACAAAAACCAAAAAACACCTTGTTAGGCAAAACAAGAGCAAGCAGAGAGGTCTTTTTACAGGAGGGGAAACTGAGGCACAGTGTCAGATGCCAGGAGTAGAGAACTCCAGCCTGACATGCCCTGACCCACTGCTCTGCCCAGTAGGTCACGTTGCCTCTTCCTGGGGCTGGCCAGCCTGGCCGTGCGGAGATGAGATCTGAGGCTACAGATCATGAAAAACATGGGAGACCAGGACAGCACGTCCCATGAATGCCACCCAGGTAAAGAGGATGGCAGAGATGTGAGACCAAGCAGACTCTAGCTGGTGCTGTCAGGAGAGGAGCTGTACAGGCATCAACACAGGACTCTGAACGGAAACTCCCTCCCCGCTGCTTCTCCCAGAGCAAGTGCCCATTGCACCTCAGTGTGGATCCCACCAGCACCTTCCTGATGGCTTCACATGGTTTTGATGCTAAGGTGACGTTCCCATTGTGCTTGGGAACTGGAGTTGCGCAAAGCCCCTTGCTTTCCCTGTGAAAATGACAGGGTCAAGCTTTGCTGGCTGAACCGCCTCCACCCAAGAGCTGTCCCCAGCACAGCAGGTGAGACACCACGCGAAGCAGTCACAACATTCTGCCTCTAACTTACCTCTTGCTTGTGGGATTTGTCCTGCTGGTGAATCCCGTTAGCAGACCCTGAATTTCCAACACTCTGCAACAGAGAACAGACAACGCTTACTGAAGAGGGACGCAGAGCCCAGCGGTTTGCCTGCCAGTGCTGAGATCTGGCAGGACTGCCAGCTCCTTCCTTAGCAGCCCGCTCCACAGAAGGAAAGGAGAATGCAAAAATCCCACCCCAACTTTGGCAAGGAGCTTCCTGCCGTCTGCACCCTAGCCCAATTCTCGTGTCGGACTGCAACCTTCCCAGCTACAGAACATCCCCCAAGTACCTGACAGACACAGACCCGCTCTTCACTTCTTCTGACTCTTAAATCCTGACAAACAAACCCTCAAGTCAAGGGCTGCGTTAGCTGCAGAGCATGGCACAGCGAACATCCCCGCAGTGAAAAGAACATTTGCCATTCCCCATTTCCCGTCTCTGGGGATGAGACTGGCAGCCAGGACAGGCTGTTCTATCTTTAGAAAGCACAAGAACTTTTAAACATTTATAACGTTTCTTTAGCAGGGATAACATGGAGCCCTTCAGCTTCAAAATGACAGCACAACCGGCACAAACAAGAGCAGAAAGCTGCAGCCTGAAGTCACAGCGTGCCGGATGTCAGTTGCTTGGCTCTTGGTAATCAGATTCACAGTTGTTGGTGAATTGCTTACGGCAGCAAAACCAGACATTACGGGGAGACAAGACTGCAAACTTTAAAACCCATCATTACAGGAGTCCCAGCTCCCCAGCGTCCAACTCTTACCGTGATCGTGAAGGTGCATTATCAACCCTACAGGACAGAGGTTTCGTTTGGGCAGGAAAAACCAGGCAGAGATTGAAATCAAGCTCTGCTGTGAGAGCCTAACCTGTTTGCCAGGCAGTGCATCCTACCTGGATGGATGGCAGGAACAGTGCCAGCGTAGTGATTCAGCCTCGGGGTCTGCACTCACGGCCCTTGCACAAGGCAACATATCCCACCTGCAGCCCACCCGAGCTGTGCACTGAGCAGCTCTCAGATACCAGGAATTAGGTTTGAAATTTGGTCGCGGTACATGGTCACGATAACGAACGAAGTGGTGCAATTCGCTTGAAATTAAATTTCAAAAGCTCCCAGAGCAATAACTGCAAATTCTCCAAGAAAAGGCCCCAGCGCCAAATCCTTGTCACTTTCTGCAAAGCTGCAAGATGAGAGTCTCCCAAGAGACAGAGAAGGCAAAGATCCTCTTCCTCTGTTATAGGACAAATACGTTGCAGCTGCAGGCATGGAAACAGCGAGGCAGCAATTACTCAACAAGGAGTAAAGTGCCACTATGCTCCCCCAGCTCCTGCACCTCCTCATCCAACAGCAAGGCCAACCACGCACATCAAGGACTGCCGGGCACGGCGGCTGACCAAGCCTGCGAAGGGAGAGCAGCAGCAGCTTGCGGTAATTAGAGATTTCCTTCTTGAGCATGCTGTGAAGCCAAGGCTTTGCAGACAAAGGGAGAGCAATGCCAAGGCAGATCCCTGGGCAACAGCTGCTGCTGTCAGAGAGGAGATGGGAGGTCAGAAGGTAGTGCAGAACAGGTTACAGCAGAAATGTGATTCTAGGGAAGAACCATCAATTCCCCAACTATTGCACCAGAATCTCTTTAGGCCAACAACATCCTCAGACTCAGCCTGAAAGTCCCTGGTTAACAACTCCCCTTAATAAGGGGGAAGGATGAGTAGATACTATACCAAAACTGGCAGCTTTGATCCAGAGTTCCTTATAACTAGGCACTTTGAAAATCTGACATTAATAGAAGTTTGAAGCCTAGCTTCCTGCATTAATTCTCCATCTGTCTCTTAGTACCATGGTTTGTAGTTGAAGGCATAATACTATCTTGTTGTGTCGCCAAGATTTCTTAGGCATGGTCAGGTCATCTTAGATTAGCTGACCTCATAAGGCCCATTCCAACTTACTTCATGTAAGATTAGTTATTTTCTACAGCTGAGGAAGAATAATTACCACCTGTACCACCTCTGGAGACAGGAATGTGAAAGGGAAGATTTCCTTTTCCCAAGGGACATAGCATTAGAGCAAACAGAGTAGCTTCCCCCACCCCTCCCACAGCTTCCAGCAGATGAGGTTGTCATGATGCATCTTCATTTGACACCCAGCAATTTCAGCAGAAGCTGCAGTCGCTCTGGAGGTACTGACAGGATCACAGTAAGTCTTGGACTGCCACAAACTTCTCATCACCACTACAGCTGTCCTGTCTGGTGCTGGCAGACGGCTGCTGCCGCTGCACTGCAGGATACAAAGAGACTGTCTGTGACACGCAGATGCTCAGCTGAGCCAGCACAGCTTTCAGGGCTGCAATTTTTACCACGCACCTTCCTCCTGACTGCCTCCCTGCAAGTACTACTGCAACACAAACAGCCATTTGGTGTGTCTGCAAACTGTACAGAAGATGGTGTCGTGGGAGAAGGAGAAAAGCTGACACCCCCCAGATTACCTACCACAACATATCTGCACCTGCACAAGGTAAAACAAGCTTTCCACCCATTCTCTGCATCTGCTGGCTTGCTCTGTACTATCCTAAGGTGTCTGCTTGAATGTGAATTGTAGCTCATTACTGCAAGAGTAAGATATTTTTCAGCTAAGAATTTAAATGAGCAATTACAAGAGGAGCACTGATGCATCTGGGCTCTGAAAGCCATGGCCCGGTTGCAGACAATAGAGCTGGAAGAGTGAAAAAGGACACGAAGCACAAAGCTTGGCACAAGGGACAGGTCACTTCACAGGAGGAAGCCGTGAAGGCTTAGACACCACAGGTACGAGACAGGAAAAGGCAAATGTGGAGAGTCAAGTTATTTGCGGCCTTCAATTTCACGAAGAAGGATGCAAGACAAACATTAGAAACAGTTTTTCTTTTGTCAGAAGAAACAAGGGGAGACCAGAGGAAATCAGGAAGAGAAGACAGCAACTGGAATGGGAAAATCCGTAGTCCATTAGCAAAACCAGACCAGACACAGAGGTGCCTCCAGGAACTGGTTAGAGAAATGGAAAACATTTTCCCAGCCACCTCCAAAGTTTTTGCTTACAGACTGCAAGGAAACAATCCTCTCAAAGAACAGAGATGGGAGAAACCCTCAACTGTCTAAAGTGCCTGTACTGCAAGGATATGCAGTCTTATACCATTGTAGAGTTACTCACACTGTAACTCTCCCCAAAACAACCACATTCAGCAACCATTCTGGCAGAACACAAAATAATCAGTAATTACCCATTAGCAAGGCTTTTCTTAGTTTTAAACTACATCTGACAGAACAAAGTTTCATAGAATCATAGAACGGTCAGGGTTGGAAGGGACCTTCAAAAGTCATCTAGTCCAACCCCCCTGCAAGGAGCAGGGACATCCCCAACCAGATCAGGTTGCTCAGAGCCTCATCCAGCCTGGCCTTGAACGTTTCCAGGGATGGGAACCCTGGCTGGTTTTGCCAGGCTGCTTCCAGTAGAGGGACTGTATCACCCCCACAGCACAGGGCAAGATCCCAGGAGGTTTCCCAAGAGAAACGACTGCCGATTGCCGAGTGACCCGGGAAACGATTGTCAATGCTCTACCTGTGATTTCTCGGAGGAAAGTCTCATCGCTTCCATGAGCTTCTCCATCTGGTGGCCCTGCTCCAGCGCGTTGCGCAGCACATCCTCTGTGCTGACAAGCCGGTGCTGCAGCCGGATCACTTCCGACTCTGACGAGGGGTCTATCAGGGAGTATCGCCTCTGATCCGTTACTGATTTTTCCTTGTCCTTATGTAGCAAAGGGAAAATAGAAGCATGTCAGATTAAAACCAGTAACTACAGAAACTAAGCAAAGCAGAAATCCACAGTAACTCAACACAACCACGTTTTGATTTCAACAGTAGATGGGGTCAGAGCACAACTCTAAAGGTAATCATATCGAGTGCAACCAGCAGCAGCTCCTATTTATTCCCAGCAGAGTTCAAATAAATTATTCACATTTCAACCACTGGAGGACACTGAAGTACACAGGAATTAGAGGACATCGCTTATTCCTAGGTCAGAGAATGTGTAAAACAATGTGGGGTAGCGGACTGACCTTGCGTTTCTCCCACAGATTTGAGCCCTATTTAGCCATGGATCTAAAAACCTGCGGGAACAGGAAAACACTGGAGAAGGACAGATGGACAATTTTGGTGCTTAATCAGGTGCCACAGCTCACAGGCGCTGTCAGGGAAGTCCCCAGTGGCACAAAAGCAAGCATGGAGACTTGGAGAAAAGGTGAAGGGATAGAAACCCTCCAGCCCCTAGGCCAAGGCCAGGAGAGGTTTTAGTGCCCTCACCAGCACAACCAGTTTCTCTCGCAGCCCCTTGATGTCATCTTTGAGCTTCTGTTCCTTCAGCCGCCACTCGGCTTTGTGCACCTCCCGGCTCAGATCCCGCTCTGGCCCAGGCGAGTGCCGGTTTGCCTCCAGTAACAATGCTCTCAGCTCGTTCAGGCTCCTGGAAGAAGCAGCACAAGAAGGTGAAGACATTTCCATATGCCAGACACCACTGGCACTGGAGTCCTGCTGCCCTCTCTCCCACCTTTGCTACAGATCCACAGAAGCCCAGTGAGCAAACCTGACCCAACTCCCGCTGCTTCAGGGCTTCAGATCTCCTGTCCTCCCCACCGCACTGGCTTTAAAGAGACTGGGACATGCACTGGGCATCGTGCACCAGAGCAGGGCAGCAGCCAGCTTTGCTGGCCTGTAGATTACTTCACTCCGCATCTACGTGGGCACTGAGCTGTCTCTTGAAGCTCCTGGTGAACGGTGAAAGGACAGGCATTTTTATAATCCATAGCACCTGATATTAACCAAGCTCCCGTGTGAGTATCTCTAAACAGGAAAGCTAAGTGCTGGACTTCAATTCAACCTCTAGGTTTGTTTTGTTGGTTAATTACAGCACCCTGAACGAACACAAACACACACAGAGCCTCCTGTCTCCAGCTCCGTCCTTCAGACTGACCTTTCCTTCTTGAGCAGCTCCTGGCTAATCAAGACCAGTTGCCCTGAAGCATCGTGTGTTTTCCTGGTCAAGGCTTCCAGTTCACTTTCCAGTCTCTTCTTTTCTTTTAATACTGAATCTGCCTTCTTTTCTGCCATTTTGCATTTATTTTCCAAAGCTACAAGAAGCAGAGGACACAAGGGGAAAAAAAGGTCACTTAGTCCTTTACTTACATCCTGCTTTTTGCCTTTTCCCAATTCCCGCTCCTAACAGCGTAGACCTGGTTAGCTCTGGATCTGGCCCTATTTAAGGGGAGATCTCAGAAACACCACATCCAGCTCCATTTTTTTCTGCTTGCAGAGGAAGAGCAGGGAAACACCTATCTCCCACCAGCACTGGATTAGGGAAACTTACCACTTACTTGGGCCCTTAGAGTTTCGGTCTGGGACACCAGAGATGACACCTCTTTGTCTCTTTTACTCAGCTTGTCTTGGAGGTCTGTGGGAGAATGAAACGAAAACACAAAGATTAGAAGCTTGGAAAATGCTTTGTGCACATCAGGGTGGTATCACGAGGACGGCACGGGTCAGAGAACCAAGGTGGTGGTACGCTCCCATCAGCAGAGATGCGGCAGGAGACAGCTAACGTGTGTTTCGCGCTGCGTCTCACCGCCATCCAGGCGTTAGAAGGCAGGATACACAGACATATTGGACAGGCTTAAAAAGCAACCACAAGGGAGGGGAGGTAAAAAAACCAACCAAACAAACAAACTGCAATAAAATTTCAACACATTTCTTTGTGTTACCTCCTACACTGGAAGGCAGAGACAGTTTTTAAATTACATGTTTTCTGGAACTGACGCATTTCCACACTCAAACAGAGCTGTAGATTTGAAGTATGATGCTTTTGTGGCTCACCTGAACTGGCTGGTGTTAGTCCATCAACATACGTCTTATTCAGTGTGGAACAACACACACACGGACTGAGGGACCATTTGAAAAGGAGCGGCTGCTGGACCTAGTTACGCTCTGCCCTCGCGAGGCAGGAATTACCTGCCAACCAGCACACAACTTGGTACAGCACACACAATCCTGCACCTGCAGAGACAGCGATGAGGCCAACTAGACAATGCCCACCTAGCACTGCGGGCAGAGGGAAATAGGACAAAACACTCTCTGAATCCACAAACAGCTGGAGGGATGCTCTAAACCAAGTTCCTATTAAGAGAAGTTTAAGCCAGTAAAAGTTCCCAGTAACCTCCGTTTAGGTTGCTACCTCCTCAGCAGGACTTCAGCAAGGGCTTTGCAGAGAACAGACTCCTTAGAGGTGAGAAAAAAAGCTACACAACCACTAGCTGTTGAGAAGAAGCTACACCACCATAAGCCAAATGCCATTTGAAAAGAGAAGTGACAAGTTAGTTCTTTAGAGATCATCTTTGTGACCTACACCGATAATGTTTTCTGCTAAAAAACCGACTCTAACGAAGAACGATGAAATAAAGAGTCTCCCGGGAACGAGCAAGGGAAAATATGATCCGTCAGCACCTCACATGTCTTGGAACAGCCCTGAATCCCTCACAGCCACCCAGAAGTGTATGCCAGGCACAGCGGTGCGGTAGGACATCGCTCCCAACAGAGACCAGCTGGGTCAGCCAGATCTAACCTTACCAGGCCTGCTGTTGCTCAGACCAGGGGTTACAGCTTACCCTCTCTGTAAGGGAGACTGAGTGCAGTTCAGTTTCAAAGCTACTTTATACAAATTTTCCGAGTGCATGAATTCCATGTTTTGTTAAAAGGATGGATTTGATTTATAGTAAGCTTAAGAAACAAAAGTAAACCCCATTATTTTAAGCCAGTCACATTACCATCTACCATTAGCAGTCCTCTCCTGTGAACAAATTACATTGAATGTCTGGATTTTACCTGCTGTAAAACTCAGGGATGGAAGTGTGCCCATTTCCCCAGATCTGTCTCCAACCTGCACCATCTGCATGGTGAGCGTGTAACACAAGTAGAAACATCCACCCCTGCATATGCTCAGTCAGATTAGAAGGAAAAAAGGAGCCAGACAACAAACGCCATCAAGCAAAATCTGAGAGATGAAATGGCTACCTAAGCCCCTTCCATGTGGCTGTCCAGGCAAGAGCAGAAAGCCAGAGGAAGGGAAGGCACATGAGTCACTAGAATAGGGTGTTCCAAGAAAAAACAATAACATTTCATACCTTCCATAGTCTGCTTCATCTTTATCTTTTCTTCTGAAATATCATTAGTTTCAATCATCTGAAATAAATGTAAAATATGAGATGTAAAACAGCCCTTTAACCAAAGATCCAAAGGAAAGTTAACAACCACAAAGCCCCAACCAAAGTAAAGCACATCCGGTACCCAGTTTATGATGTTTCATCCCTTTCCTGAGGGAAAGAAAGGCTTTTGAGGGGTCACTTCTACAGCTGGGTACTACTGAAGGTTAACTGGTACCATCTGAGAGTGCCCACACACAACAGCCAGCTGACCACAACAGCATGAGCTACCCAGGAGGGAAAAGACATCAGGCTTTCTCCATAAGCTCCGGGGTTCCACCTTTCACACCTGAGACCTATCAGGCAAGTTCCTCAACTTCTGAAGAGTTTAACTATGCCCAAAGTTATAAAAAACGTAATAAAACATCAACAAAATAATAATTATTAGAGAATGAATGCATTAAGAAAAAGTAAATGCTGGTCCAATAAAAGATGCTGCCTTTTCCCCAACCTCTTTTGTCTATACTGCAACCCAAAGGGGAAACATGCAGCCTGATGTCCTTTCGGTACGGAAAAACTATCTAACTGCTCCTTGGAAGCGCAGTTGTGGTTCTCACTTGAAGGCCTAGGAAAGACAGCGCATTCACAGTCACAACATATATTTGTTTGTTTAAAATATTTGGAGAGCTAACACTGGAGTCACATTAAATTAGCGAAGACATTGAAAAATAGAATTTGCCCTATGACACTCAAAGGCTTTCACTCATGCATTTCTTCCCATGTTTTCCTAATTTTATTCGCCACACAGTTAAAATAACTATTTCAAGACTCCCTGGGAGTCCATTAATGCTGTAGGTTCCTCCCCAGGCTTTTGCCTCTCCTGCCCAGTCCAGCATGCCTTTGTGCAGGCATTGGCCTGGTTTTGGCAGAGATGGTTCGGTGAGATCACGGGAACCGGTTTCGTATTTGTACTCAACAGCAGCGGGCAGTGCGCAGAGCAAGGCAGTGGCAGCTCCACCCAGGTATTTCGGAAGCAACTGCCCGGAACACCATCCTGGGCCTTGAGAAGCAAGTTCTCTGGTGACATGGCACTCCAGAAAGAATTGAGTCAGAGAACAGGACTCATTTCCAAAACAACCTCATAGACCCCTGCGCCAAAGAGCACGGCATCGAGTGGGTGTACCACATCCCCTATCACACACCAGCCTCCGGAAAGATTGAACGGTACAATGGGCTGCTGAAAACTATGCAGAAAGCAATGGGTGGTGGAACCTTCAAAAATTGGGATAAACATTTAACAAAAGTCACCTGGTTAGTCAACACTCGAGGATACATCAATCGAGCTGGCCCTGCCCAATCCGAACTTCTACGTACTGTAGAAGGTGACAAAGTCCCTGTGGTACATGTAAGGAATACGCTGGGAAGGACAGTCTGGGATATTCCTCCCCTGGGCAAAGGCAAACCCACCCGTGGGACTGCTTTTGCTCAAGGACCTGGGTACTTGGTAGGTGATGCATGAGGATGGGGAAGTCCAATGTGTACCTCAAGGAGGTTTGATTTTAGCTGAAAATAGCCAATAATTTGAACCGTATGTCATTATTTCTGTAGTTATTGTATGTCATATCAAAGGCATTGCAGCAAGAATCACCCTGATCAGTGAAGAACAAACTTCAATGAAACTGAGTGAGATGCAGCAGTGACAGAACCAGAACTGGCGCCCACCAACTTCCTCGACATCAACATCTTCAACTCACAGACCACGGACATGATACACCAGCCACGCCAGAGGTACCAGCTCCAGAAGCAGCATGCAACAACCCCACACTACATACCATCTCTCCTGCCCTGAACACTTATGACAGATAGAGCCCAAAGTCATGGACTAAATGAACTCAGTAGACTTTGGAAGGATAGCTCATAGACTGAGGGAATATCTGTGTGTGTCATGCATACACGCATGACGTAAATGGCATGGAATAAGGGGTGGATACTGTCCTGGTTTTGGCAGGGATGGAGTTAATTTTCCTCTCAGTAGCTGGTGTGTTTTGGATTTCACATGTGAAGAGCGTTGATAAAACACCCTGATGGTATGAGCTGTTGTTAATGGACCAAGGACACTGTCTGGCTTTCCAAGTCTTGCTAATGTGCAGATGTGGGAAGCTGGGAGAAAGACAAACAGAATAATTGACCCAAACTGGCCAAAGAGAGTACTCCATGCCATAAAAGTCATGCTCAGTATATAAGTGGGGGTTGCCTACGGGGCAGGGGTGGGAGAGGCATCTTCTTCCATCTCTCTCTTGCTTGCTGGCATCATTCCCTCTACCTTTCATTTTCTGCATCCCCAAAGGGACAAGTTCAAGTTGGCTTTTTGCTCATTTCACAGGCAAAACTAAAACACAAATGGGGTCCAGCCTAGAGCCACGAGTAGCAACCTCCTCCCTCACTCTACACAAAGCCATGTGTCCCCATGCCGTGCCATGAAGGCAGGATGGCATCCTGTGGCAAACAGTCAAAAATATAAGGATGATGTAAAAAGACAAAGGCCACAGAAAATGGACCTCTTCATATTACTACTGCTTATATTCCAGCCTCCCCTGGGAGGCTAGGACTCACATTCAATCAGGCATTTTATTTGCCCAGGCTGGTGCCATCCGACTCCTTCTAGCAGCTTCTCCACTATAACCCTCAAAGTGGCCCACTTGCTTCTGCTGACTCTTATTTCTTCTAATTGTGCCAGCGCACTGGCTTTCAAGAACGGGAAGACACCCTCAGCACGGAGAAGCAGTGCAGAAAAAGCATTATCAAAGGAAGGTAAAAACATCCAGATACTTTGACGCATAGAAGCCTCAAAAAATTGCACAAGGCAGCAGCCAAGGGGGACCCCTAGCAAGGCTTACTAACGGTGACAACAAACACGCAGAACAACCCACAAGTCATACATTTGCATGCTGAGAAGGATGCAGGGCCTCCATGGACTGCAGCTTGTTCTCTAAGACAAGCACTTTCTCCCGCAATCTGTGGATCTCCTGTTTGCTCTGGGCTTCTGTTTTCTGTAACGTTTCATAGTCCAGCATCTTCTTCTCAGCCAAAGATATCTGCTCTTTCAAGAAAGCTATTGCTTCTGTCTGATCTTTATATTCACCGTGAAGTTTCTCCAGTTCATGCACCCTCAGCTCAGCATCTCGACACTTGTCCTTCACATCTTGGAGTTCAAGAAGGTGCTGATTGGTTTTGGTTTCCAATTGCATTTTCCAGTTGCTGTTGCTTTTTTCCACTTCATCCACAGCCTCCTGCAACTTCAGTTTGAGACTCTCCTTCTCCTTTATATGAACAGCTGACTCAATGTCATGCTTCGCTTTCAGGTTCTCCAACTCAAGCTGGTGCTCCATCTTTATACTCTCCACCACTGCCTTCAGTTCCACGATCTCCTTGTGCTGGGTGTCAGGGCCTGTGTTCAATGTGGCTTTCAGGTCCTCCAGAGACTTCTGGTGGTCAGAAGCTAACGTGTCCAACTTGGACTTCCAGTTGTCCATGAGCCCCATGTTCTCATTAGTGGCTTGCTGAACTTTATGCTTTAGGTCAATGATTTCCTGTGAATACTTCTCATTGACAGCTTTCAGCTTCTCCATCTCCTGCTGGTACTTCTTTAACGTCTTCTCATACTTCTCCTTCAGCTGGCTACTCTCCTTCTGATGCTCCTTGTTGGCAGACAGCAGCTGATCTCGTAGACGAAGAGCCTCCGACTGCAAGCCAAGGTTCGGCTCAGGAGTCTCTGCCTGGTGAGAGCTCCTGAGGCACTGCCGAAGCTCATCCACTTCGCTGCGTCTGAGGCTCAGCTCCTCCTCCAGCTGCAGGATTCTGGACTTTTCTGCTACCGTAGTTAACTGCAACATGACAGAGAAGATAAAGTTAGTCCCCACCTCTCATGGCTGCATCCTTCCTTTTAGTGAGTGTGCTCCAGTGGAAGTAAATTCAAAGTACATTAGTCAAGGTTCAAATAAACAGGAAAACAACACCCAGCACCCTCCAGCCTGAGCACAGTTTTCCAGCAGGGTAACTATAACCGATAACTCTAACAGTTACGTCTTTGTGCCAATTGCAATTTGATTTTTTTCTAATATGAACCTCTCATTTTCCACAGAGAAACACACATCTTTGAAACAACCCTTGAAATTCGCTAGAGAGCAACAGTGGTTTCTGAAAAATAATGTCCTGAGAAGGGCATTATATTTCCAGACCAGGCATCTTGCCAGATGATGCACCGAGGAAATGTGACTGCACATGCAGGAACATCACAAGCACCAAAACCAGCGTTAAGCAGATCATGTTTCCTTTATTGCTCAGCAATCCTCAGCCTACAGAACTCTTCTGCATTGTAATTCATTTACCCTGGTGTAAAAAGGGATTTTTTTTACACAAGTGCTTGTCAGACTTTATTAGCAAAGGAAAAGTAACGTAGAAGGCTAGAGGATGCCAGACAATAAATCTGGAGCATAAGGGCTATGGGTCAATGCCTTACGATCTGAACGTAACCTGACAGGGCTGAACCGCCTGCCACAGGAGTTTGGGGTGCTGCAGCGATGGATGGAGAAGAGATTTGACTAGATGAAACATTAGAAAAAGGCAGAAGAAACAAAGAAACCAAGCCAAAACACAAGCAATCAATTCCATTTCATTTCAATTGCCATTTTCCCCACCAACCATCAGCCCAGGAGGCTGGGTATTTTTTATTTTGGATGGGCACAGAGGCGTTCAAACCATCCAGCCCTTTTGGAGAACCTCACATTTGTGTTTTCTATGACACTGACAAATCCCTTGGTGAGGAGCAAGCTCACTGTAGGCAAGTTCGCTGCATCCCACACCACACCAGCACGAAAAAGCCCTTTTCACATCTGGCTCATTTCAGGTTTGGGTGCGTTGTTCATCTGGGCAGCCTGCGCTGCTGCAGGCACGGCCAAGGATCAGAGCTGGCCCACCTGCACTCACCAGTATCTTCCATTTCACATGGCAGCTCCCACGGCTGGAGGGAGGACAAAGGGAATGCTGATTGCAATGTTCTCTTCTATTACAGCCTAGGGGAGCCTGGAGGCAGAATGAACTGTGCAGGGTGCAAGTATTAATTGGGCATGTTAATTGAAAGATGAATTGTGAAGAGCTCATGTGTCAAATGACGGCATGGGGCAGAAAAGCAAACTCAATCTGAGAAACAAGTCCCCACACAAGAAGCAAAGCTAGAAATTATGTTGTACTACCATTTCCAGGAGAGAGAGCAAACAAAAACCAAAACAATAAAATCAGGGAAGCCTAAATTCAAGCCAAAATCAATCAACCACACAAAAACCAAAAGAAAGAAACCCAAAGCAAGGTGTCATGAGCATCAACGCAGAGGGCAAGCACGCTGTTCTGCAGGCAGGGCAAGTGGGGGTCGATTACCCTGGTGTCCTCTAATTCTCTGAGGAGTTTTTCAGCCTGTGCCTTCTCAAACAGCAGGCTCTGCTCGAGCTCCCGTATTCGGGCATGCTCCAACTGCGTCTGAGTCTGGTCACACATAGGGAAAAAAGAACAGTGGAGATGGGAAAAGGGGAGGGAAGAGGGAGAGAGAGAGGGAAAGAGAAGGCTGCAACATCATCTCCAGTGTACAAGACAAGGAAAGGCAATTCACAGCAGGAGGAGAATAAAGATCCAAACAAGCAGGAAAAATCCAACCAAGCAGAAAATGGGTCACTACGGGATTTCACATTGTACTCGTAGTGGCTATTCACAAGAAAATGGGAATCTATGATAGGAAAATATCCCTCTGCAATAGAAAGCTGCTTCAGTGTTTTCCTGCATCAAGACTATACTGAAGACACTTCCTAAAAAGCAAAGCTCCCACCGCTGCAGACTACCAGTACAAGACCCTTGCACCACGTAAGAGAATGCAAAGACCTTGCAGTGATTCTCCGCACCTCTCCTCTAGAAGAATCACAAGGTAGATCGAAAAGAGGTGGAAGCTCCCATCCTCTTTTTGCTCCGGAGATAGCCTGAACCCTGCACTACGTAGGGGAAAAAAAAATAGGTTGTACTGTACACAACATGTTGCTAAAACAAAAAAATACACTGCACTGAAAGGAAGCCTGAGAAATTTAGATACTGAGCTGCTATAACAATCAGTGCTTTAGGTTTGGAAAGGACAGTTAGAATTTCAAAGTGACTTGCACACTAAAACTCTAACAGCCTTATATACAAAACAAAACTATTTGTTTTGGTTTGGTTTTTAAACAGATGAGTAAATCAAGTAGAAGTTTACGTAACCTACCCAAACCCAGGAGCACTGACTCAGGGCACAGTGCCCTTCACATTTTAAGCCAAAGTACCACACAGCTGCACTTGGTGGCAAACCTCAGGACTCCACAGTGATCACTGTAATATCATGTAAAATTTTCCATAAAAGAGGAGAGGAGACATGGGAAAAAGCACGCAAGCTCTGGCCTTCACATTTTTTAGCTTACAAAACCAACATTTTCCTTTGAATTAAACTAGACCTACCAAAAAGCAAACAAGCCTGATGAGAACTGGGGGTTTCCTTCCCATTTTCTGACCTTCATTTTCTGTATAGTTATTTGCTTCCCCCTCTTTCTATTGGAACCACTTTTGGGGTTTTTTTCTGCCCTTCCCTACAGTAAAGCAAGTTTTGGTTAGTTGTCTACAAACTGAAGTTGGTAAAAATGCATCTTTTCTCTTATAGCTTGAAAGGTATCGTACACATATTTATGGACGGTCAAGATCTCAACTGTCAGATATGTTCAGATTACTCCATATTTTGTGTGGTCTATTAGATCCCTGAAGGATGAAAAAAAAAGATGTGGTCTCAAGAACCCAAATATTGTCAAAACCTCCAAATAATATCACTGAAGTGCAAAAGTTGGCTGAATGCATTCTAATAAGAAAGGAATTTAATTTGGTACTGAGTGGCTTGTCCCATTCTCTGCAAAGCTCAGATTCACATCTCAAGATGGAGCTCCAGGCTTGATTTTATTTACAGGGATAATTATTTTATTGACACTAATGAATCTTCCTCAATTTACACTAGCTCAGAATCCCCAAGTGAAACTTCAGCAACATAAAACAAACTTTTGCCACCTTACCTGGTGGCAGCACATCAGATATTGCTACCTGAAGAAGCTGAGCTATTACAAAACTGATTTTAATCTCCCAAAGAGACTCTCTGAGGATTCCTGAGGTTAACACTCAAGTTCCTTGCCAAGCTCTCTCAGTTCCACCTGATATTCTTGCTCAGCATCTACCAGTCTTGCTATTTTCCAAGTCTAGAAATACACATGAAAATAGAGGACAAAAATAATCAGGGAAGAAAGTTAAGTCAACTGTTTTACAGTCCTTAAATACAGCTTCATTTTAGATTGGCATCACGTTCTGTGTTATTTCTTATTTTATGCAAACTGATTTGCCTCCCCAGTATAACTCAGTCTCAAATCCAGAGTTTTCCTGCACTTTGAAGAAGTTCAGATCTGAATTTCAGACTTACTTCTCACTATTAGCCTTAAATTACTATTCACAAATTACAAACTGACTTCCCACTAGTGTTCAAGGTATGGGGTAGGTTCCAGGAGATAAGCATGAGAGTTCCTTGAAGAGGTTAATATTTCCTGTAACAATACAGTCTTGCACCACAAAAAGCCTTTCTTAAAAGGTTTTGTTTTTCTGCAATTGTTTCTCACCTTCCATCAAATCACTATAGCATCAGCTTTGCCAACCAGGATCAAAAACGGGTTGAATTCACAACTACACCTATCAGAGGCCCAAAAACTGGATCCTTTTCTCCAGGCTTCAGACACATTGATTTCTTTGGTCAAAGAGCTTCTAGGGATGCTTCCCGCCATGCTCAACACCTGAGAGTCGCTGCTTTTTTAAAAGACTACATGATATTATGAGAAGTACCACGGGATTTAGGCTAGTCTTCAGCAGAAACCCTAGATCCAGGGACCATGGAGGAGATAATCCTTTCTTACCATCATGTCTGTTACTGGCTGTTAAGTGCAAGACAAACATTATCTCTAAGTGAATTACGTGCTTCTGGAAATCCTAACTGTCTCCACAACAAAGCACAAAAGTGAGAATTAACTCCAGGGAGTGAATCATTCAGTCTGAGCATCCAAATTGGAGGGGACAGAACGTAAAGACTGAGCACAGCCAAGCCCTCCAACACCACCTGTGCCATCACTGGTGCCCAACCCACAGGGGAACATCCCAGTTCTCTGGATCACAAGAAGCCAAGCTGCTCCACGACTCTTTCCTAAGCATTTATTTGTTCTTCTGTACAGATGAATACAGAAGTGGGGGCAGGACCCTGGCAGCCTGCGAGAAGCTTAGCCACATCTCCATTGCAAGGCAACTCCTTTCCAGCCCAAACGAACATCAGATCCACTCTCAGTTTGAGACCTGCAGTTATTATTCCACAGCCAGGCTTAAAACACTTAAAGCTTACGCAGGGACAACTGCCTGCTCTCAAAGGGAGTGGTGGGTGAATCACCCTTCTCTAAAGCACTGGGGAAACCTATCATCTGAGCTCAGGAATCAGAAACCTGATTTTACACCCACACATTCCGGAGAACCGCACTTGCTCTCCTTTAGCAAACGTCTACTCTTGGTGTACTGTTGATTCATTCCCTGTCAAACACATCACACTGCTTCAGCTTCTGGATAACGAGGAGAGGTTTATGCCAAGAGGGTCAAAGCCATAGCGATAGAATCCGTCACCTGGTCTCCCTATTTTCCTGGACTTACTGCTATGACCAACAATGAAGTATAGGAGCAGGTCCCTCAACATCTCTGGCTGTTACTAACCTAGCACTCTAGCTAACGATAAGGGAAAATCCCTTCATTTATGCACACAGAGCAGAGTTTTGCTTTCACAAAAATATTTTTTTCCTTCTTTTTTTCCCCACAGAAAAGCCTCCCAATTCAATAGCAAGCTCCCAACACCACTTCCAGTTTATGCAATATTCACTGCAAGGGCATTGCTCTAAGCAACAGCCCTTCCAAACGAGAGGGCAGCCCAGCGTCACACCCACGCTTGGACCCACACGAGGATACTGCAGGTCAAAAGGGGCATTTTGGCTGGAACAGAACAGTATCTGACTGGGAGATCACGCATGCCCATTAGCTGCCAATGACAGGACGCTGCAGGGACAGCGGCTGAGCAGTCAATTCATTTCTACAGTGGAAAAACATCTGTTCAGCTGCATTCGGATGCAGATGGTAACATGGCTTGGCAACTCATGGCAACATGTAAAGCCAGTCTGGCCGCACATGATTAATTCTAGGCAGCTCCTAACGTTGTTAGTCATTGGGCAACACACCAAAGAACAATCTTCCAATACCACTGTTTGCAGCAGGTGTAAAGCCATCAAGAAAATATTGTTTAGAGTTGAGCAAAAGGTGGCAGAAGTTACTCAAGTGAGGCCCCACACGCAATTTCAGGGTTTTGACGCCACATTCTGGTACGGGTGTAAGGAATTACCTCCAGATCCCCCTTCGTGATGGATTCTTCCTCCACACGGAACTGTAAGTCCTCCACTTTCCTGGGGAGGGAAAAAGACACAAAGAGCAATCAGTAACACCCAGATCAGCATCCCATTTCTAAGCAGCCATCACACACGGGCCTCCCCTGCACAACCAGTGTCTGAGAGGAGATGGATCCAGACAAACTTGGTACACAAACAGCTCAGCAGAAGATAAACAGCAAGACACAGAGCAAAATAGTTAAAAAACAAGCCTTCCACGTAACAAACATTTACCTTCATGCAAGGTACATGCTCACAGACATGCTGTTTCTGCTGCACCACCTCTCAGCAAGCACAACTGCTGTCACCGACACAGGGATCCTGAAAACATGAAAGCCACGACCAAGCTGCACTGATTTTTACACTCTGCTATGCTGCAACCGAGCACTGGGCAATTCCTGGGCCAACGGCACAGAGTTCACACAAAATATCCCATGGGAATCAGAACCTCTGCCTTCTTGGCTGAGGGTGGGCAATGCTCAACGTTTCCACAGCAGGGAAATGGTGAGCTACCCCGGCAGAAAAGCCTTCACCAGGTATTCTATAGGCCAGTCCTGCATAAATGCACATAAAAATGCCATGCATAAACACAGACATGCCTAGGACTCTTCTGCAAAGTCTGAAGAGAAATTCAGTAAAGATACAAAATAATTCAATTTTCTGCTAAACTCAGTTCTCTTTGTTCTCTTTACTGATTTAAAAAAAGGCAATAATGCGGATGTTGAGCTGGCAGCCAGATGTAAGGACTCTGATTCCGTTACAGATAAAAATAGCTATGAGTGTACATATCTAACTTCATAAACAAGCTTCCTTGTCTAAACCTCCTCTAATTAGAGGAGGCATCTGTTGATATTTAGGAACAAACTCAGCTGTCCTAGGTTAAAGGGCCTCCTGGAGCTGGGAAAGTGAGCTGCCTACCAGGAGAATAGGGAGACTTGTGTGAAAAAGAACAATTCCTCCTCAGGAGGGGCATCATTCAGTTTAAATCAAAACTGTTTTCAGTTACTTAATACACAGAAACGTCTTTCTATTCCCACTGAAGAGCTTAATTATACATATGGAGCAATTGGACTCCAAGAATGACAAGCAGATCTTCGCTCTTATCCAGAAAGGAAATGTAGGCCTCATCACATATACATGGATGGGGCCTCTGGGATGCGCGGAGATGACGAATCACACTATAGTAAGGCTATACTCCAGTTTAACTTCCCTTCCTCAGAAACAACATCCTTAGGGGTCATCACATCACAAACAGAGGGGAAAGAAACGGGTCTCTAGCAAAGCCAAGTTGTACAGAAAAGTTAGGGGTTTGGGATGGCCCAACCTGTGCAGTTCTGGTTACTACCCACTATTATTATTTTAAATTGTATCCTTAGCCCAGAGTATCTGAAGGCAAGGCTTTGCCACTGCCCACTCCCTTGCTGTGAGTCAGTACAAGGCTGGTGGAAAATGCTTCACTGTTCAGTTGCAATTAGCAGCAGTTTGTCAGCAAACGGGGGCAGTCACAGTACTGGATGCCCAGCCCTAGACAAGAGTCACATCAGATGTGCAACTGCAGCAAAATTGTTCTAAACTTCTCATTACCTGAAGCAGCACACTCTCTCCCTACATGCAGGCAGGCCACCATGGCCAGGAGCAGGGAACACAGCATATCTGAAGTACTGGAAGATATCCAGAGATGACTCTCCCGGTCACTTCCATCTCCTTAGATCCATGAATAATATTCTCTGGTAAAAGTCTCAGCTTCTCCACGACTTAACCTCCTCCCCACCCATCCACTCCTGCTTTACCTCTTCTCCTCTTCCAGTTGGTTCAACAGCTCAATCTTCTCCTTCTGCATCCCATCTACCAAGGCTCGTGCTCGCTGGAGGTTTCCTTCTGCCTCTGTGACGTACTGCAGCAAAAGAAGAGCCCAAACCACAGTTAAAGTTAAAAATGTTTGAAGTATAGAATTGTTGTACAGAATTGTTTAAAGAAGGATCAGAAAAAAGGACCAGAAATTTTTTATGATCTGTGTCAGAGGATGCTATGGTAAGAAAGTATATTTTCCAAAAAGGCCAGTGTGTGGGTATTAAAAAGAAAAAAAACTGCTCACTCTCCAGCAGCTCTAAGTTTGATCCATGCTTCAGTGCCTCGCTGACTTGAACCCTTTGGAGAATCTAGCTCTCATTAAGAGTTAAGAACTTGAAGCCTGAAAAGTTTTGAAAATCTGATTTGCAGTTACCAGATGCAATTCAGCCCTGGTCATGAAGCAAGACAGACACTTCAGACTTGCATTAATTCATTTGTTACTGGTAGTTACTGGAAAATACCGTACACAAGGAAGATGTCAGCTTGCAGTTGATTTGCCAATTTCTCCTGCATTTCTGACAGGCAGGTATGGCCCACCACAGAAAGATACACAGTGCCATCCCTGCTCCCTAGAAGGTAACTGGGTTTTATAAACATGAGCAACAGCGGTCATTGAAGAGCCACTGATGAACAGCAAACACAACTCCTTTCTTTAAACATTCAAGTGCATGAAATATAATTTGTGTAAATGCTTATGCAAAAAAAAAAAAAAAAAAAGCTAATATGATCAGCCTTTGTCCTTACAGACCTCTCGACTCCATTAATGTGAACAAAACATCCCCTCTGGCAGGAAAGCCATGACACAAACCAAGTCAATGTTCTCAGCAGGGTCCAACAGCATCCAAACATCACTGCGGTGCAGTCACAGCCAAGGCCACGTTGGGTGGCTAAGGGGAACAAGTTTGCCCTTCACTTGCATTTCAGCATTCAAATTGATCCACCAGACACAAACCATCTACTGTCCTTTCTGGCACAGCCCTTTTCCTGCTCCTGGCTTGGGGCAGAGAGACCACATGTTCCCCAGCAGGAGTGGAGAAAGAGTCTCAGCTTCACCCATCACATAGGAAGCTGCCTCCACACAAAACACAAATTCAGACCCCAGGTTTCACATCAGAAAACTTCACACATGTGATGTTATCATAGAGTCACAGAATGGTTAGGGTTGGAAGGGACCTTCAAAGGTCATCTAGTCCAACCCCATGAGCTGAAACTTTCAGAGGATGTCAGATATTTGTGTGTTAGCAATAACGCCACGTCACCTCCTACCTGCTCGTGCTGGGCCTTCATGATGGCAATCTCTTTCTCCACCTCACAGATGTGGCTGGTGGCTTTGGCAACCTCAGCCCGCTCCAGATCGCGCTCTGCCAGTAGCTGTTCAATGTGCTGCTGCTTCTCCTTCAGTGCCTCCTGGAGAGCTGTGGTGCCAGAGATTTTTCGTGCGTATCGAGAAGAGGTCTCTGTCAGCTAGAAAGAGAGTTCAAGAGAGACAGGGGTAAAGCTATATGCTTCCCAGTCTAGAATAATTTGAAATCCCCTGTTAAAGCTGGAATGCAGCTCACCTACTGATCATTTATGAGGCTGTACAGAGCTGCAGATCCAGCTCGAGATCCTACAGGTGGGGTTAACAAGCCTGCTAAACGTCTGGACACTGCTTGCAAGCTCAACAGCTCTGCTGAGCTGCAATGAAAGGACCATTTCCCAAAGCACAGGACATGGGGTGGGAATCGGGTCAGGAAAGATTGTCATGTATTGCATCATCTGCCTTCTTAAATGTATTTTATTGATGACCTGCACTGGGGCAGTCGCAGTGAGCTCAGCTGGGAGGACAGATCTCAGCTGGAGACTGGTATGGGCTCCTTGGATCCACTCCCAGTAATGGATACCACACCCTCGTCCCCAGCCAAGATGACTGCAGGTGCTATGCAGCACACACCACAGCAGAGTCGGAGCTTTTAACACTTCTGCTGCCTGCTCTGGTGGCTGCCTTCTTAAGAACCTCCCAAAGCACGTGGCATGTGATCCAGGACAGCGTCACCCCTCCGCAGTAAAACACAGTCACCACAGGAGCTTTTGCGTAGCTGCTCAATGCAGGAGCACACTGCTACACAGCCACGCAGGACAAGCGGCAACAGCATTTTTCTGCAGGGATCTTATAAAACCTGCTCATGACAGTGGAGCTGAGCCTCGTCCCATTGCAAAGAGCAGTTCAGGCTCTTCAGTGGTCACAACTGCTCAGCATTTTTTATGCCTCACATCCACGGAGGCAGTCCCATTTGGAAGGTGGGTAACAGTATCCCATATTCCACTCCCTTCATCTCACTGACAGTGAAGAAAACAAAACCCCAGCCCTCTCACTTTGTAGAGCCACGTCACAGAAGCAGAGCAAGGCTGCACAGTCTCCACAAAGAGCCACTTACCAACCCGCTGCGGCTGGGCCTGCCCCCAACAGACGACGCCACAGAGCTGACGGAGCTGATGGAGGAGCTGCTGGGGCTGTGGGTTAAGGCGGACACTCCCATGGCCATTCGTTTGCTCTTCTTTGCCTTGGCAGGGCTGGTTGACGGAAACCCGATCCGGATCACCTTGTGGATGGGAGCAAAGAGGCCAAACTTGGGAGGGCACTGGAAATACCTGGAATACAGGAGATGTACCAAGTCAGAAGCGTGAGAGCATCCATCTCACCCAAGCCTTGCAGAATGGCACTGCTAAACAATACGCAACCCCAGCCCTCAGCTCTTCTCTTGGTGCTTTGCTGTGACACTGTTTCCTGCATGCAAGTGGTTGGATTAGTCTCCTTTCCTGCCACTTAAGAGTAGTGGCAATCTCCATGTTTTCATTTATCACACTTAAGCAGGGAAACTTGAGATAATTACCACGTAACTAGCTGCTGCACACTTTGAGATGCCAGGAAAGACCCATTTGGTAGCCTGGATAGCACAAAGATCCCAGTACCAAAAACACAGCAAGAGCACACGCATGCCTTCCTTCCAAACCAACCTCCTCAACAAATCATCCTTCCCAAAACCTGCCTGTGTTCTCTACCCTGCTTTACAACAAAGTCACGTAGTAAAGCGTGAATCACATAGCTCTGCATAAATGTTCCGTAGGGTAAAAATCTTTCCTCCCAAAACAGAAGGGGAAAACGGCAGCTCCTAACTTTGAAGCTAAAAATACCATTACAGCAAACTCCAGTGTGTGCCATCTCCTCTGTGCAGCATAGGAAGAGAAACTGGTTCCCACGCAAGCAAACTTAGAAAGAAGCAAGCATAAAAAAAGAGGACCAGATAATTGCAGTGCAAGCTCTTTTCCGCAATTGCAGTGAGCTTGATTACACGTCTCTGGAGCCCTCTCTCAGAATACAAATGAGGCAAAACCCACAGTGTCAAACCTTGGAAACCCCTCCGGGACTTGGGCTGACAGGCTCCAGGCAGGGTTTATCTGCTGCTGGCCAGCTGCACTGCAGCAAGTAAAACCAGATCATTCCCAGGCATCGCATCCCCTTGTTTCGAGGGAGCAGCCAACACGGGAAGCCGTCCCTGTTAAGAGCGCTCTCTCAAAGGCTTCGTAGCAAGGTTACGGAAAAACTCAGGGCCATATAATAACCTGTCTTAGGTTAACATAAAAAACAGGTCCTAACGAGTAAGTGACAAATCCAGCTTTGCTAGTACAAGTTCTCTCTCCAGATGTGTGCAGCTGCTTCCCCAATTCCCTTTTAAGTGCTGGCAGCCACATGGCTGTGTCACAGGCAGCTCTCCGCAGGGCCGGGAGCCCAGAGAACAGCCTGGTCTCCAGCCAGAGGAGAAAGTGATTCATTTTCAAACATCTGCTCAGGTCTGATTTTTTCTATAACAACATTTCAAAAACCCAACAGAACCAAAACCAACCCTCTGCAACCCAGAAATCACTTAGCCCACTCTGCTTGCTGCCAAAACAGGCTCCTGGGTTTGGAAAACCAGCCATACCGCGGACTGACCCTGCTGCAGAACAGAGACCCAAGGAAGCAGTCTGACCTCTTGCAAACCAGTAAAAACCCTGCTCAGCATCATATTCTCAAAGTGAAATAGGCACAGGTGGACCAACAGCACGGCACAGCCCCTTCCACAGGTCTAAGCACAGACTGGTACTTGGGGCTGCTCAACAATGCCAAGTGCTAAGCCCCTCAAAAGCCCCTGACAGCTCTTAGCAAGTCCAAACTTGAATCACTCTGCTTGCTCATTCTCTTTTAGTCCAAACTGGCAGTGGCTGCAGTTAACTTTTACAGTTCAGAAGCAGGAATTGGGTCCAGAATACTTGGCAGGAAAAAAAAGTCTGCTTGAAAACCAAGAGCTGCTCTGACTGAGTGCTAAGGAGCGATATGCCCACGTTACAAAAAAGAAACGGGAAGAGTGGCATTGTGACGGCAATGCAAACTGCAAGTGGGAAATGGCACAGGAAATTCTGGAATAGATAAAAAAAAAAAAGACTCTTCAGTGCCCAAGGCCTGTAGCTGACATGTTTCAGACTACACAAAAGCAAAGGCATGTGCAGTTTAGTGGGGAAAGACTCCCAGGGGAACAGAGGTAGAGAAGGAAGAACAGTAAAATAAGCAAGTAAAGGTTAATATACTAGAGATGAGTAAGTGGAACTTGCTTAGCTTTGTGGATAAGAAACCAAGAAAACCACATCAGCACCCGTCTAGTCTCCTACGCAGACAGGAAAGCAGAAGCAGCAAACCCCACAGTGCCTCAGCAGCATCCACTTGATGTACAGAGAGGGGCTCACCACAGTGATACCCTTCTCTTGGGCCTGCAGGCAGCCCCTGCCAGGGAACAAGCTGCTCATGAAACCCTGGCCCTTCATCCTTCCCTGCACGCACATCCAGACCCAGATGCCCTTTCCAAACCTGCAGGAGAATCAGAGCAGCCCTCAAATTTCAGGTGATGCAGCTGGACAATCCATGACAGCAAAGATGGTGACAGAGTCCTTTGCTTGCTCATTTGCCCACGTTTGTTCTCCACTTCCACCAGCCTCCGCTGCCTCAAGCTGCTTCTGTGGACCAGACTCTCCTGCTGCAGCAGAGGTTACCGCGGCACAGAGCGCTGGTCGCGGGCAGCCAGGCCAAGGATGCTCACTAGATGGCAACCACCACCAAAGCAGAGACACTCCAGAGAGTCTGGTCTCTGCCCAGACTGATTCCGGCAGGACAAGCTCAGGAACCTCATGTGGCAGCGGCAAACTCGGGGAAGAGTGTCTGAGGGGTGCCTGCATGCACTGAGGGAGTCAGCTTTACTACGTTGGCTTCTCCTCCAAAACCTTGCTGTTGAAATCAGCACACGCTCTAAGAAAATCAGAAGGTTGGATAAATGTTCAAAAGAGTGAACGGGGACAATGCTGCAAACCTGCAACCAGATCCTTGGGGGACAGAGAGCCCTTCAGCTGGGGAGTCCACATGTACCACTGCTGTATCGGCTAGTATCCATTATTGCTAGATGATCTGCAAAATCAGCCTGGATGCTAGAGGCAGGGATGCCCTACAGACTTCCCTCAATCTCCCCTGTTTAATCCAAATCTTAATTCACTCCTGCTACCCAGTCCCTGCTGTGGAACTCAATTTTTCCTGCTCTTGATAAAGTGCGAAACAAAAGAGAAGCCATGCAGACAGGGCACATACCATAACAACCTCAGCCAAGATGGAGCAGTCTCAGAAGACAGATGACTTCCAAAAGCTGGATTTTTCAAAACACAGCATCAGACGTGTAAGAATGAGAGGCAAAGAGAGCACACTTACACTCACATCTGCCTTCCACATGCACAATAAATCATTTCTGAGCACCCTGAAGATTAAGCTTAGAGCTAATTTGTAGTGTATGATAAAGAAAATAGGGACTTGGATTCACTCCATGACTTATTCTCTACCATCCTGGTTTGAATTTTTTTTTTCTTTTTTTGAGAAAAGGCTGGAACTCAGCCATATGCTGACAATCATCTTCTGCTTTCTTGTCCTGACATTGCACAAGGCAGCATTTCTCTTATCTGAAATGCAAACACATGGCTTGCTGGACAAAGCAAGGCTGACCCAACACAAGAAACCTTTAGTGTAGAACCTGAGATGTAACAAGGGAGGAACTCTCAGCTCCTGAGTGTCAAAGCTAAATCTCACCTCTAATGCCAGGCTCCCTTACGAAGCTCCAAGAAATCAACAGTATTTCTCAGGAAAGAAAATTGTGAAGGACAAGGAATCAGCTCCACCTGTATTTGAAGCAGGGTCAAAGTGCTGCTGTATAACTCGGATTTGAACGTCCCCAAGCTCAAGATCTGAGGCTGGAGGTCATTACCTCCTAACTTCCATGTGAACAGAAACATCTTCCCAGCAAGCCTGCGAGATGCCCTTGCCTAGTTTTACAGATACTAGCAAGGGCTTTTTTTGAAAATAAAATAGCAGCGGTGCCTATGGAGTCAGAGGTGGTGAGATCAATCAGCAGATAGTTGTTACACTACAGAATTAGTACAAGGACAGACAACCACCACCAATTTCTTTCAGATCTCTGGAAATTTGTCCACAGAAAGAACAGATCAAGTAACATTAAGTTGGGGGGGGGGGGGGGAGGGGAATGAAAATCTTTATTTTCTGTAATGAAAATTTTCAGGGTGAATTACAGTGCAAGAAACAAGTTTATGAAGGGAATGTGTGGTAGAAAGCAGAGCTAAAACAATCACAGAATCAATTTCTAGCAAAAATTAAATCCCAGCGTAAGTTATCTTCTCTCTCTACTCTCTTTTAATTTCCTGAAGCCACTCAGGTTGCTGTACTTTACAGACCTTATCTGATCCGGCTTTGAAATGCTCCAGTGATGAGACTCCTATTGATCTCCCTGCAAAGATACCCCAAAGCTTAAAAGACTCAAAACTAGACTCTTCCTCTCAACCCACAAATCAAACCACCACACACAGCCGCACTCAGCGTCCTCTTCCCAGGTCCATGTGGCCCCCAGCCACCCTAGGAGGGGTGTAGGACCCTATGTGTGCCAGGCTGGGTTCGAGAGCGCACAGTACCTTGTACCAGCAACTGCCCCGTCATTCTTCCCCAGGGGTTCATCCAGCTCCACGCCACACCACTCTCCTTTGGCAAAATCCGTCTCTCCCACATAGCGCACAACTCCTGTCTTTGTCCCACCAACCTGTTGGAGATAAGATGCCACGGGTTAGAGATGGCAGCACTGGCACTGATGCAAGGGGATTGATGCTGGGGCAGTTATGGAGAGAGGAGGGGAGGGGAGGCAAGGAAAACACAAACAAACAAAAAAAATTAGTATTTTCTGTTTCAGATCTAATGAAACCAGAACAGATAGTTTTCCTATCAAGTTCTCCTAGCACTGAAGATGTCTCTCCAATAACTACAACTGAGTTGACAAGCTCCCACTTTTGGACCTGCCTGCATGGAAGACGTCAGGACAAATATAACGAAAATATATTTCAAGGCATCAATTAATTGCACAAAGCGACTTGTGAGGCCATGAAGGAGTTTAAGCCCTCCAAGCACAGCTTATACCTGCCTTCCATGAAGAACCAGGATCTGCACTAACAGGGTTTCAGTTCTGTGCTCGTTCAGCTGGCAGTTCTTAGCAATACTGTGACAGGACAAAGGTCAGACAGCTCTTCCCCTTGTCTCCACGCAGGGTTTGCTAGGACATAGCGAACAGCCATCGCAGCAAACCTCTCAAAATAGAGGTGTTTTGTACAGTAAAAAAAAAAAAAAAAAAATTAAAAAATCCACTGTTCTCTACACATTCTGCATCAATTCACAGCACTGGCGTGCTGCATGGGAAAGGGTCACTTCTCACTGCTAGGCTTCTGCCAGCACAGATTTCCCCCCCCTTCCCATGGAGAAATAAGAATAAATCACACCTTTCGCTCCCGTATTTACACTTAAAGCTTTCAGCTTGCTGAGTAGACTCTAGGAGAGCATAAGTAAGACATGTAAGAAGCTGTGTTTTGATCACTGCTAGGAGAGGACATTTCACCAAGCAGCAGCTGCCTCTGCACTACAACTCCTACTTCGATACTTGTGCTGCAAAAAAATATGGAAAAGTAGGAGGGTGGTTCTAAAGCGTCATACTTCAAGTAAATCTGCATGCGATTTAAACCTTTTTTAGTGTATCTCTGCTAAAGCCCGAGTTCAAGGAAGAAAGCTTAAAATATAAGTTTAAAATTAAATTTGCAGCTTTATCTTCAATGAATTGCAGTTATTAATTTTCTTAATATTCAATTTTACATAAATGTGTAGCAAAGTAATATTCTCCTACAGAAAACTGCAATAGACAAACACAGAAATCTAGTTTTGTTTGTTCCAGGGTAGGTATGTTACAGATTTACCAATTCTGAATCCCTAAAAACCCTGAAAATCGCTTATGCAAAGGAGAAAGTTTTCCCAGCCTAAAAATAACGGCACCTGAACAGACTTGGAGAGCACAGCCCTGAAGTCTGGTCCTGCCTCAAGCCCTGGGAGCTGCAGCATGCAGCTTGAGTCATTCTGTAATTTCTCTCCCTAGGGATTCAAAGTGCTGCTTATGGAAAAACCTTTGTTGATGTTGTTCTCTTTGCTATAGGAAGGAGAAAAAAAAAAATTGCTAGTACAAGTATCACCACAAGAAAACTTCCTGGTGCTACACTGCACCCAGGAGTAAAAAGATGGTTCAGTTTCAGTATCAGGAACTTGGCAAGTTACAGATTTGAACAGTTGCAGTCAAATTCTTTACCTATCACTCCCAGTCAAACAGCAGTTTGATTTATTTGAGCTTATACAGACAAAGCCTCTTAGTATTAATGCAGTGATTTAATGCCGTCTTAATACATTTCTTTAATTACATCTACATGGAGTTCAACTTGCAGCTAATCTTAGTGTCATTTCCAGGACCTTACCATTGCTGGTAACCTCCCTCAGTTTTATTTTTATTGAATTTTACTTACAGATATAGAGTCACATTTACTTACAGATATAGAGTCACCTTTTTACCAAGCCAGATGGTCCTGACCCCACAGAGCCTCACGTAAACCACCTTAAAAGCCCAACAAGCTCCCTCTGTCAGCATGGCTCTTACCAGGCTGTGCTGGGGCCTCTACTAGAGGACCACACTCCTCCATCCACACCAACACTACGACTGCTCAGTTGCGTCCCCGTAGACATTACTTATTTTGGAAAGCTGTTTCCAAACAGGTGAGAAATAACCAGCATTGTTGACTTGATACACGCATACCTAGTTATGCCAATCCCTAAACTGCTCAGTAAGAGAGCCGTACATCCGTGAAGACACTCAGTGGGATCAGATTTAGCACTCGCCCAAACGGCAACGTGGTTCTCTGCTTCCAAAGCAATGTATTTTATTTTCTCTTTCAAGTGTTAATTATTTTGCCATCTTTTCCACGAAGTACACCCTTGCCACATCTTCTTGCCAAGCCAGGACGGACACATCTGCGCCCCGACAGCCTGGGCTCCCCGCACCCTGATGGGGCTGGCAGCACAGCCAGAAGCCAATATCAGGCTGTCACACTCACACGCCAGCGCTCAAACTGTGTGTTGAACTTCCCATCTTTTGGCAGGCGCAGAAACTCTTATGGCTGGAGAGCCTAGAAAATTCACCCGACTCAGACACGCAGATTTATTCAGCCCTGATAATCTGCTGATGCTGCTAAAATGAATAATGCGTTGTGGAAAAAGCTGGCTGGCAGGTCCTGTCAGCGCACAAAACAGTCTCATCGAAACAGAAGCGTTTTTCTATCAGACCTCTCAATAAATCAGAGGTACCACTGCCATCATCACGCTGGAGACCAGAGGAATCCCATCCTGTGGGGATCTCAGCCTGCCATTAGCATCGGCGCCGCCCTGAGCCACGAGTTTCTCTACGGAAAACTTGTCTGCATCTCTCAGCCTGGCACAGTAACCAGAGCCATGGTCGCACCGTCAACTTGCCGAGTGTCTGGAGTTAGGCAAAACCAAACTGGACAGGGCAACCTCTCTCTTTGCTAAGGCACAGGGCAGCACAGAGCTACCGAGGCCGCCAGCAAGCTCAGCTGCACCCCGGCAGTTCAGACATGCCGCAGCTTTTACAGCTGACAAGCTTCAGTCAGAAGTGAACAAAACTCTCACAGCTTTTCTGAGAAGCCGTTAACAGTTACTTCATCAAAACTTACTGAGAGTATTCATATCCAAGAGAATGGGATTTTACCAAATGTAAGTGTCGCTGGTTTTAGTTATAGTAGTTTTTGAAAAAAAAAGCAGCTAAAAATATCTCTTTCTTGAAGCTCCAAAAAACAGAAACAATACTGACATAGTAGTATAGGATTTTTTGTTTTGGAGGGTATTTTATCAGCAATGTTCCAAGTTTCTCTGCTTCAAGTAAAAATACTTATGATTAACTTTAAACAAGCTCATGGTGGTCCACTGCCTCCAGCTGGATTCAAGCAGCCTGAGCCACATGCCTCTGATCTCTCGGAAAGTTCAGCTCCAGACTGAAGTTCTCTGCATGTGCTCCGATGCCTTTTTCATACCTTTGACTAAAGACCATCTTCCTGACCTGGCCTTTCCTCAGCAAGAAATCTCCAGGAGTCTCAAGAGAGAGTCTTGGACTTGACCATCACAACAAAACAAAGGCAGGAATATTCAACAGGTCTGCGTTGTAACTGGTGAGTTAGAGAAACAATGCACTCACAGGCCATCCACGCGCCTCCTCTGCTCACTGGAGTATCACTGACATGTTTTACTACGGTTTTCTCATTAAAATGACAAAACTGGATCCAGACCAGTATCCCAGGGCTGAAAAGACAATGATGCTAATCCTTCCGGACACTGTCTCATCAGAGCTGCCAATATATCATTTAAACAATTTACTAAATTAGCACCAGGCCGTATCTCAGTCTGGCTGCTGCAAGTCAGACTCCCTCCAGCCCCCATTTGCTCTTTTCCCCTCATGTCCTCCCTGCTCACCCTGCAGCAGTTTCTTGCTCCCAGCAAGAACCTCTTAACACCTGTTCTCAATCCGGGGCCTGCGGGCAATGCACTGCTTGCAATACACTCCAGTGTTGCTCAGGGAAGAAAAATAAACCCTAAGTGCCATTCAGGCCAACAGGGACTGTTCCCCACCATGCCATGCACAGTTGAGGGGTCAGCAGTGGCTGTAGACTCCTGCTTGAGCATATCCCCAGGCAGAAAGCACAGAGCTGATGCTGTGCTGTCTGCTTAAAATTCCAGTTTACCCATCTAAATTTATTTTCCCAGCTGCTTTCCAAAGCACTTCCACAATACAGCGCTGCTGAGGGTCAGGGTGGGAACAATAAGAGCCCAAGTGCAGCACACTGACATGCCTCCTCTGCAGGGTTCCCATGCCTCAAGCTGGGTCCTGACGGAGCCATGAAACTCTCCTGCTCGCATGTGGGAAGAGAGAGGAAGGGGACAGTGGGAAAGGGCAGACACAGCACTCTTTACTCCGAGGACCTTCAACTACTTTTAATGTGCAGCACATAAGCTCATTCTACGCCGTTATGGGATGATACTAACAGGAAATCGGAGCTTACCTTCACTGGAAAAGTGCTGCTTGCTCCAGTTTGAGCTGTAGCTGCAGGCTGCATCCAGCATGTAAACTGAAGCAGCCATCCTTTCCCTTTGGGGGAGGGGGGGAGGAAAAAAAAAAAAAAAAAAAAAAAAAGAAAAAGTTTTCTCCTCCTGCACTCATCCACCCACCCAGAAGGAGCCTGCTTCCACCCAAGCTGAGAGAGGCAGAAGCTGTGTTTTCCCACCACACACAATTTAGCTCTTCCAAGCACTGACGGCAGAAGATTACTGTACAATGCTTGATTTACAGAGGGTGATTTTGCAGCAGCATGGTGTGGGTCCAGCCATCACAGATCCCATGGAACAGGGATCTGTAAGTACAAGGGGGTGAACGCACAAACCTACGGGAAACGCGTGCCGTCGCTTACTGGGGCTACGTCCCAGCTGACAGCCGGGCACAGCATTCGGCAAGCTGGTGATCTGGCTTGTGGTCAGGTGTGTCTGTAAGTACAACTTACTTCAGGTGGCATCCAAGCATCGGCAGTTTTATCTCACTGGATACCCACTATGTCATCTGCGAATGGAAGAACTGGCTTTCAGGGTTGGGGGGGGGGGGGAAGAGGCAGCCAGGAATTGCAGGACAGTCCTCACTACGTGAAATTACAGGAATTTTTAGTTTCTTTCAATCCAACCACTTATCTTTGTGCCTTCCCATCCCCACAGCCCAGCTCAGCACTGCACAGGGATGTGTCTGACAGCCCTGCTGACACAAGACATTTGTGCACATTTATCTTCCAGGCATCACTGAGAAAATAATGTCCTAGGGATGCAGTGGAAGAGGGAAGCCTAGAATTACAGCATCTCCTCCCGAGGCTGTCTCTGATACAAAGCCTGCCCACGTTAATAATAGTTTGCTCCACCACAGGCTGCATACAACTCCTGTTTAATGACAGATATTGCACACAGAAGACAAGGACTGGCCAACTCATCAGCCCAAACGAGTGGTTAGGGGGGCGTGTGCATGCACAGAAAGTCTCAAATGGGTTAATGTGGTAGCAGGGCAGGATGGTTGCTTTGGGCTATTTATTTCCTCTTGGTTTCACTGCAGTGACAGGGAATGTTTGCTCCTGCAACACCACACAACAGCAACAATCTTCTACGGTGAGGACAACAGCTTGGACTAGGAGACGTAGATGTCTCCCTGCCTCTTGAATCCTGCAAACACCTGGAAGACTGCACTTCCCAGTCCTTGTCACAAACCTCCACAGGGATGGAGATCCATCATTCCCATGCTCCTGTGCAAGGTCCTGGGCTCTGCCATACGGCTCTCCAGTCACGACACAGCAGTTGCTGGCCTCCTTACAGAACGAGCCAAAAGCAGGCAATGAAATACTAAAACCACCTTCCCTGAAAACGCTGCCTGGGTAGAACTACAGGATAGGATCCTTCTTTCCTTACTGCTTGGTTTGCAGTAAGGAAAAGTCTTGCAATTGTCTGCAAAGCCCACACAGGAGCATTGCGGCACCTCCCAGACCCCGGCAAGCTGGGAGAGCTGACAGTCAACCAGAGAAATACAGAGCACGAATCCTTCCTTCCCAACACCTCATGTGCATTCGCAGCAGCAAGGCTTCAGTCTTGGGCGCTGAAATAGCTCAAAGCGAGCTGGCAGCAGAGCAAGTAGTTGCCTCTGCCTGAGGAGAAGGGCTTCGGCTGCAGTTCTTCTCATCGGGGAGCTTCTAATGGAAACGATTTTTCACTCAGGTGGTTAAAGGCTTTCTGCAGCATCAGGCTGGCAGAGCAGGGTTGGGGTGGGGGCGTGCAGGGGGGATGCTGAAGAAAAGGACACAATTAGTTTATTTATCAGAATTTTCTGTCATTTGCCAGGAGCCAGAGGTTGCAACACACCACAGGCAAAAACACTTTGTAGCACACAGAGAAGAAAATTATTAGAAATTCCACATTTGCTCAGGGTGGAGCCCAGAATCTATTTCCACCAGTACAGCCAGCCCGCCACGGCAGTCCTGCCCATCCGTCAGCTGACATGTGCTCCGTCGGGATCTCCCTGCTAGCGGTGCTTCTGCTATCCAGCATCTATTCTGGTTTTGGCCTCCTGTTACAAGGTTCTAGCAAAATTGCAGACCTAGAACCCATCTGAAGGATATCCGGGGCAACACCTCACAGCAACAGAGTCAGCCAGCCCCTGGGATTTAACCTGGCCCTTCAACAGCCTCGTTTATTACTGCATTTCAGTACCGAGGAGTGCAAGCCCAGCTAGGAGACAGGAGGAAGGCTGAAGGGCTGAATAGCTCTATTACAAGGAATTATTTTTAAAAAATTATTTGTGATTTAGACTGGCATGTAGAGAACAGGCACCTCCTTTCCACTCTTCTTAAGAAAGCAATCACATCTCAGGTGGAATGAGTTCAGCTGCTGAGAAAGCCTTCCCCCAAAGCATGTAAAATACATTTTCTTAGGCGTCACACACAGCAGAGACTCCTCCCAAGCAGAAAATGCTCAACTCCTCCGCTGCTCTGTTTCCATCCCTTCTTTCCCCAGAGAAAGGCAACAAGCCAGCCTCACATTAACAGCAGCACTCCAGCGACGACCATACTTTGGGATGCTCCTTTCTCACCACAGCAAAGGTTAATTGTTCCACATTCATTTGCCAGACTTCAAGAGACGAGTTCTTCAATATTAGAGTGGCTTTTTCATCTCTTTAATGCAATTTCTGCATCTCTGGCAAAAAGTTTGAGTTCAAAAGCGCCAAAAGGCAAATATTATCTAATTCTTCTAATGGAAAGCTAAAAGTCACTTTTGGCAACTGCTAGAGTCAGAAAGAGCCTCGGAATAAAGTCACTGAAAAGCAAAAATGTCTTCAAGCTCTGATGGACCCTAATGAAGTTAAAGAAAGCAGGAAATAACTGGGATGCAGAGCAGCCAGGTGTCGGCCTTGCAGCCCTGGAAGGGATCCCTGAATCCTTGTGCTCCATCCACTGAGCACTTACAGAAAACACACATTACTCACTTGAAAAGCCTTTCTTGGATCCCATCTGCCTAAAAGCCGTTCTCAAATAAAAAGAATCTTTCAGAAAAGCATTGTACCAATCCATAGAGAACAAGAGCAAAGATTTACTCAGGGAATTTGAGGCAAGCCAGGTTAATGTAGAATTATTGTTTATGCATTCACACAGTAAAACATGATTAGCTGACATCTCCATTACTAAAAAAAAAGCCATCTGCCAAGCCAAGCCTGTTACTGAACCATAACAGCAAATTATTTATTCTTGTTGTCATTAACTGCTCTTTTCCTGGACCTCTACTACTGCGTTCAAACAACCCCTGATGTTTCTGTAAGCTGAGCATTCCCACTAGAGCCAGCGAGCTGCTGAGCTCCTTCCAGCTTTGCTCTCTTGGAGCTATTTATCACACTAACAATCATAGCACAGATTTTTATCTTATAACATCTGGAGCGGGTAAATTAGCAGGCAGAGAGGGTGGGCTTTTAAAGATGCGCCTTCATTAAAAACGAGAAAACAAAAAAACAGCCAAAACCACTCCCCAAATCCCCATAAACAGCTCAGCAGAAGCCAAGGGGAGAGATGCTAATGGCTTGTAGTGCATGGCTACGCTGAAATCTCAATCTGCGCGGGCCCCACTGAGGTAAGCAGAGTATTACGCAGAGGGATCCTGCCTCGGTGAGCTTACAGTCAGGAGAAGAGAGGGGTTAAACAATTCAGTTTAAAGAACATTACTCCATTGACCAGCTGGTTCAGAAAGAACAGAGCCAAGTTTATTGTAGGTTTTATATTTTGCAGTTTACCTTCTAATGACTACTGCTCATAACATGGGAAGTTCTCACCTCAGCACTCTCCCTACTCCTTGCAACAGTTAAAGGAGAAAATGGGAGCAAACAAATAAACAGATCAAAGGAGGACGGATTCCCCAGGTTCATTCCTCCCCACGTGTGGCTGCTTTAAGGTGAAGCATCAGTGCAGGTGTAAAGAGAGAATGCCTTTGCCACTTTTCCCTGCCCACCCCTGCCCCCGGGACCAGCAGCAGCTTTGCTGACAGTATGGACAGGGAGGGAAGAGAGGCAGACTCTGGTGAAGTCAGGAAAAAGCCAGACGAGCGACAAGCCCTTGAGCAGCTGTCAGCTCCTGCTGTGATACAGAATGCAATGCACATTTTGGGGAAAAAATTGTGAGTACAGAAGTGTCTCACCTCTACAGCTAGGTCCACGAGCCCACGTGTTCACACTAGAATTATTAAATGTCATATCCAGTGGGGACAAACAAAACTCATTTCCATTTTTTTCCCCCTCAAACAATTGTTTTAAATTTTATTTAAATAAAAACTATTGGACAACCCAACATTGTTTTAGTGTGCTAGAGCATTGTTAACTTTGGAAGCACATTTGTAATGCCAGAGATGCCCGACATCTGGACACAGCAGACCCCAACATCCTCGGAGCAGGTTGTGCCACGTGAAGTTCTGACTCGGAAGACGCGTGTGGTCTGTCGCAGCAGCTCAGCGCTCACCAGCCACCCAGAGCTGCTCTAACCTGGCCCAGCTGCCCACGGTCCCCACGGGGCTGCAGGGAGCAAAGGCATCAACTCCATCAGCTTGAGCCGCAGCCTGCCCAGGTTTGCTGCTATCATCAGCACAAAAACTCCCTCTGAGACCACAAAGGACATTTGAGGCTGGCTCTTACACCTCTGCACACACTCCTCCTGACGTGCATCTGCTGTGGAGTCAAGTTCTACCAAACTGCTGTTATTAACCAGACGGCAAGTCTGTCTGCGCTCCCCTACTACCGCTATGGGTATTGGCACCAGGTGCCTCAAAAAGGAACCACTCCACAGCTAACTTTAAATGGGAGCCAGATTGCCCAGGATGCACAAAGACTAACCCTCTGCAACCTGTAATTGCTGTCAGAGTCACCTTCATCTTTAGATCCAGGGATATTTCTGGGGACACAGGGGCAAAGACCTGTGCTCAAATGCTTAGCCCTTCCAATATTTGGTATCACAGCATGGATCATACACACTGAACAAAACTAAACTCTCTTTTTATAGAACTGCAAAATTAAACTCAGTTTTTCCATGTTTTTATATATTTCTTTTCCTTCTAAACCTCCACTGAAAGCACTACTCCTTTGCTAGGACACAAGTTGTGACAAGCTTGATGTCCAATTCCCAGTAAGCCATTTTTAGAGCAAGCGTGGCATTTTGCCTTAAAGTCATCAGGTACTCTGTTCTACATAATGATAACAGCAACAGAAATCAGATGTGGAGAACACATCCATCAGAACAGTGATCTCTCCCGAAGTTCTGCCCTTTTATAAAAACAATTGCAAGTTCCTTTCTGCACAGGAAAGGCGTTAGTCTCACATCTAACATACAGAAACCGAAGCACCAAAGGGGGAGGGACCAGCCAGGGGAAGATTCTTGTAGCTACTCGTACGGTGTGTAGGACCACATAAGACACACTGTTGCAAAATCCTCAAAAGCCCTGATACACATTGAGTATCACTGGATTAGAAAATAATAATTAATGATTTCTCTATTTCCCTCTCAGGTTTGAGTTGCTCTCTCTGACCTCATTCTCCTGCTCAGGACCTGTCCAACACAAGAAACGCTCTGGATTATGTTGTCTTCTATCAACATGAAAGCAACACGTCCAGAAGACACAGTATCCCAAATAACAGTAAATTCAGAATTTCGATGCCCGCTTGGTCCAGGCATCTCCTTCCAAGATCATGCCCTGTCCCACACCTCACCACCAACTCTGTTCCCCTTTTGTCTTGTCCTGAGCCTGACCAGGAACACTTAAGGAGGGGACAAATTCTTGAATTTTGCCTTTATAGGGGGAAACGCCGCAATGAACTCACCAGCACGCGATCTCCAAGCCGTAAGTCCTTCTCCCCTTTTTTCACAGACCCACTGTCCGAGAGGTTAGATCCAGACTCGTTGCCTGTCTTCATGGCGCTGTTCAGGACGCTCTCCCGCAGGGGGATGACGCGAGTGGAGAGAGGTGGCGTGGCTGTCCCCGAGTGCAGCGACAAGTTCTGAGCCGTCAGAGAGTCCACGGAGGGGGCGTCACTCCCCGAGCCCTCGGCCACCGGCTGCCGCGTCAACTTGGACGGTCGTGTAAAAATCCCCTGCAGCGGCTGGCATTCAAAGTAACGTACTCCACCGACAGAGCCGTCATTCTTACCCACTGGGTCATCCAGAACGACCCCTGCCCACTGGCCTGGAGCAAATTGTGTCTCTCCAAGATACTGGATCACACCTGGCTTCACTCCATTTACCCAGACGCGTTCGCCCACCACAAAGTCTCCCAGGAAATCATCGCCCACCTCGGCAACCTTTGAACCCGACTTCTCAGAGCTGGCGGTGGAGGTGGTACCCTGCTTGTGTAAAGGTGAGCCTGTGAAGCAAGGGAAAATAGGTTTTGGTATGAGGAGAAATCTTAAAAGGCAGCCAAAACACCAGGAAAGGGCATTGACAAAGCGGAAACACCAGGTGAAGGTTAAAACCTGAGTGATCCCATTACTTACACATCTTCCTCGGCAGGAAAGCACCCGCACAGAAATCTGTCTGCTGCCCGGTTTCTGCAGCACACAAAGCACCGACCCCATCTCTCCATCCCCCTTTGCAGCGCCTGCTTACCCCCAGTCCCTTCACAGCACCAAAGGGTATTTTCTGTGGCTGCACTAGCATGAACAAGCCCAAAAGGACAGGAGCGGTGTAAGTGCTTAGTGGTCAAAAGGAAACCAGTGAACTGCTGCTTTGAAGAAAGATGCCAAAGTCATCCTTTCATCCAGAAATAAATTAAAAAAAAAAAAAGTGAGGCACTGATGTTCTGATGTTTCAGTACCTGGTGCTATGAGAACTCCACGTGTTTGGATACAGGCAAACAGTCCAAGCACGCAGTTCCACCAAGGGCACTAACAGCTCCTGTGGGACCATGCAGCTGCCTCTGCAAATTACGCAGCGTCCCCAGCTGCTGCTGTGCCCTTTGCTGCAGAGTCCAGCAGCAAGCAGACACCTGGGGTATGTTCAATACAAACCCTTCTCTATAAACAGGAAGCATCCACAAACCCCTGTGTGCATGGCCTTCCCGGGCTGACACGCCACGCGCTGAGCCCAAAAAAAATCTGCAATACAGAACGCTCTTCTCCTGGCGTCAGCACAGCAAACCAAAGCCCGACCTCCAGCAACGCGTCGCTGCGCTGGGAGAAGGAACTGCAGGTGATGCTGGAAATTCACCATCTCTCTTGTGCTCTCCAGCACATCCTGGATCAGCCAAACTCTCTGTAATACACAAGGAGGCCCTTAAATATGTGACTGGTGTCTGAAGGGAAACAAAGACAGCCTGAGCAAGTGAGTTAGCAGTGACTCCTCTCTTGCTGGCCCCAGTGTCAAACTCGACCACAGACTCTGGGTTTCAGCCTAGGCCCCAGAGAAACAAAAGACAAGGACATATGGACTGCATTAAAACTCTCCGAAGGTCAAAGGGGGAGGTTAAGTAAAGCCCTAAAAGAAATCACAAGAGACCAAGGAAATAAGCTTGCAAAGTAAGATCCAGCAAGTCGTGCACCATGGACCTTCAGTCATCCTCAGCTCTTGGTAGCACTGAGGTCCCACGTGTGCTTCTCCCCACAGCTGCTGTACGGGGTGTGTGCATGAGACCTGGTCCCACATATCCTGCTCTCAATGAAAGCCACCTGGACTCTTCAGCCAAACTTTCAGCACACCACCAACCAGAAACGCTTATAGCACACCCAGGATGAAGTTTTTATTTGCTACCAGACAAGGCTGACAGAGAAAGTCCAAGCAGCTGCAGAGATGAAATGAACTGTGAAACTTGTTCAGCCTCAGCCATCACTACGGCTCAGCCTGCACCATTTCTGCAGCTCTTTCAGAAGTAATGGGCCTGACAGATCAGGCTCGGCTCCTAGAAAGCCTGAAGAACATAAAAGCGCTCCATCCAAGCTACTTCAAAGCTTTGCTAAAGGTCTAATACCAGAGGAAAAAGAGCACCAGTGCTTCAGTGCTGAAGAACCTTGTTTCTGCAAAACCAGCAGCGTTAAGAGGGATTAAGATGGACACGTTGGTTCTCAGTAGACTCCAGAGTCAACACTCTTGGACAGATCTGTGGCACAATTGCACCAGTTTGTTTGTGGCTCCTGAGAGAGACACCAGTACCTCTGCCTACTCTGAACTGGGACAGAGCAGCAGTTAAGGCACGATCAAACTCTCATGAACAGAATCGTCTCCCAACTCTTAAGTTAGCCAAACGGGGCACGCACAGCACCACGCGGGGCATGTTCAAGAGGACCGTCCTGTGACGGGCACGGGAAGGGCAGTAACAAACAGTTCCCAACTGAAAAGGCCAGCAACAGAGTCCGCAGTGCTCCTGGCAAAGCTCAGCCAGCTGCCTGGGAGAAAGATGCGCTGCAGTCCCTGAGCCACCTTCTCTTGGCATTTGGGCCCTGCTCTGAAAGCTTCCTCAGCCTTCTACATTCTTCATTAACTTTTTTTTTTGGTAAATGCTCAACTTTCAAGCTTGTGTTACTCTCAATCTTCTAAAAGCCAGTACCTCCAGAGGAGCTCCAATAGGGGTATGGCATTACATCCAAGAACCAGTTTCACCTTAAAAACTGAAAAATAAGAGCACAAGGATGCTCAGAGCTTTTGATCTTTATAAAAAACTTTAAATAAAAAAAGGAGGGAGGAGAGGAAACAGGGGTCCATCCATGTGAACCATAAAGACAAACCACAAGCAGAAAATAAGGTCAGCATTTTCATTTCAATGCTTAATAGCACAAGACAGCAAAGCAGTTAGATTAGGAACCAACAAGTTGCGTTTTAAAACCAGAATATTTCAATTTAATAACCAGAGATGGCTACAGGGGTTTATCTCCAACAACATCTGTGATATGTATATCTCCTTTCATGAGTATGAGAAAAAATTAAATTAGAAACACAACTTACACAGATCCTGTGCTGCTGACACGTTTGCAGCAGACACATGCAATGTGCCAAGCAGAATAGCCAAATTCAGCTCTGCTGCGCAGGGAGCTATAAGCAAAGAAATTTGGTGGGGGGCACTCTGCATCTGTACTCACAAGAGACCAAAGCTGCTTTTCCAGTCCTGCTGGAGCCCAAGTTTCAGCACACTAGCAGTCTCTATTACAGCTATTAATTAATGATCAAGATACAGGTTACATTAGCTCTCGCAAACACCTCTGCAACGTGGCTGGGGTAAGCAAACCCTCCAGCAGTGCAGCTTGAGCAAAGAAAGGCAGGAAGGCTGCCCAGGGCTGAACAAACAACACTGAGATTTGAACCCAGGTCTAGGCTCACCCTATTTCACTGAAAGGGCAAACACCTTCAAAAGCTGACTTGGATCAGGAAAAAAAAACAAACAAACAAAAAAAACAGTTCATGGACTCCTGGTGCAACATCATGTTCCCCAAAAAGCCAAATTTTTAGCGGGACTTTACAACACTCTGTTCATTTTAGGTGCCCGTCTGACAAGCAGAGCTGCCAAACTACAGTAATTATAACATCACAGGGAAATAACCTAATTACAGGCTCCCAAACACAACAGTGCAATCAGAAGCATTACTATTCTTGAGCATGAGATGAATTATTCAAAAAAGATAGGATTTAAGGGAGGAACGGCCAATAGGTTCACCTTCTTCATGATGGCCACGTTGCAGAAACTTGGTATTTTACACCACCTTCATTACCCATATATAAAATAACAACTAAGCCATGAATTCTCTTACAGTGCAGCTAACAGTCTTTTTGGGCACTAGGTTTTCAGAGAAGCCAACAGTAACTATGATCGAACTAATTCCATTCTTCTTGGCTTCAGGTCTGATGGACCCATTAAGTAGACCGGCCAGACAACATCCAGAGCAGTCTGAGCAGACCAAGCTCTGATCCTCCCAGGTTGGTATCTAGTCACCAGCCCTTCAGAAGGCAAAAGGTGATGAGCAACTTGTCTTCGATCCACAAGCACCTCAGGATAGCCCAAACCAGACATCAGTTGACAGAACCGCTCTCCAAGACCTGACATCTAGAGCTATCTGCTCTCCAAGCAGCTCTTACAGCTTATGGGGAAGCCACCCAAGAGCCCAGGATTCCTGGGCTTTCTCCAGCCTACAGGCACCTAGACAGCTGGTCTATGCCTGTGCCTGTGTCACTTGGATTGGCTGTTTCTGGAGAAGAAAAAGTCTTCTTATTTTAGCCAGACTTCCACCAACAAGTTCCAAGAAACTCACTAACAGCAAAGCAAGGGTTCAGATCTCAGGTACGAAGTTGAGAACAGAGTTACATAAGAGAAACAAAGCCAAAAAAACCACAGACTGAATATTTTCTACTCCAACCCTGCCAATTACCTGGTAATGCCAATCAAGAAGCCACTCTCTGACTGTCGCTATTAGGCATGTAACTCAGCAGCTCACCTGGAAGCCACTGGTGGGGAAAGCTCTTTCCTCCTCAGTCCAGGAGGATCTCCCTCTGCTGCTCCGTCCAACGTAAACCTTGCTTGCTGGACAGGACTGCGACAGCAGCTCCTCCCCTCCTTCTCGCTGGGACCAGGCTCCACAACACAACAAGCAGTAAGCAGGATCCCTTCCACTCAGGCTTTCCAACTTCACAACCCTATTGTGTTCATTAGCTGGCTCATTCTTTTCGGTTTAAATGGTCTTCCTGTAGGTCACAGCTTTCACGGCTGAACAACAATTTATAAATCAAAGTCATACGCAGCATCCGCTAAACGCACATCTTATCCAACTCTAAATCTCTATTTTCCCTTCAGCTTTCGTAAAGCCCACGCACGACGCATTAACAATGACTACGGCAGACCTGGTGCTCAGGGCCCTTTTTGTAAACTCCTCCTGCCAGTTTTGGGGGCCCCCACTGACAGGGCACCAATACTCCAGGAGCTGAACAAACTCCTGAGCTGGAGAGGTGAAAGGTTTTAACTGGAGCTTCAGCCTGTTCACATGGCTCTCGTTACTGTGTCAATGAAAGCCAGGTGTCCAAAATCCCTGGAAGCGCAAGGACTTCTGCAAACAGGAGACAGACTTTTCTAGCTCTTGGAAACGCCTGCTATATGAAGGAGTGAAGAGAGCTGTGTACGGTAAAGAAGCAAGAAACCTCCCTTCAAATGAGCACTGAAAATTGAAGCAGGAGGAACAGAGCACTTGCTCTGCAACATCAGCAGGAAGAACTTTCTTTGCAGGATCCCCAGTGCTCAGCCTCGTATCACGTTTAAGTGCCATCGACATCCAGCGAAACCATGCATCCCCTCGCTCCCTCCACATCTTTCCACCTCCCACTGCACTTCAGCTGCTCATTTCTTATCAACAGGCAACTGAAACAAAAGGGAAAGGAAACTTATTTCTAAAGGGGAGGAGGGAGAGGAAGAGGAAAAGAGTCTAGCATGAGAAGTGGTGCACAGTGAGCGGTGCCCATGTATTTCCTACTCCCTGCAGAACTCTTTTGTAATGTTACTGCTCCCGAGACACATGCCAGGCACGCCAACCACCAAAGGAACCAGAAATGCAAGAGCCTGGTGTGTTGCCATGGGAATCAGGAGACAGGCAGTTAATTGGTAAAATGGAGGCACATTAGATTTAAAATAGAAAAAGACAAGGAAAAAAAAAGAAAAAAAAAAGATATACCATAGTAGCTCTCATGCCAGGAAGGCAGGCAGAAATGAGAAAGCACGCGATATTTACAGAAGAGCTTTACAATGCCCCTAGGAGAGATCTTTTTCCTTCTCCATTTTAATTCTCAGAGGTTTTTACCCTCAACTTCTATCACATCATGAGAGAGAGGCTGACACACAGCGCAGAGTTGTCTGTCCGCTCCCAGGCTGCGTTCCCTCTCCACGGCAATGAGTAAGTTTCTCATCCACCAGCCAGCAAGAAAAGCTGTTCAAGCCTGGCAGAAGCGTCACTGTCACAAGACCCGAAGACCCCATGCGTTCACTTCACTGGCTTACACTACAGATGCCACTAACCTGTGACAGGGCAGCATGCCTTGCAGCTCGTGAGCATCTCTCAACGCACAGCCCTGCCACCAAGCTAGCCAAAAAAACTTCAGTACAGGCTCTGCTCCCTCCCAGCCTGGGCAGTGCTTCAGGACAGTCCCGTGACCAGGGGATGCCCATTTGAAGCCAAGACAGATTTTGCCAGCTGGAAAACCCCACTGCTGGTCACAGAGGTGCCAGCTAAAAGGAATACTGTATGTTTTTACTGCCACAAGGATTAGGTAGGAGCCTGAGAGGCATTAGAGTAGCCTGGCTCACTGCTTGGTTCAATGCTCAGGTGATGATGGGATCTGGTCTCAGCTGGGATGTCAGGCACTGCCCCTGTTCAAGCTGCAGCCTGCACTCCGAGCACCAAACACTTGTGATGGATGGTATTTTCCCACTCAACAGACCACCACCCTCCACTACGAGCTGGAGGTGTAGAACAGCAGTGTGTCTGGAATCCTAAACATAAGAACATGGACCAGCTGGAGAGAGTCCAGAGGAGGCCACGAAGATGATAAAAGGGCTGGAGCACCTCTCCTGTGAGGACAGGCTGAGAGAGCTGGGGCTGTGCAGCCTGGAGAAGAGGAGGCTCCAGGGAGACCTGATAGCGGCCTCCCAGTGCCTAAAGGGGGGCTACAGGAAAGATGGGGAGAAACTTTTCAACTGTGCCAAGGGGTAATGGTTTGAAACTAAAAGGAAGCAGATTTAGACTAGATAGAAGGAAGACTTTTTTTACACTGAGGGTGGTAGAGCACTGGCCCAGGTTGCCCAGAGAGGTGGTGGATGCCCCATCCCCAGATACATTCCAGGCCAGGTTGGACGGGGCTCTGAGCAACCTGATCTGGTTGGAGATGTCCCTGCTCCTTGCAGGGGGGTTGGACTGGATGGGCTTTGCAGGTCCCTTCCCACCCAAACCATTCTGTGATTCTATACAGCAAAGTACCTATCAGCTCCTGGCTCTGGCGCTGGTTTTTTATTTTTTTTTTTTCCCCACTGCTTTTATATTACAATTACTGTAAGCCTCTCTGGGTCTGCAACATCATTTCATCTCCAAGCATAACACTACAGAAATTCACTAACTGATGGGCAGCAGAGCTGGTTAGAGCTTCCCCTACAGAGAGGGGAAAGGACAGTCCAGAGTATCCATGGTCAAAGCCTCTGTCCCTGGTGACTACAGTAGCTGGTTTACCAGGCAAAAGACAAGGAAGAAAAAACCTGCTGCAGCCCCAGGAGCTGCCACCCACGCTGGCAGGAAGACAGGGCTTCACCTGGCAGTGTCAGCAGCAGCCACCCAGGCTGACGGGGTCTCCTGCGGGAGAAGGGCTGGCTGCCTGCTGCCTTCACAGCGCTTGGGGACGGTGAGGCCTCACCACGTGTAATTTCTAGGTGCCCAACACAGCGACTGGAGCTCCTCAGAGCAGCTTGGAGTACATAAACATGACGCTGTTGGCAACTAAGTGAAAGCCAGCCCATTCTGCCATACTCAAATTCAAATTATCGAGCATAACAATGAAGCAGCTGTTTTCTGCAAGATTTATCACAGCCCTTTCAAGCTGCAGGATAAGGCAGAAAGAGAGAGGGAAGAAATGACCAAGGGATAAAGCAATGCTTTGCCGGCGATAGTCAAATGCCTGGCAGCACATTGTGGGAGGAAGCAGCCCGAAAGATTTACGGCTGACTTGGAAACAACTGCTGAAAGCTCTGCAAGTTCAAAGCTGAAAAGCTGGGGCTGTAATCGCCTGTACCATAGGACTTAAACGCAATGACTGGCACGGAGACCAGCTCTGCATCTGGCTCCCTGGAAACCTATTGCCCCTGCTGTTCCCTGGAATAACTCCCACGGCGTGGATCCTAAGATCCGATACAACCTCGGCATCACTGGCTCTGGCTCCTTTGAAGAGAGGAGAAATGCTCATCACAAATTTCTTTCTAGGTAAGAAGGAAAAGAGGACAATAAGAAACTGAAGAATTATGAATGAGTGAACAAAAGCAAGTGAGAACCACTGCAAAGTTGCTTTGCGCTGAATGCAAGGAGATGCCCATTGAGGCAGATATTTGTCTTCACAAGAGCAGCTGGGAAGGGCACTGAACCCCAGACAGATGTACCAAACAAAGGCTTCCTTATAAAGGTCTCTTTCAAGAGGCTGGCTGGTACGAAATCTGCTCTGCCACAGGCGAGACGTGCATTCTTGGTGCCCGCTGGAGACGGGAAGGATGGAGGACCCTGGAGTTTACCAGCTATGCTAGATCAGATCCAATAGAATTCTTAAAAGAAACAAACAGCAAAGATGTGTTATGTGTGAGCATTTTAAGTTTTTCAAATAAACAATGTTATTCAACAAAATACGCAAAGCGGGTTTTGGCAGCACAGGGCACTGGAGAGGCGAGTGACTAGAGAAAATGAGCAAGATTTCTTTCACTGAGGTATTAACTTGCAGCATATGGATGGATCTATTCATCTCAAGATTACAGTCTTAATTTTTACATTATTATTATTTTTAAAACCATAAGTATATTCTTTCAACAATCATGTTTCAATAGGCGATTCAACATTTTCTAGCCTGAAAACAGGGCCCATCTATCACATCTCTGGAGCAGCACCTCATTTTCCCAGAAAATAATGAAAAAAAAAATCCCACCATTTTAAGCGCGTTTCAGGTTTGACAAAAAGAATGGACCACTCATGCCTTTCTCCCCAGCTTGTACCACCCCCAGTCTCTATAAATAAGTCACAGATACGTTCAGAAAACTAGGACTACGCTCAAGTAACCTCTGGTGTATTATGGAATCACACAGGCTTCATTCTTCCGTAAATAAATAAAATCACTTCAGCTAGAGAATACTCCACTTGGAAGCATTATTTATTTTACTCACCATAGTTTATTCTAGCTAGTGGATATATTTTTCCATTTAAACAAGCTCTTAGCTGTCAATATTCAGAAATTACGTCCCCCCAGCCCCATATCCAAACTGGTTTACCTTGCCCAGACCAGAGGACAGAAAGGAGGTTAGAAAACAGCCTGGGGTGGCCCAGCACAGTGGTAAGCTGTGAGACAGTCTCAAGAGCAAGAACACCAACTGGGGGAGATACACTCACAGGGATGTCTCCTACCCCGGACGGCGAGCCTCCTTCCAGCAGCCCAAGCGCCGCGCTGCGTAACGCAGCCTCCCCTCCAATCACCAGCATGTGCCCGCATGCGTCTCCAGCTTCTTTTTAAATGTAGCACAAAGCTAACTTAGAGCATTTTCTTTTCAAAGAAGCACAGAAAATCTTGGGAACCAGCTCGGTCTAAGCCCGCCATGTCTGCAAGTCCGGGTGCACAGTTGTCCACGGTTTCTTAGGCCGTGGGAATGTGCAGGCACAAGCGTGGTTTCAGGGCTGCTATTACGGAAGTGAAGACAGCTGCTCCCAGTGAGCTGATCCGATGACAAAAAGAAAGAAAAAGGAGGCAGACACAGGTCTTTAATGAGACATTTATAAACGATTTCCCAGGCAGAGCACTGGCACAGAGAGAAGAGCAGGCTCAGGACACCTTCTGAACTGCAGAAATTTTTCTTGAGTACCAAACATTTGTAAAGGGCAGCCACGCAAAGCATAGTGCTTTCTGTCCACCAGAAAAGCAATCAAGCAGCAGGGTTTTGGAATTTCACAGCCTTTTTAAGTGTAGGATTTTTGCTCAGGCATCACTCCCACATAAAACCCACTCGGATGGACTCTGATGCCGTTCCTAACAAGCTGGGCACTAACTGAAAGAGATGAGCAGCCCAGCAGCGCATTGCTCAAGCAGGTGCACGCAGGAAGGCCACTGACTTATTCACTCGGAAACGATGAAATTAGCTCACTACCAGTAAAATGTAGAAGAGAAGGTACCAAAAAAAAAGCCTGGCTTGGTCCATCAGGAGAGAGTAATTATTACTTTATGATCAGACTGGAGCCAGACCAGGGGATCAGCAGCTCCAAGAACAAGAGCCTGTACAGGGAATGTGATGCAGGAGAAGTTGCTCTGGGTGTGTAACTCATGATATTGACTCACTGGACATAACCTGAGCAGCCACGTGCAAGCAGAGTGGCCGTACCTCTAACAACCCAAGGGAAAGGAAGGTTGAACGACCACGAGAGAGCCTAGTTTGACTCTGACTGTGGCACAGACTGCCTTTGGCCATAGTACTTACTCCAGCCACATAACAAGCATTACAACCCTCTCTTACCTCCTCAGATGATCCGGTTGCCCCATTCAAGTCAGATATCCCTACCGTAATGCAGGGTTTTGCCTGGTATGACAGCTGATGAGCCATGCCCTTCATACCCTGCTCCTGCTGCGCTGGCACCTCTGGACCAGCAGCACTTCAGAGGCCTCATGCTCCCAGCTCAAGCTTAAAGCATCCTTTAATTCAAGCCAGGGGAGCATTTGCACGGCTGGAAGTTGCAAGCTCAGGCAGTGAGGGCTCTGCTGGCACCTGGAAGGTCTTCCCATGTGAAGGGCTAGAGATGGAGCAATAGACCCCATGAGTAAGATCTTCCCTACTCTTTCTCTCAACTTGTGACAACTTCTCCTTTCTACCTGCTCAACCTCAGAAACATTTCCTAGGTACAAGCACAAGCTTTTCTCTGAGTTTCCAATAATATTTTTCTCTGCTTCCCTCTGGCAGAAGTTGGGCTAATATTCACAGTGATTGCTCTTTGCAAGAGCTCACAGCCTGCAGCCGTGAAAGGTACTTTCTCATGCTCTGTCTGCAGCTCTTCTGGAGGGAAAAAGTACAAAAATTTAACACCTGACACGTAATAACGGAGGTAGGAGGATGCATGGTTAGCTTGTTATCAGCATGCTGAGAGAGGCTTGTTCTGGGGTGGTACCAGCAGAAAGGCAAGCACCATGCTTTCTGCCTTGTATGTAGGTTTTTTTTCCTTCTCAATAGAAACACGGCAGCAATACAATTGTACCATCCCTCTGAATCAGCCATCCGACTTGCTGGAAAGAGGGACGCTTTAGGAGCCATCTGCAGCATCCCCAGGATCCCAGGGGAACTGTAGGAGAGGTAAAAACCAACATCTCTCAATTGCCAAGCAAACTTGTGCACAACCCAGGGCTGCACTGTGCTGAAACACAGCTTTGATTCATTACTTCACCAGCCATTTATTTTTGCAGCCATAGATCCATGCACAGATCGCGCAGACTGTACATCTCCCGCGAAGGTCACACAATAGACTGATTGTACACAGATCCATGCTATGCAGAATGTAGTTTGTTGGGCTGGTTTTGTTTTGCCTAATCCAATAAAGAGGATATTTGAGAGCAGATTAACCCTGAATCATCTACTTCATTCCAAAGATCTGCCTTAAAAAGCTAAATATCCAATTCAAAAGGCAATGATCTGTACACGAACAGGCACTATTTGCAGCAGACTTTTTTTTTTCTGAGAAAAAAAAAAAATAAATAAAATCATGACCATGATCTGGATCTGACCCTAAAAACTCTGAGCTGTGATATGAACGTACAAATCCACAGCAGGTACCTCAAACCCAACAGCTGTATGTCTCAGGGATCCCGAGAAATGATGATTTATACCCTTCCAGAGGTGACGGTGGGTAAAGTGAGAAGCAGTGGGCAGGGGAAAAGCAAAAATCCATAATGAGAAGTGAGAGATCATGGGCAAAGCCGGGGGAGTTGACCAGCTGAGCTGTACAAAATCTCAGTGCACAGCCCTACTAAGCACCCTGACTACCCTCGAGCGCACAGTATGCTCCCAATTCCAGTACATTTCACTGGTTATAAACATCCACACGTGAACTGACCCCCTCTCTTACGCTGCTTCTTCAGAACCTCGTTAGATGATCGGTTTTGTGCATTTATCCTCTGAACACACCTGGCCAGGGCAGCAGTCAGTGAGGATGAAGTACCCAAATCCTTTTTTTTGGTGTCAGGATTTTCTCAACATCATACCACCTTTATCTGAAAGGTTGTGTTCAAAGTCTTCAAACGCTTTTAATTCCTGGAAGTTTGGGTTGGTTTTTTTTTTGAGCAAATACCTCCAAATAGAATATTTTGCAATAAGCAATTCTGTGAAATAAATTATATCGCAATATATAAGGCTCCTGTCATCTTCAGGGAATGTGAATCCTGAACTCTGTACGTGTTTATGCGTGAAACAAGATAAGCACAGCATCAACGTGCGTATCCCCAGCCAAATTACAAATGCACTAAATGCTTAGAGGCAGTACTTCAGTCAATGAAAAGGTCTACGGGAAGCAGCACCATAGAAGGAAGCTGCTGTTGCTGGTGTCAGGACTGGGAGGGCAAAAGGCCAGGAAAACCTGCTGGCCAGGATAACTATTTCACTTTCACCTCTGACTCACAGGATGACACAGGCAAGACCTAGCTCTCCTGTCTTGTGCATAAAATACAGATAATACTGACCTACCTGACAGCCCCAGGTTTCAGAGGTGGTGGTGGTGAAGCACTTGGAGTGTCTAAACAGAAACATTTCATACACATGTAGCTGGCTTATAATTACAGAAAGTGAGAATGACTTGCAGCTCGTGCTCGGTAGGAATTCACAAAGCAGCTTGGGAACACTCCCGCACCAGCGGTTCACTTCTGTGTAACGCTGCCCTGCAAATCACAGCACTGGCAGTGCGCTAGATCACGCAAATTCATCCCTCAATTCTCAGTGTAGGTCTGGTTTTGAAGAGCTACACATGGCAAAGTTAATCACTGCCGTCCTCTGCCACCATTTAAAATCCCCACGCACAGGTATTTCCTTTCTGAAAGAATTCTGTAAGTGAGTCCACGTGAGCAAAGCACTCTGCCGCATCCTCCGGGCAATCCACAGCCCAGGTGTGGCACACAGGACACATTTGTTGTGCTGGAAGACAGCATTGCTGAAACAGTCACATTTTGTAGTGGAGAGACCCCAACTGTGTTCTGAATGGAGTTGCTGAAGTCACAGACAGTCCAATTTTGACAATTCTTAATGTTTTTTTTATAGTGAATATTGCACGACATGGAGTTTTCTTACAGATCTCACTACTGCATAGAAAACAATTTATTTCTTTCAAGGGGATCTTTACAAAAAACTAAGTAAATATCCTACTGGACCCAAAAAAAACCAGAAAAATATCTGTATTCTAAATATTTTAACACTTCTGTGGAGATCAATTCATCCAATTTAACTTGCAAGGAGGATGCTGACATGCAGGGTCAGCGTGCGATGGTTAAATCTGGTCAATAGCCAATAGCAACAGTCTGACACCACTGTAATCCTACGGATTCTCATCCCAAATCCATCTATGCCAAAGGGAATCTCTCCTTTGATTTCAATGAATATTGGCTCAGGCCTCTAATAATTAATCTGCTCTGCAGGATTAGTTCAATTGTTTGAGGCAGAACATACAGGAGCAGATTCTGCCCCAAAGCTGCACCCTTACTCCGATCGGTGTAACCACAAGCTACAAGCGTAGTGATGTTACTGCAGACTTACACCAGCCTAGCTGAATAGGATTTGGTTCATTATATTCAAACCACCATGAGCTGAACATCTGTGGGAAGCAGATTTTCTTTCCCTGCTGTTCTGTGAGGAGTTACAGAGAGAGCGAGCAGGAGGGCGTCTGCCCTCCATATGCCTGCACTGTGCGCTCGCATCTCATTCTACGAGTGCGCTGAATACTAAGGATTAACTACATCTAATGATTAAGACAATTAAAATCAGACTCCCAGTTGTCTCTAGATGTCACCTGTAAAGCTGATTAAATCAAGATTGATTCAATGTTGGTTTTTATGTTGCTTGCAATGCGTCAAACCACTTCTCCTTTGGAGAGGAATGCTGCCAAAGGTCCTTTCCCAATTCAAGAGAGAGAGCAGAATGGGGGAGGGGCACCACCACCAAATTCCCCCAAGAAAACTCAGTACAAAACCTATTTCAGAGTGGCTCATGAAAGGGACATGTGAGCTGCATACAAGTCCCATGCTAATAGTCAAACAATTGGTCCACAGGCGCGCCAGAAAACATTTGGCTTCTGGATAGGCAGCGGGGATTAGAAGGAAATATGCAGGGTCTCACGAGAGCGTCAACGTCCGTGAGCGAGTGGATTTATACAGTGCCACGTGACCTATGCGAAGGGCACTTCAGTCACCCCTCAGTAGTGGTGAACAAACACACTCAGGCTCTAACGATCACTCAAAGCTTCTCTGGTGGCTGTCGTGGCTCCTACATCTCAGCTGCGCTGACCATCAGCCACCAGCATTCCTCTGCCAGCCTCGCTTCTCCATTTGAGCTGCGCATCAATCCTAAAGCAGCAAACCAGCAACTCTCAGACTCTCATTTGCAGATTTTCCTGTGCAACCCTTGAAAATGCACTCTTTTGTTTTCTTTCAGATATCTGATAACTTCTAGAACAGATGACTGCCTGTGTGTACGTGGATACTCTGGTTGTTATTACTAATTGATAGATAATCTGCTGATACTGTAGTAGTCAAAGGCATTTGATCTTAAAACACGCTCCTTGGCATCTCCCAGTTCCCCTAGGACCTGCAGATGCTGTGTACACAGACCTGTTAAGATAAAGCAAGATCTAATCAAACTTCACAGACACCAGTGACTCATTTCCAGCAATGATTTGAGCTTGCAGCAGGGATTTAACTGAGGACAGCACTCAGAGGAGAGCTGACAATACCGATCACTCCGTAAGTCCTGAAGCAACACAGCAAAACCAAGTGTTTGCTAGAAATAACAGCAGCCTCTGGCCTCACAATGTGGGGTCTTTTCTCTCCATTTGCCAGTGCACAACATCCCAAGTTAATATTAATCAAGAGCCACAAAGCCTTTGAATAGACAAGAATTAGCCCCCTACGTCTGTGCCAGTCAATTAGCTGCTCCGGACACTACAACCCCATTTCTCTTCTTTCAGACAAAACCATAGTTTAGCATCTTGCGTATTTATTCAGGAATGAGAATTAACAGATTGATACAAAACTGGGCAGACTCAACACTCTTTCTTGCAGCTTAATGAAAAAAAACCTGTGTTAAGACAATGCCAAACCACCAGCAACTACCTGAGAATAACCTGCCTCTCATTACCAAGGCACAAAGGACACCTTCTCTCCCTCTTTTACTGCAAAATAATCCTAGAGGCAACAGAAATCACTTCTTATTGCTATGCATGCAGCCAGTTTACTGCAACAAAATCCTGAGAAAGTTGAGGGGTGAGCAGCTGACTCCCAAGCTAATTAACCAAGATGCTGCTGTTAATCCTGCTGCAGATAAATAAAAAGGAATGAAGATTTCTCATTACCTCCGAGAAAGGTAAGAGCAAGGCACTAATCCTATAGAGGAGCTAAGGCGGCAGTGAGATTTAGACTCTTGCAGCAGAATTAATGCAGGTTTAGCTCATTAACGATGAGGCCGAGATGTATGTGAAGAGACTTTTCCATAAGGAATCGCGGAGTCTCTGAAACCAGAAGCAGTGCCAGAAGACAACGGCATTTCTAGAAAACCAATCAGAAAACAAAGCTAACTCCCCACACACGTCTTGGAGACTCAAAAGCAGATTCGACCCTCATAAAAAGATGATGCCACAACTTCTACAGGAAGCCTCCTTCAATTGCAAAAGGTGACCTGGGATATAACCCACAGAGTCCAGTCTGTTTGACCCACTGCTGCCTCTACTCATTTTCCAATGCTAGGAGTGATTGATCACATTCAGGTTGGAGTGACAGCTCTGAAGACCCCACAGCTCTGACCACACATCCCACCTAACGCAAACTCAGATTGCACCCAGCAAACTCATCCCAGCTGCTGCCCGAACAACGCAAGGCTCATCCCTCAGCACAGCAGTGACTATCCCTGGAGATGTAACCAGCCTCAGCTGGTTAGCAGCCAGAAACCCAGCACAACTAACTACCCCAGGAACTAGCAAAGCTCACGCTTATAAAACCCTCATTACAACACACTGTTTAATTACTCTATAAAGCCAGTCATTTAACAGCCCTGTGAATGCTTCAGTCCACTTCACTTTTATTTTTGGTGAACAAAAGCATCATACAGTGTTTACAAAGGCAGACACTATGCCAGCAAATATTAATAGTTCTGAGCATTTATTTTTCATCAAAAATAGCGTCTGTACACCTATACAAAAATGAGAAGGCATTCCCAGGCTCCTGGGATGCTGTATAGTTCAGCTATCAAAGAATAGGTTTTGGCAATAAAACTGGGCACTCTCTGAAAAACAGTTCTAATGATCATAGCCATCCCTAAATATAATATTCAGGTCACAGATACTTGCACCTGCCCATTCAGAAAGGCAGGATCCATCTGTAAAATTCAACATCTAGGCTGGGTGCAGACTGGATGCATTTAAATCTCACAAAAATATGTAATAGGTTTGGGCTTTTCTGCCTTCAGTGCCAAGTCCCAGTGCTGAAGTCCCAGTGTTGCCCAGCTCTACCTGTAAATACTAGTTTTCTTTTTTTTCCTCCCCCTTTTGCTAGAATTCTTTAATTGAATAAGAGATTTAAGAGCCATAAAAAGCACTGTAAACGAACGCAGAGCCAGCTGACAGCAAAATGCAGTATGAAAGGCAAGACTTTCTCCTCTAACCAAATTACTCCAATGCTGCTCTGAGCAGACAAAAACCACACTGAAATGTGAACGCCTCCCCTTCCCATCGGCTTTCACCTGTTCTGCCAGCTGGGAGGGCTGTGTGGACCCATTCATCACAGCTTCCATTCTCTCACCATCCTGCAACTCCAGGCAGAAGCAGGCTTTTCCAGGAGGGAGGGAGTGGAAAAAAAAAACCCGAGACATATGAGCTTTCTGAGTAAAGAGAAATCCAAACGTTATATTGACCCCTTTACCAATGACCAGTCTTTTGCACAGAAACCCCTCTTGCACGCGGGGTTGAGAGCAGTAACTTTCTTCACTTGAAGCATGGGAAATAAGCCAACGCATTTGTGGGAAATCCTCTCCCGAGACAGCAAGAGATGAATTTTCAGTCTGTTTTTAGCAAAAATAGTTACCACAAAGCAGCAGAACTTACTTTTTCCATTGTTCCAGTTTTATGGGAGAGAAGGGATGGGGATAATCAGTGTGGACACCACTCATCAAGGCTAGTGTTTTCCAAGAATCCATGTCAGGTGCCAGTCCCCCACTGACTTTCAGTGGAAGTGACCATTTCAGCTCTCTTCCACAAAAAAAAAAAAAAAAAAAAAAATCACACACACACGAGAAGCCAATGCACCTAACGCAAAATACCAGCACAAAAAGCCCTTACACCCCATGGGTCTTTGGAAGTGCCAGCTCCAGTAGGAGACAAAATAAGCCTCCACTCCAGGGAAGTTCAAAGAGGTTACTCCATGAGCTGGTAGGAAAACAGGGGCTCTGAGTAAGTTTTATGGAACAATAACTTGGATGCACCGAGCCAGTTTGTCCAGGACACGATATCACATATGGTCTCTATGGAAACGTACAGCCATGAGTTGTGAAATACGTGCACACCCAGCACCTTAAACCTGAATCAGTCCTCTGCTTTGTTACGCGAGATGTGAGCTGTCAAGAACACATGGAAATGTTTAACAAGGTTCATTCCCACTGCCTGGGAAAGGAAGAGAGATGAGAGAAGGGTAAGAAACATTTGACTTGCTACAAAAGAATATGAACAGAGTGTGCGGGGAAAAAAAGAAGGAAGAAATCAAAACACCTTTGTGTATTCCAGCCTAAGAATTAAGGAAAGCACATCTCCTTGCACTTTTGCGGGCAAGACTGATCAGTTTATGGGAAGACCGGAGGAACAAAGTGTGGAGCTTTCCAAAATTTATTTGTATCTAATGGCTTTCCAACAACTCAGACGCAACTGGAGAAGAAGCACCTTCTTTTGACATCCGATCCGGAAGATATAACCCAAACGTGCTGTCTTTCTGAGCCAGGCCCAGGCTACCGCAGCCAAGAGACAGCTCAGATCCCACAGACTGTACATTGTTACAATTTAATTCTGCTGTTTAATAGATTTATGGTTTTCATTTGCAACTATATTTCAAGGTTTTGAGATTTCTGTCTGCCCCCAAGATAGCAAATTCAAAGAGAGCAATGTTGCAGCTCTGTATTTTGTAATCCAAACCACACTGGTTTTCTTCCATCACACTGCAGGGCTCAGGTGGTTCACTAAATGCCTAAGGAACAGGAAAAGTCCCTTTTGGTGTTTCTGGCAAGAGGCAGGTAAGCGGGGAGGCAATGCATGAGCTCAGAAAAATCCAGGACTCTCAGATCCCCCTGGAGTCAGGCAAACCCCGCCAGTCTCCCAGAAGCCCTTTGCAGCATTCACATCAAATGCACAAAAGAAAATTCTTTTCAGCCTCTCCATCTCTGCCATTGTCCCTCTGTACATTAGAAAGGCTCCAGTGCTGCGACACTGAGGGAAGCAGTACCGGGTCTAACAGCCCTCAGGCTGGCACACAGTTATTTCTCTTGAGAAAGCTGGGTATTAGTACTGCCATGAAGTACCAGCAGTGACGCACTCAGAGGGCAGAGGCTGAGTGATGCAGGTCAGCAAGAGAGAAGAGTGAGAATGGGGCAAAGCTCCATCATCCTCCTGTGTCCCAGGTCTGATTAGTCCCCAGAAAGGTGACGAAATCCAGTCTCCAGCACCATCTACCCCCACATCCTTTGGCTGCAGGTATCCTCAAAGTTTACGGTCAGTGTCTGCTGTGGTTAGGATTTTAGTGATGTGGACACTTGGCTCTGAAATAGAAACCACTTCGATAGGAAAAAAAAAAAAAAAAAAAAAGAACATTTTCTCTTGGAGTCTCTGCACCAGAGGCTGAATCTCCTGCCTGCCTGTGCTGCAGCTGGGCCCCACTCTCAGAGAGGCACACAGGCAAGCTGACAGATTTTGGGATGCACACTTCGCTCACCACTTCAGATCGTCATCGAAAAGGAGATGAGCAGGAGATAGCGAAGGGCTGGCCAGGCATTTGGAGATACTTGGAAGAAAAGGAGGTACAGGCCATGCACAGACACAGCAGTAGCTCTTGTGCAGGGGACAGAGCAAGAAGATGATGGTCGAAATGACACCAAAGCTGACACTACAAGCACTATCGCAGCCATTCACTGAGCACACGGTGGGTAAGCAGCCCCCTTGTGCACTGTGCTCACCTTCCAGGTAGGAACGGCTTCGAGCTCTGCTCTGACAGCTCCACAACTCCTGCTAAGCCCCCTGCACCACCCTGAGAGGAAGAGGAGCAGCAGCACAGCTCACAGCACAGTGATTGCACAGTACCAACCCACCATCCCGAGACTTCTCCCCTTCTCCATACACACATTTTTCCAGGAACAACACTCCTTTTAGAGCCTTTCAGGCAAACTCAGGTTGGCGCAGAGTCTGCCCGTGCTCAGCCAGCTCTGCTGCACATCTGTCACAGTGATGGATGGCTGTAGCTGAACGAGGCACAAAGCAGCTCCAGCAAACAAGCCCTGCATTCAGCTGAAAGGCTGCATGGGACCCCGGTGCTGACCATCAACTCTTTCACCGCAATGCATGCGCTGTGTTTGCTGAGACACCTCACTGCAAAGCTTCTGAGGGGAAGACAGGCGTAGGATCTTTTCCCTCATTTTGGGTTTGTTTTTTTTAAGCAATAAAAAAATCAACTGAAAATAACTCCAGGCCACGCTGCAATTATAAATTCAGCACAAAGCACCTTGAGAGATTCACAATTGGTAGCTAAATAATCACTTCACTGGCATCCTTCAAGTTCATTTCTGAATCACAGCTAGGTGCTAGAAGAAACAAGAGGGAAAGAGAAATGAGTCCGGGGGATAACTTCAAAACAAACAGCCAAACCTATAAACCTTATCATAAGAATTTCCTTTGTCAACTTGCACTTCCCTCTAGCAAACAGATACATAGAGGCTTTTATTATCTTTGATTCGTATACTGAATTAAGAAACTACTCTGATATTAAAAAGCACTGAAATACAGAAGGGTTCGATCCAAAAGTTATTCTCTACATCTAGGGTCAAGTCCTCAGCCGAGGAAGAGCAGTGCCTCTCCACTCCCTAAAATGCCGTATCACACCAAAAAATCTGGAATTCAGCCCATGATCTCACGCAGTGACTGGCCTCTTAAACAAGACCTTTCACATGTGCAAAAAAGCAAGTGAAAATTATGGCTTTTACAATACTGTTCAAGGAAAGAACTTACAGGGTGGGAGAGATGGTATATACACTACCAGCCACTGAAAGAAGAGAAAGCTCAGCTGAAGAAACCTGTGAGAAAAGCAGAGCCCTGACACGGAATAACAGAGCAGAGCCAGGGTCACCCAGCAGCAAGCGTGGTCTTTGCATGGAAGTCCTGCACAGAGGTCGTGCCTGAACCACCCTCTTATAGGAGGATGTTAATGGGACAAGGACATGTGCCCCAGTACAACAGAAACTTCAGAGATGGGTTGGTTTTTTTTTGCTTGTTTTGTTTAAATAACACTTCTGCATTACTCTCACAAGAGACAGCAGTCTGGTGACCCTCATTTTTGCAGTATCATTATCACAGACTAATTTGTCACAGTGTGCTAAAGCAAGTTTGTCCAATATTCTCCCCTAGATTAGAAACATTGCCCAACAGGTGCAAGGCTTTCCTGCTTCTGCCAAACGCTAGGTACTTTTGGGACTGAAACGTACAGCAAAGTCACCAGGCACGTGGGCAGTGGCCTGAATTATTACAGGACAAGATGTTGGCAGATCTGAAGAAGCAGCCAGTGACGTTCTCAAAAGGGAAGTGTAATATACTGAACGTGCAAGTGATTGACAGGATAAACCTCATTCTGATGCTTTCTCCAGAACCAAGAGGAAAGCCTTTTTTACCCAAATGAAACAAAAAACTTTACATAGAAAACTTGCACCTTGAATATTTGCTAGATTATATCAAATAGAAAAACAACCCAGCAGTCAAAGCAGCCAGAAAAATGAGTCTCAAGCAAAATACACCTCAAGTGCTTTTGAAGTGTTAATTACACTGCATAATGGCAGTCTGTATAGCTTACATATACACTGGATATAGATCAGCCAGTAAAGTGTGTGTATGTGTGTCTAGGTAAGGTATTATTCAAATTGCAGTGCTTCAGATTATTCTATTCAAAGGCACTAATTTGAGGTAATAAGCACAGGACAAACCACCATAAGCATAGAGTTCTTACTCTTGCATTATCACAGGCCAGAAACAAAGGCTATAGGACAGCATTCGAGGTGGTCATGGGCGAGGTTTCCATCTGCCTAATTATTACCAGCTCTTCAAGTGTTAGTGCCTGTACAGGTACGCATACGCAAACAAGCAGGACAGTAGGCAGCACCTCTCTCTGTCAGCCCTAAACAACAGGGGATCCATCTGGCTCCCACTCACTCCACAACCTGCCTGCTTTGTGCATTACTTGGGAGAGGGAGGCCATTTACTCATCCCACTACACTTGTTTTGATCCATGTTCATGATCAACCCACGTACAGACTGGGAATTTCACGTCCTAATGAACACTGGCACCCCTAGGCATTCACCTTCAAGCCAGGAGATCACCTGGGTCAGCTCATGCCCCTGCTGAATCACGTCCTTACCTTCTTTCGAACCAGTGGTGACAGCAGCTGCAGCGGTCCCTGATGCCCGTCCCACCGGGCTGGAGTGCTTTCCAGCCCTGCCGGGGATTTTAAGTCCGCTTGGCTTCAGCATGTTTGCTGTCTCCTGTACCTCAGGCTCGTATTGCCAGTGCCTCAAAGAGCTGTCCTGGTATCACCGTTCAGGCTTCTCCATGACAGACCTCTTCTTCCATTGTCACAGACCTGGGAGGGAAGAGCACAAAGAAATCAGACGGAGAAAAAGTGGGAGAGCACCAAATAGGCTCCCAGAAAGCAGTGCCCAGTTCCCTCCTTGCTTCCCTAAGAGGGTCAGGATCTTTCATTTCTTCTCCTGTAAAACAAGGGTGCTCATTGCCTTCATCTCCTATCTTAACGTTACATTCTTTCCCCCAATCTTGCAGTCTCACTTTAACCCTGGAGTTCTGTACCAAAGCTGAAGTCTACCAGAACCACCAAATGAAAATTTTAATTCTATTTGGGATTTAAGTGACTAGAATCATGGACTGGCTTTAAATTCTAAAGCCTCAGCTCGTGCATCAGCCAAGACCCAGTTCTGCTGCTCTGTGAAAGCACTTACCAAAGGCACACTAACAACTCTCAGTATGACAGCTTTGGTGCGTGGTCCCCGTTTCCACCAGACTTCAGGGCAGCCTCTCCCAATTTGCAGGAGGAGTAGTCCAAGATGGGGCTTTTCAGCTCCCTTCGTTAAGAACAAATACAAAACCTCATTACAGAAAAAGGGCATCCGACTCCATGGATCTGCACTAACACTGAAAAAAACTTTCCAAAAAATCTAAGCATGACTCTACTAACTACTCATTAGTGAGGTCACATAACTCTTCTCCATGCCATTCCCTTCCTGGCAGGCAAACGGAATAAAACCTCCAAATTCCTTGCAAGCATGTTGCATTAACAAGCACGTAACTCCTCAAGCAAAAAGTCTTATGAGAAGAAAAGAAAAATAAAGGAAATTACTAAGTTGCTTTAAAAAAAAAAAACAAACAAAAACATTCCTAATGGATAAAGAAAAACAACCAAAAATTGAGACTATCAGTCAAAAGGAAGCTAAGGCTGGCTGACTGAGCAGGTGGGGATGCAGAGGGAAGAAGCTGGCAGCAGAGTGAGCCAGGGAGAGCAAACCAAGGACCAGCCCGCAGCCAGGGACACCCAGACCGGCTTCCTGGGCCAAGGAAGGAGGCAGCCTGCTGCAAGTGGCACTCTGGAAAATTAATGTAGCAAAGATTTACAGATGCTGCGGCGGGGGGGGGGGGGGGGGGGAACTGCAATAGCAGGGACAGGAAGTGATTAAGGCATGAGTAAGGATTTCAACACAGGCTGGGTCAGTGAGGGGAGGGCTGGCAGGGCTCGAGTGAAAGCTGCAAGCAGACACAGAGGAGAAAAACCACAAGGACAATTCCAAAAACTGTATTCCTGAGGGCTCACAGATATCTGAGACATGAAGGAGTGTTTCAGCAATAGGAGTCGGTCATTCCACACTGGCTTAGAGAGACAAAGAAAGGAGGGATCAGGAGAGACAGCCTGACTGAAAACCCAAGGGATCAAACCCCTTCTCTTCCCCATGCTCTCCACAAAGGATGTTCAAGACACAGGGTGGCTTCAGGCGCCTGCAGACAGCACCAACTGGGACGTATTTAGCTTACACAGAAGTCAGGGCTGTTTAAGAGAAGCAGGTTGCTCAGACCACATCACCAGCAGCAGGAACAATGGACAAGAGCAAGCAGTTCTTGTTAAGGAAGAGAGAAAGCAGCGTTCCTGTGACAGAGCCAGCGAGAACCAGGTGCTGTCACAGAGCTGGACAGGAGGCTGCGGTTTCCAGCTCTATTTAGCATAAAATACAGAGACAAGTAACAGAACCTGGAGGTGAGAAACTTTGATCAGCCTGGTTCCTCCTATCTGCCAAGTCATCAGACATCTCTCTCCCACCCACTCCATCTCATATGACACGTTTTGCCCAGGGCTAGTTTTGATTTTACAGAGCAACTCGATTTCTAGCACTTCTGCGCTTTACCAAGCGATCTTATCCCATATCCATCACCTTCAACCTGAAAGTTAGCTCTCTCCACAATACGCCCTTACTCCTACATCTAAACACTCATCACTCGATCCCACCTTATGGCTACAGGGTTTGATGCTGTACTTGCAATTAAACAAGCTGGGGATGCTGGTTCTTTCAGCTAAAACACAACAAAGAATGTGGATGGGGGGAGGATAAAAGGACACAGGGGAAGGACAGAACAGCAGCAGAGAAGAATTTAAGCAGGAAAGGGTACCAGAAGAATAACAAGAGACCTGAAAAAAACTGTAAAAACTTTTTAAAGAGAGTCTCTGCATCCCTTGCTTCACAGCCAGAACCACATAAACTTTAGGGAGACAGTGAATGCAGCCTGTTCCTCTATTTTGCTCATCTATGAAGAGACAGGGAACTTCAGTTCTTTCTCCCTCCACTACTCATTATCCCTGAAGATCAGCTGGCCACACAAGTCACAGGATATTGTGATACTCTGCTTCTTCTCAGGATGACTGGATTTTAGTTTTACGCAGAGGGAGAGAAGAGGAAGTGCATTCCCACTGCATAAAGACTTCTGCCAGAATCCTTTCTGCAGGCACATTTGCTTTCGCCATGCTAATGCTGAAAAACAAATGAACTCCACAGGCCGCTAATTAAGCTGCCCTCTGAACAGATAGCTTCTTTTATCCAGAAATACAGTCACCAAGACCAGTTCACAGTCATACTCACTGCGGGCTCCACACCAGATTCAAAAACTTCTGAAGTGCCACCCTGCATCACACCCAGACACCCGCTGCGTGCCCAGCCACGCTCCGTTCATAGGAGAGTCATCTCTAAAGCGTCATTCTCATCTCCACGGGCTACAGACTGGCCAAAACCAGGGAACAGGGACAACTGCCCTCGTGTATATCTGCACGCTCTTTATCAGACAGGGAAATGAGGATGAATTTGAGAAAATTTTACTGGAAATGCAGCTTGTTAGAAATACATAGATAAAAATAAATGTCTGGGACACTTTTAAAGAAGTCTATGCCTGCTGCTAGGGACAGATATTCCTTCTCTGTCACTAGTTTCTCCCCCACTTCAACATAAAAATACGTGAGCAGATTTTCAGGAAGCTCTGAGCATGGAGCTCTTCCGAGTTACACCATTAGGTCATCTTCACCACGCAGAGCAACGCTGCCCTGAGCCTTCCAAGTCCCACACGACCATCCAACTGAGTGATGCAGCCTTTGTGCTGCAGAGCGATCCTCAGCCCGGGACATGGGCCAGTACCTCCACAGGGCACTCCCCTACTCCATTAGAGATAATAACTTGCTCCAAGTGCCCGTATTGTACCCTCAGCATCTCAGGCTCTAACAGAGCTCTTCTGAAAAATCTGTTTCCAGCAGTAGATGCTAAGCACAGGAAAAAATATGGTACTGCATGTGGTGTAAGAAACACGAGCCATTTTATCTTTCCTGCTCCCTATATTACCTGCACAAGCTGTAATCTTTGCCTTCTCACATAACTTCATGGAACTATGACTTTCTCCAGACACTAAAAAAACCCATCTGCCCCTGTGGATACTCTGGGGCCACCGGCTCTGCTTTTTTCCTTGTTTTTCTTTTTCCAAGATGATGCAGATTACAAGGATTTTCTAGATCTCCACTAGATTCTTCCTGCATTTTTTTCATACTGGGATGAATGGTTCTGTCTGTTCCCAAAATAAAGAAAAGAATCCCAGGAATGCACAATATGAAAGCCTGCTTCAAATGACCAAAACATTCTGTTCTCCATCTTTCCATCAGAAAAGGGGACAGCTGGTGAGTCACCCTGGCTCAGATTCAAAAAGGGAACAGTTCTCAACTAAGAACAGAGGTACATCCAAAAAATACCTTCCACCAGGAGCAACATATCTGGATACACAAGTTTCTACAACACGGGCCAGGCATCAGAACAGCACTATTAAAAACAGAGAAACAACTGGAGATGCTTAGACTTCAATTATTTCTTGAATGTGGTAGAGGAATACCAAAACCAAGGGCTGGAAGCAAAAGCCTTTGTCAGTCTTGGCAACACACCTTATCTGCAAGTTTCTCTGCTTCATCCATCCCTCTCCCCCACCCTCCAGAAGGCACACGAGTACCTGCTTGTCATGTGGAATCTCATCCCATTCAAGATGGACATAAGCAATAAAGCAGACTCAAATTCAGCACACTCCTCTGAAGGCAGCCCTCATGGGGGTATGCCAGTCTAAGGATCTCTTCACCTCGACATGCTGAGTGAAACAACTGCAAGACACAGGAGTGCGTTTCCAGACACCAGAACAGGCTTCCAGATAGCAGACTGAGCTGGCCTGAATGCCTCTGTGCCTAGTGCTTCCTTCTGGACGGATCTAGATGTAGAATCACAGAATGGTTTGGGTTGGAAGGGACCGTTAAAGCCCATCCAGTCCAACCCCCCTGCCGGAAGCAGGGACATCTCCAACCAGATCAGGTTGCTCACAGCCCCGGCCAACCTGGCCTGGAATGTTTCCAGGGGTGGTGCTTCCACCACCTCTCTGGGCAACCTGGGCCAGTGTTCCATTTTTCCTACTATCTAATCTAAATCTACCTCCCTCTGTTTTAAAACCATTACCCCTTGTTCTGCCACAACAGGCCCTGCTGAACAGTCTCTCCCCATCCTTCCTGTAGCCCCCTTGAGGCACTGGAAGACCGCTATCAGGTCTCCCCGGAGCCTCCTCTTCTCCAGACTGAACAGCCCCAGCTCTCTCAGCCTGGCCTCATAAGAGAGGTGCTCCAGCCCTCTGATCATCTTCATGCCCTCTTCTGGGAGGGCACGTGAGGGCACTCTGCACGCGAGTTCTCAGGAGAGTGGAGTAGAGGGGGAGAATCCCCTCCCTTGACCTGCTGGCCACACTCGATGCAGCCCAGGGCGCTGTTAGCTTTCTGGGCTGCAAGTGTGCATTGCTGGCTTGTGTTGAGCTTCTCAGCCACCAGCACACCCAAGTCCTTGTCCTCAGGGCTGCTGTCAATCCATTCTCTACCCATGTAAGAGATGTTTACCCAACAGAAAACCTTAGGCAAGACACAGGGATTTTGTTCTGAATGCAGACTCGAGTGGAATTTAGACCAGCTATATCTGAACATCGCTGTAACAGTTGCGTATATACAATATTTTGCAGGGAAATAACTCCTTATGTCTTAAACATAGAGGCAAAAAAGCAAGTACCAAAGTTTAGGTTTCTAATTTTCTAAATTTGGAAATCCACATGTAAGAGATTAAATTTGAAGTTTGCAGTCAGTCATCCACACACCCATAAAAAAAAAAAAAAAGGTAAAGAACAGTATCTAGTTATCCGACTGAGGAAATCAAGGTTATCATGTTGCATGGAAGGTTAATGATAAACAAAGACAAGGCAGAGAAGCAGTAAAATACTTTTTTAAACAATCTTGACTCATGAAATAATCAGTGACTTCAGACTACTATTTGGATAGGGAAAGGTTTGCACAATGCAGTCTCTGTTTTACCCACTCCCATCTAATACAATCTTTTGAGAAGCAATTGTTTGTGCGATTATCTGAAATGCTACGCCAGCTTTCCTCATGTTCACACTAAGGATGAGGAACACCAGGGCTTGGGACGCAGCCCTACGGCAGCGCATCTGCAAGGAGAGTTTCAGCCATTTTCAGAGCTATCATAAAATGCGGTGGCGAGGCTGAATCTGCACAGACTCTTGCATTAGTAATAAAGACACAGCTTGGAAAGACCAGGAATTCGGTCTGCAGCTGCTCTGACAATGTAATAACAGTGACTCCGTATGGAGCAGTGGAAAGCGCATTTTACGTCTGCAAGGTAAATCCCCATCCTCTACAGGAAGGGGAAACAATCCCACACGCTGCCACACAACGCATAGCTGGGGAAGGTCCAACAGCACTTCAGTTTCAACACATCCTTTGCATCCATGTTCAGGAGAGTTAAACAGAAAAGCAAAAACTTAGCGTCCTACCCATGTTCTGGCTTTGTATTTCAGAAGGAATACAGAGCCTTGAAGAGGTCTCTGGGTTTGGTCCCCTAGCCTCTGGGACTCTGGACAAGAGTGAACCTACCTTAGCACAGCCCAAGAACAAGCCCTGCTCCCCACAAGACCCATGACTGCCCGTTGCAGCAATTCATTCTGGCATGCATCGCACTCTGCATGCAGAATCTCCCAAAACAGCATTACTCCTCACAGAAGCCTTCAGCGTTGTGCACTATAAATGTTGAAAACAATACCTGAAGGCCAACATCTCCCTGAAAACAAACTGCTTGAGAAGAACCTGGTCCACTAATTGCTGGAGGAGCTCTTCACTCATGTCAACATAAGCATAGAGACAGAATAAAGGCAAAAAGCTTTCAGTGCCAGCTCTGGTATTCACTTATAAAAAAAAACAAACAAACAAACAAACCTTTACTGGCCTAAAGATACTGATTTTTTTTTTTTTCAGTTACGTAAAGTTATTTCATTTCTTGTTTCTGAGCATTTGGTTGCATCCACTCCATATTTCAAAGCTTTTCTGCACCTTCCTCACCCCCAGGAAAATGAGATTTTCAGATAATAAAGCCTCAAAGTTGATGCCCCATCCCCAGATACATTCCAGGCCAGGTTGGACGGGGCTCTGAGCAACCTGATCTGGTTGGAGATGTCCCTGCTCCTTGCAGGGGGGTTGGACTGGGTGGGCTTTGAAGGTCCCTTCCAACCCAAATCCTTCTGTGATTCTATGATCTCCCAGAGTCGTTACCCTAGGATATACAATATATGTCCAACTGACCCCATGCCAGAGGCAAAGGCGGGTAAAGATCTGGTGCCCCAGGCTCACAACCCCACAACACTGGTCACGCTGCAAAGATGGGCTAAGGATTTTAAGGACAGAATTTTGCTTCGAAATCAAAATCCAAAGGCCAGACACAAACCACTCAGTCTTCTGCGAAAGGGACAGGAAATGAATCCCATCAACATAGATACAGGATCCGATAAAGCCAAACCGCAGCTTTGCTAATAGAGACAGAGATTACGCTGAGAAGAAAGGGCAACTTTATCCTTTAATTCCTTAAGATGTTCCATCCGATCCAAGGTAATCATACCATCGCCTTCTCACTTCTCCGATTAGTTACTCCTTCCGACAAGCAATCAGAAACCCATTTCTGAAGCACAAAGCAGATGAAGATTAAATCCTTTCACTTAATTGAAGTATAGAGGAAATAAGAGATGCTCGTTCTCAATTAAGGTCAGACTAGTCTCCCAGGAAAACCCTTCCTTCTCCCATAGAGGAAGTGGAGGTAGACTCCTTCAGGAATGAAAGAAATGAGCATATTGCCTTCAGTTACACACAGGGAAAACCTGGGGATCCCTGTATCCTATGTCAGCCATTAGGTTTTTGTTCCTTGCAGCCAAAGAATTCACACAGGTTCTTCAGCCCTAACGCTGAAGTTGTTACTATGCAATGTCCCTTACATGTCTGAAAGGTTGTTAACCTCCAAAAACGCCTGGGTTTTGTCTTCTTTCTCACTGAAATGTTGCAGTAATTAGCACAGAATGCAGAGGGAAAGCCTTGAGGCTTTTTAGTTTAAAACTTAGATGTTTTTTAAGCTAGTTCTAACCGCTCTGATAGACCAATCACTCTGTGATTTAGTTATAAAACAACGGCTAGTAAAGGAAGAATGTGCAAAAACATCCCACTGCACTGTAACTTAAAAACCACAATGCAAAACCTGAGACAAAGTCAGGGGAAAAAAAAAAAAAAAAAAAAGAACATTCAAGGAAGTCATCATATACAAACTGAGGAGTAATTATGGGCTTGCTGATGAGCTCACGCTCCCCACGCTGGCAAAATGCCTGCTGAAGGCTGACACGGTAGACAGCAACAACTCTGCACTAACTGCAGAGCAAAACTACCTCTCATTTGTGGGAAAAAATGCTGGGGATGGTCCCTCTACATGAGATGGAACTCTACATGAGTTTCTGCTCCCTGGAGTTAAGCCCTGGGAGCAGAGGACAGGGACCCTACAGAAATACACAGGGGCATAACACTAAAATTGCACAGGTTCCAGGGGAAGAGAGCAGAATACACACAGATTTCAGAATGGCTGTCCTCCAGGACAACTCAGACTTGATCCAATGGCTACTCAATTCTGCGAAAGGCTTCTCTGCAATTCAAGGGGCTTTGACAAAATCCAAATTTCCTATTCACAGAAAGTGTTGTTTGTCATAAGGAGAATCTGGAAAAGAAAGATGAGGAGAGCAGGCAGAGTGCGGGGAAGGCAATGATACATGACAAATAGATTCCATTATAATGGCTTGGTATTTTATTGCTGGAGAAACAGTTTCTTTAATTAAATGAGCGATACAGTAACTCAGCCATGCTATGCACCCTGTGCAGAGCTGCAGAAATATCTGAACTTTTGGAATTTCCTGGCTTTTGACTGCTTGATTTAGTGTAGCATTAAAGTTCACCCTGGCGCTCAATCTTTTATTCACTGGAGATACACTTAACATATCGATTTTGATTTGCGCACTTCTGTAATCTAGCCTCTACCCTGGGCTTTGATTATGAAACAAAAACAGGACTCGGGTCCCTCCTGCCCTGATTTTTCCCTCCCTGCAATGAACAGTTCTTTGCAGGCCAGCCTTGGTTTGTAGACTAACTGAAAGGCTGGAGCAACAAAGAGCTGAAAATAGGAAACAACTGGTCTTGCAAGGGTCTTCGCTTTCTCTTTGCACATTTAAGTTTTTTGGAAACAAGGAATTCTGTTTTCATTTTCAGTACAGTGTTATGACAGCCTGTCTGATGGTAGTGCAGTTGTACCAGTTTAAACTTGCAGATGACTCGGTTAAAAGCAAAGAAAATAGGAGCAGAATGCAACACGTTTCTGGTGTAACAGGAAATACCTTGGGACACACTGGGGTTGCCACTGAAGCCCCCACCGTGCCCCACTAATGCCTCCCAAAATCTACACACACCCTCCACCTGCACCTGATGCAACATTTTTCATTTAGTGACAAAACCACCTTACAAGGTTTTTCATTCCTGCAGTTCTGCAGCGTTAGTTTCAGCCTCTACCAGCTGGGACCTCCCCCACCAGTTGCCAGTCCAGAGCTATTCAAGCCAACCTTCTGCCCACCTACTTACCCTGCCCTTTGCACAACTCTGACACTCTCCCATTGTGTCCAGCCCCCTTAAACAGCTCTGCCCTTTCTCCACCTTCACTATGTCATTTTGGACATGCAGAGCTCTCCTGTCAGAGGTGCCAAGATAAGAGACTCACTATTGCCTGGTTCATCTTAGGAGACATCCTCTAAACCTGCATCACTAACTCAGTCTGTTTTGGACATGGGCAACCCGAAACGCACCCTGCATCCCAGGCAATGTCTCACCAGCCCTTGCACAAACTCCATGCCAAATACTATGAGCTAACATCAGCTCATTCCTTTAAACAAAGCAACTGTTCACAAAAGCTCAAAGAATAACTAACCCATCTTCACACTCTAACTGAAGAACAAGCAGAGACACGGCAGGAGGCGGGCTAGAAATGAATACAGACCATCATCTCCCAGTTGAAATGCAGCACTAACAGGCAGGACTCCTGCTTCCTTCTTCCACAGTGGTCAGTAATCGCCTCGCCACTTAAAGAGATGATAATGGCACCAAGCTTGTGAATAGAAAGGTGGTAGGCCAGGAGAGTTACACCACTGGCACCTCTTGAAAGATCTGAGATCACCAACCCGAAGATGCTACAGAGGAGTAAACCCACTCACCCTCTCCAGAGCACCAAGGCACTGTGTGAGCCCCATCCCCTCTGCCTGCACTCAAGCGCTCTGCTTCCCATCGCTGCGCTGGCGGCAGAGCAATGCTGGAGGCAGTTGTTCCCTGGAGCACCTTCCTCCTCCTCCCTGCCGATTCACCAGCCTGCGCTCAGCCTCCCACTTAAGAAGCTGACCCCTGGGCTACGTGCACTGTGCACTAATTGCTGCTTTCTCCTGAGCCTCTCTACAAATACTGCGATTTCCCTGGAAATCAGCTGACACCGACATATCTACACAACTCCCACCATAACCAGTGGTGGAGACAGGGAGCCCAGTAATCTAGAAAGTCTGCTTTTGGCCAGGATGCGTTAATCATGGAGTTTCCTACTTTACCATCTGCAACCTCAGTACAAAGGCACTTAGAAAAGCTAGGAGTTTAGACAGCTCACAAACCTTACGGTACAAGAAGGAACATGCCTCTTATTCAAGTTACATCCCTATCAATTACCAAAACCATCATCATTTTGGCAAGTTACATCAAATTGGATCTTATCTATCAACATGGTTACGTTATCCCCTCCCGCCACACACTAAGTCACCCGAGCACCACAGGATGCCTACCTAGTAGGTTATACCAGAGGAGGGCAGAGATTACAGCTTCTAGGGGGTGAAAAAAGAAACCACCACCCTACAGCCAGATCGCAAAGCGGGTGTGGAGATTAAACACGCTCGGCGTGCTGCCCGTGCTCCAGCGGGACTTGCTGGGCTGGCTAGGGTAAGAGAGGCTGTCACAACACGCACATCTGGGAAAGGCTGACAACCCCAGCCTCTGCCAGCAGCAACACGGACCTTGCAAGAGCTGTGCTGCTTCACAGCCTGGTTTTAGTCAGCATTTCCATCTATAAGCTACCGTGCCACTGGGAAGCACCCATACAGCAGTGCTTGATGTATAGATGCAAGCAGCCAAAAGGAACAGGTCTGGCTAGATGGATCCATGCTAAAAAATGGGATTTAACGTTTCGTATCTCTGGAGATAAGAGCGACGCTGACGGGGTGAATCCCGCCTGCACGCAGGTAGGCAGGACAGATGGATCAACCCACCACACTCCTGGAGTACCGCAGCACTACGTGTTCTAGCTGGAGCTTTACAGAGCCACCACGCATTCCTAGCCTTCGCTTCTTACAGGAATGGGTTGTTTCTATACTGCAAGTGTCATTAATCTCTCCTCTAATGCAGGCAAGACCACAATCATGGTTTTGTACAGAGATCAAGATATAATCTCATCTAGCCATGCAAGTACAGAGCAGCTACAGGCAGCAGCCTGAGTACATTACAGTGTAGAGCGCTGGTAGGATGTCTCTAATACAGACTGGCCCTGTTTCAATGAAAAAGGAAGAGCAAAAGCCAAGTTATCACTTCTTCTAACAATGGCAATCAATGTTGCCAGCACCCTAACGTAGAATATATCATAGCACTCCATAAACCTGAACCATATGATCACCCAAAAAAGCCATTTGACTGACATTTCCATGTCAGCGTGCTGGAAGTGCTTCCACACCTTCCTACCATCTAGCCAACGTGTTTTGGGGGGATTCAGAGATAAAAAGGGAACAAGTACTTGCAGATGCTTCAGAGGCATCAAGATTAAGCTCACAGGAGCCATTGCTATTGCCAGTATAATTTAGTAGAAATATATACAAATATCTTTTTTTTTCTTATGGAAGAGATTTAGCAAGTTCAAAAAGCTACTTCACAGCTCCCAATAAAAGCCCACATAAACAGACATGTAAAAGATGAACAATGTAAGGCAAAAATCATCAGCTTCCTCTGCCTCAGCAGCATATTCCATACAAGCCTGCCCTTTTGTGCCATATTGCCCATCATTAAACCTCCATTGGGAATGGCTGGTGGATTGGTCATCAGCTAGAATGTCCCAGACTTGCCAGCTGGGAAACAGAAGTCCAGAATAAAAAAAGCTCTTGTTCAAGGTTGCAGATTGACCTACTCCAGTTTGCATAGTAAGGATCTCAGTTATAAATCAAATGGCTATACACTCAATATAGCCAAGGAGCAGACCTGAATCACCAGGACAGGCTTCACGCGGAGAGCTGACAGGAGCCACTGAGGCAGCGTAGCACACAATAGATGACAGCCAAACACAAGGCTAAAAAGCCCATTAAACACATCTCATGACATAAGTGCCTTCTCCACATCTTCCAGGAGAGGCCTCTTTTTCTAGGGAGGTTTGTTCCCCAGTCAGGACAGCCTCTGCACCCAGGGGATGCACTGGCAGGTCAGGAATGGGAGTATTTGCAAGGGATGGGAAAGCACTGCTTGTTTCAACAGCCAGCTGCTTGTTGAGCCTGTCAGGATTACTGAAAAGTTTCCAGCACTAATTGGTGGACACAGAAGTTTTCAGAGCATGATGCAACAGATAAAGGGGGGAGGAATACGTCAAAGGAAGAAAAAGAACAGACCAGAGACAGCCTTTGTTAGTGACTATGTCACAAACTGGTCCCTTGGTTTGGACGCCTTCCTCTGCTCCTCCAGAGGATGTGCTGCAAAATAAATTGTGCTGGTTTTGTCAATGAAACATCTTTATGCTTGTCCTTTGTCCAAGGACAGGCAAACGTGAAGTGACAACGACAACAAATAAAACAAAGGGGAAGAGAGGCACTCTGCAGTTCTAACTACAACATTAGCTCAAACTGAGCTCAACTGTCCAGAGAGGCTGTAGAAATGCTCTCATTGCCTATTCTTAGGAAAAACAAAAACAAAAAAACAAACAAAAAACTCAACTTTACACCTCTGTCTTGAATGACAGAGATGAAGACAGACCTGGCCTGGAACAGAGATTGGATGATCTCTTGAAGTTTCTACAGCCCAAATTTTTGTGAAGCCCTTTCAGTGTAACTGATATCCACGTAGCCTTTACTACCCAAGTTATTCACCAAAATAAAATAGGATTCATTCTGACCAAGAGCTCTGGTACGAGCAATACCATTTTATTTATGTTATCTTTTAAGTGAACTGTGTGTAGGAGTACAGGAAAGGGATTAAAAAGCAGAAAAAGCAATTTAAAAGTTCTACGTATCCAACATCCTCAGAGCATTTCATTCACAGACCTCAAAAGGAGGTCAGAACTGCATCTTGTACCCATTTTGTACCTGGGAGAAACAGACACAGAGGAGAAAGATTTTTCCCCAAGATTAATCAAAAAACAGTGTCAGAGATGAAGAGCTGCCCAATCTTATTAGGCACCACTATCTCTCTGAATATCCCACCCATCAAAGTGCTCGGGAAGCCTTTCTGAAGTGTTTACTTTATAGACACAGAGTACAAATACTTTTCAAAAATAATCATTTGGCTTTCCCAGGCACAAATGGAGTTATCAAGGGAGTCAACATCAGAGTCCAGAACATGAACTCTCCAAATAAAACAAACTTCAGATTTCCTTTGTGCTTCAGCACAGACAGGAATGGGGAGACAGGGACTTCATTGCTGGCTCAGAATCCGCTTCGCTAGTCTGTACCACATTTCTCTACAACTGCCCAGCTGGGTAAACACTAGAACAAAACCAAATCACTGAAGGGAAAGTACCGTCTAAATTCAGTGTCAGTTCAAGTCAGCATCACATTTTATTCCATCATACTGAAGTAAAAAAATTTAAACTGTGACAACAAAGTATGACAGTGCTTGGTTTTATTTCTTCACACATCCTTCTTTGCTTACGCTGAGTCTGAAACAACCACAGCTATTTTATAGACACAGTTTCACTCCTTTAGAAGGAGATAACAAAAAACGTGCCACTGCATGGGAATGATTTCCAAGAAGTCTGATGCAGAAATACTGTGGGTTTTGGGTTTTTTGTTTTGGTATTTTAAAATGATGTTTCTTTTGGATTTTTTTTTTTTTTTTAAGAAATAGCAGTAAGTATCAGTTTAAGGTGCCAGACTCAGAGTCACATGCAATGAAGTCATTTTTCCACTGGTAGCTACAGCAAGAGCTACTGCACAATCATGTAGGAGAGAGAAATGAAATCCAGCTATGAGGAAAGTGAATTTGCTTTGTCCTCTTTAGCATTGCAGTTCAAAGTACAAAAGGCAAACACAGCACATAGGGTCTTCTCAGCAGAGCAGGGGGAAACGCTCCAGGAGCATGGTGGTACTGCAAAAAGAGACTTAGTATATCAATGCACTGACAGAGTTCTGTGTTTCTCTGCCAGCATCAGCCACAGAGATGAGAGCTTTCACACAGGATGGGAAGAAAGGCCGCATGGAGAAGGCAGCATTAGAGTAGGACTCAGGAAGACCAAGTCCAACTCCTTTTTCTAACCTGAGCTTCTGGAGTGACCTTGGACAGTTTGCCTTCTTTATTCAATAACTTACCTAATTTGATTGTTTCAGAAAACTGACCAGTAAAACTAGTTTTCCTGGGGTCTGACATCACCAGTACTATCAGCCAAGGTGCTCTCCTAGGCAAACAAGACCTGAATCTACTGTAAATATCACAAGAACAGCGATAAAAGAAAACCAGCTGTTGGCTGTCTAACTCAGTAACAGAGCAGCAGCAGACATGCTTTCTTGCCTCATGTCAGCAACTTCCTTGGTCGTTCTTGTGCTCAGACCCCTTGGGAGATGGAGTGGGAAACACATTACAAGGTATTTATAACAGATATTTATTTAAAAAATAGATATCACTCTAAATCTATAAATTGCTATAGATACTTCTATAAATAAGTGCATACCAGTGTCTAACATAGGTTAGCAACAAGTCATGTACAGGTCCAGCTACCAATACCTGGGCTTTTCCAGAGCTTTAAAAGTATATAAGTCTCACCATGCATTGTATACACTCTGAAAAGTGGTACCAACACCATGTATCTGGGGGATGGAACTTGCTTTATATATTGTCTTGTCCTTACCAGAATTACGACACCATCCATCCCACTTAAAAAAAAAAAAAATTCTGAGTTTCATGGATAGAGGAGGCATTTTGATACTTAAAACCAGCAACCTCAATCAGGAGGTGGAATCCATGTCCTTACCAATTTTAACCACCGTGTAACACAACAGAAGAAGAACTGGCATGATACCCTTACACAGCTGAATCCCTTGACATTGGAAAATCCCCCTTTGGGTTCTTTATCATTTCTTCAGCCAGAGCTGAAAGAAAGAGGAAGCACACTCGGAACTGCTAATTGCTGGAGTAAATTATGACAGCCTCCAAGGCTACAGGCAGCAGGAAGCCAAGCAGAAGAGGAGCACATACCAACTCTCAGCCTCAGTAGATAATCCAGTCCATGCTTATCTTCAGAGTAGTATCTCCTGAAACACACAGGTTTTCCCTTAATGGAAGGCAGGTCCCACACACGAGTGCTCCCGAGACGATAGCCTGGTTCCAGCACTGCTCCTCTCCAACATGCCTGCAATGGCTGGTGCTAACCTTTTAACTCGTGGCTTTTCTCAGAGCTGAGCCTTTGAAATCCTGCGCCCTCAGTGATTTCTGGCAGGCACAGTGACATGTTTTCATGAGAACACAGCTGTTTGATGCAGACTCTCTCCTTCCTAGCCCTGGCAGGCTCCAACAGCAGGTAGGTAGCTTCTTAAAATGCCAAATCCCAGACCTACATTTAAGAACCAGCAGCTGCACCGCATTTAAAGCATCACCTCCCCAGCAACGATGGGGCAGGACTGACCCATGCTGATGAAAGGGGCTCTCTCGGAGCATTGCTGAGTAGGGGAACGCTGCCCGGCAAGCAGCAGGGCAGAGGCTAAGACCAACAAGCCTCGCCAGGCACCCTGAATATATTGTCCACACACAGACCAATTCTTCTCAAACTGCAAGTCATCCTCAAGGAAACCCTCCTAGCCAACAGTAACGAGTGTGTTGGTGAAGCTTGACATCCATTCGAGCAGGATGAGTTTCTGAGACAAGGCTTGTAGGCCCACAAGACTGATGCTCAACAGAGCAGCAAATAACAGTGGGTGCTGACACGTTGCTTTGTCTCCCAGCACTTCCCAAACGCTGTTGGAGCCTGTCTAGATACCCCGGAGGTAACAATGCGTGCCTCTGCCTCCATCCCTGGATGCTTCCCCAAACAGACCATTTGCTGGTTTGTGTCAGGAGATGCAGGGGGCAGAGAGCCGCTGGCTCTGCGCTGCCATTCACAACCCCAGCAGCGGGTGAATGCCAGCAGCCCCCGACCCAGCTGGGCCTTCCTCAGCAGCACATCTCCTTGCTACAAACAAAAAAAAAAACCCATCAAATCCTGCAGTATGTCGTTAATGGCAATATCTAGATCAATAAAGAACAAAAATCCAGGTTGGAGACCAAGCTCAGCAAGCGGTCCAGCTTCCCAGAGACAAAAGAAAATGCTCCTCCCGTTTCAAATCCGAAACTCGCCCGGCGCTGATCAGTGGATGCTGACACCTACCCTCACCTCCATCTTCCCAGCATCCAGCCCCTGCTCCTCCAGCTGCTCCCAGCCAGGGCCGCCCCGCAGTGACAACGCCGGGTGCCGGAGCCCCGTGCCCGTCCGCGGGTGGGTGTCACCAGGCAGGCCGAGCGGACCCCGCCGCCGCACGCTGCCACCCGTGGGTGTCGCGGTCCTGCCCACCCTGCGGGGAGCGGCAGGGCGGCGGCTCCATCGCTCCTCGCACAAAACGCAGCCGGTAACCAGGACGGTGCCGTCCCTCCCCCGACCAAGGACAATGCCTGCGGCCGAGCCTCCTGCAAGGAGACCGAGCGGGGCTGACAGACCGGGCTTCTCCCGCACCCCTTCAGCCGCTCCCTCCTTTGTCGCGGGCGCGGCGAGGGCTCCCAGAGGCGCTCCCCCCGCCCCCGGTCCCCCTTACCCTCTCGCAGCGGAGCGGGAGCCTCCGTGCTGCCGCGGGCTGCAGCCCCTGGCGGAGGCGGCCGCCGTGTCACTCCCTGCGCGGCCGGGAAGGAGGGAGCTGGGCGGGCGGCCCGGGCGGAGGGAGATGCTGGGGCCGGCGACGCGGCTCCCGCCCTCCCCTCCCCTCCCCGCTCCCGGCCGCCGCCTGCGGGGGCACGGCCGGGCCCCGCGGCCCGCGCGAACAAAGGGGCCGGCCCGGAGCCGCCCCGCGCCGAAATCCTCTTGGTTGCCGGGCCCCAGCGCCGCCGGAAGCCGGGTGGGAGGGTGGAAAGACAGCGTGGGGGCTCCTCCTGGCTACCTGCAGCCTTTAAAAAAAAGAAATAATAGTAAAGCTCACCTTTTGCTCGGCTGAGGTGGAGCCTCCCTTCCTCACGGGTATGGGTCTGGTCTCTGGAGAGGAAGAGGTCTCCCGAACGTACGTGGTAGCGAATTTGATTGATACGAGAAGGGCAGGAGGAGGTGGAGGTGCTTCCTGGGGAAAAAAAACAAACAAACAAAAAAAAAGAGGGCCTTAATTACGGGGATTTTCTGTGGAATGCAGCAAAGTGAAAGCACCTGCAGGGTTGGGAACTCATTCGTTCGAAGCCAGGAAGGGTGGGCTGAGCTGATAACCATCACTGGTCCCTCACAGTCTCTGCCGACAGCTCCCAGGGCCGCACCTGGGCTGACGCGAGATAGTAACGGTGCAGGGTCATACCTAGCGCCTCTCCCTCAAGATCGCATCTTTAATTCCGACAGGAGCGAAACTGCTTTGTAGAAGGGCCACAGCTCCGTTGAGTGTACCTTACTAGCCCTACAGACACCCCACGTGGCGTAACGGGCAGTGGTTTTGCACATCCAGCGCCATGGCAGAAGGCCACAGGCCATGCAGTAACAGAGGCGGGTCCCGCCTGGCAACAGTCCCAAAATTTGATGCTGTGACTCTGCTCTGTACCCCTTGTGTGGGCCCAGGAAAGCACAACAGAGATGCAAGATGAAGGAGATACAGGCAGCAAAGCAGAGAAGAACGAAGCTGAGGTCAGCTGAGCATCATCCAGGATGAGAGATTTGACAGCCCTGGCCTCAGCAAGACAATCCAGCCCCGTGAGGCAGCCACAAGCATCCTCGCTTTCCATCTTGCGGAGGGGAAGCCAAAGCAAAGTGAAATGGCTGGTCCAAGTCAAAAATAGAACCTCAAGCACCTGACTCTGACGCCTCTGCTTCAACTGTTAGTTCACTGTCTTTCCCTGATATTTTCCCCACATCCAAGCTCAAGTCATTGCTTTGCGGTTCTGGATACAAGATTTTTGTCTCCTCTCTAATCTGCAGTTTCTAGGGAGAAGTATGTCACCAGGAGAAGAGTTAGATGAGAAGGTGCCTAGTGAATCAGGCTCTGGACTCCAACGCAAGGTCCCGCTTCTCCACCCAGCTTCACCCTTGGTTTGCCAGCTTGTATCCTTAGGTCTGAGTTTCTTTCTTTACCAAAATGGTGATGGAGCAATGATGGTGACCTCCCTTTGCGAGTTCCGGAGAGACTAATGAGACGCGTTACAAGCAGCCATGCATTTTGTAAGAAAGAGGAGTGTAAATTTAAAGCAGTTTAAAAAAAAAAATCCTCTTTAATGTTTTCAGGTGCTTCAGGATAGGATTTCAAATCAGGTATTGCTCAGAAGTTAAACCTTCTCATTTTTGATCAATTGCACAATTTTATGCTGTATTTTATATATGCTAATTTGTTCTTATTACAAAAACTTCCATATAAATATTTAATTTGCAGCCCTATGTCTACATTCCGACAAAGAAGGTCAGCAAGTCTGGGGTTATATTTCGCCTGCCAATAGTCTGTGGTACGCGCAGCGGCTCAATCCCATTTCCCGTCTCCAGTCTCAGATTGTTGCAGGACTGGGGCCCAGGACTGACACGCTACGTTGCAAGCTGGCACGTTTCTCATTGCTTCTCCATTTCAGCAGCAGAAGCCTTGAATTTTACAAGTACTTTTGTTTTCTTCAGAACTCAGCCATCACAAGGGCCCTGTGTGCAAATAGTCGTGTAACATAATGACTACTGTATTTTATGTAGCGGTGACTTGAGGCGCCCTGCGATCCGAGGCCGTTGTGCCAGGCGCTGTGCGCTCCCCGAAAAACAGGCAGACCTGCAGCACGGAGTTATTTTTCCCTCGCACTTGCACGTTCTGCAACGCTGATGCAAAACTGAGAGGAGAATCGAGCCCACTGGCTTCAATAAGATGAAGCTAGAAAAATTTCACAGCTCTTAAGTCATTTCCTTGAATCATTTTGACAAATCTGCCTCTGTGACTAAACTTTCTCAGGGGAATTTCCAGGGAGAGAAGGAAAGATCATCTGGGGCCAGAGCTCTTGCAGTGATGTGGCTGAAGTACCCATAGACTTGAATTTGTGTCTTTGCCATCAAGTGCTCTCCCACAGAGCTATCCCTCAGCTTTTGTTGTACCTGCTTTTCTCAAACAAAGCTTCAGGATGAAAATAAATGTTGAAATCCCATCATTCTGCAGGAGCACTACTATTTCCCAAAAACCATTTATTTATTCACAGAGGCTGTGTGCAGCAAACAGCCCTGCACTGAAGATCCCAGACACAGAGAAGCACAGGAGATACTTAACTTTCAGCCTGTGAATATATGAGCGCTTTTAAATTTCACACAGGCGAGCAGAGCCATGACTGTCAATTAAACCATTACGTGTAGAAAGCTGGCATGCAATCTCTGACATTTCTGGGCTATCACATTTGCCTGATAAACCTCTTGCTATATACTGCCCTCCTGTTTCATGGATAAGATATATATATTGTTTTGAAAAGTGCCTTCTCACAGATAGTCAAAACTGTCTCCCCCTGACTGATCCACTGTTTTGATTTGGTGAGTATTTGCATGAGCTGTTAGGATCACTAAAAAGCTTCACAGCTGTTTTCTTTTAAATTATCCTGACAAACTGAAGCATCACACAGACAAAGCAACGTAAAAACCAAGGGAATACTCATGCGTGCATCTAGGGAAACAGAAAGAGGAAACATTTTGTGTTTTGCTGTTATTACTGTTGTTTGAATAAGGACAGCAGATAAGAAATGGTGAAAGCATTCAAGTACCTTTCCATTTTATTACCCAGCAGCAGGAGATGAAGCACCTCTCTGCAAAGAGCTGATGAGACACTCGATTTGTCACGTACCAATAGGTTACGGCTCCCAAAGCCCCGATCCTGCAATTGTTCCCCAAAGGCAGCAACATTTGGAGACTACAAAGAGCATGTACAAGCCACATGAAGTGGTGACGTCAGGACCCCAGAAGTCAACAAAAACTTCAGAGTTGAATCCTTTCAGCCTTTTCCCTACCACATGCCTAGAAATCCCTGCCAAATATATCCCTTTGCCCTGCCGACGTACTGTGGGAACTGAGTGGTGGCAGAAACAACTACATTCAAAAACAATATGCAACTTCATTACTGTCAACTTGCAGTTGTGTGATTTCCATCATCTCAAAGATGCAGCCACAACAAGAGCGTGAAGTTCTTACTGTTCATTCAGACTGACACTATAAATAGACTGCTGCATTTGGTGGCAGAGCACAAAATTGCAGCATTGGTGGGAGAAACAAGATTAAAGCAGTGATTTAAAGAAAAGCTGTTTTTTTTCCTTTGATTACAGAGCTGCTGAAAGAACTTATCTTGAGGATCAGTGACTGCTTTAGGCCTTACCCATTCTAGGCCAAGACTAAAGTTCAGAAAGTTCCTGTAAACAGCTTTTAAACTGTTAAGTTCTTGCAGAGCTGCAACAATTCAGCCAAGTGGCGCCTTGTTTTCCAGTGTTTCTTACCCAACCGAGAGCCACTGCAAAGTCTCCAATATCCAGCAGATGCTGTTGTATCTCCTTAGGTGAAAGAAACCTCTCATCCATCTTCAGACATCTCTATCCGAGCCAACTGTCTAGACTTCCTATATAATGAGCGCAGAGAAACAGGCACCGGGGTGCAATTCCCCTCATCATATTGCAGACATCTAAAATGGATTAATTGCTCTCTAACAATGCCCGCTTCCATCCAGGAATTACAGGGGTAGTACAGAATTAGGCCAAATGAGATGTTTAAAGTTAAGTGATATGAATTCCACTCATCTTCCTTCCAGAAATGCTCAGCACAGCTGACGGTGCTTATTTGGGTGCCTGTAAATGAGACGCGTGTTAGGTGTGTTGTTATCTGAAGGCCTGATTTTGTTCTATTTCACTGAAAGAAATTAAACTGTTGGCCAGGATTCAACAGGGGCAAGATCTGGCTCCGGGACCCTTCAGGGGAGTGCACGTGGCTTGATGGAAAGTGCTCTGAAAGAAGGCTTTTACTAGGCTGACTGCTGCGCGTTCCTACACACTTGTTAACATAAAAGAAAGTGTGGGTGGAAATATGTTGAAGGATCGTGGCAGTTCTCATTAATTATGAAGATCAAGAGCAGCTCTTACTGCTTTTTTAGTGTATTTCCTATACTGAAATTAGTGCATTAACTGTTATTTAAACTTCAGCCATCAGTATAATTTAACCATTAGCATAGTCCTGTTGTTTTACATTTTTAAAGTAAACCTCTTTGCTGCAGTAGCAATGACTCGCAGGAATGTGGGACAGCACTGCACACAAATACAACGCAGTAAAATGGACCACACTGCACGATCAAAGAAATAGCATAATTTTCATCACAAAGACCGTTCCCTATCCATGAGCCCAGAGGCAAGAGGATTTTCAGAGAAATTCAGCATCCATTAAGCGGAAGCCTTCTGAAATCCTGTCCTCTGATACTATGTTTGTCCAAATGACCTACACAAGATCACACTGGCAGTGGACAACTTGGGATAGCTCTTCTTTTGAAGTCAGTAAATTATCACCGATCTTTCATGCGAAGATGAGACTCCTCTTTACAGATGAAGTAAATGAGTCATGGAGAGAAAAAACAACCTATCTGTGATCATCCAGCTGAAACAGAAATATGTTGGTCGACATCTACATTTCAGTGTCAAACATCTACAACTAAGCGTGACCAAAAGAGAGTAATACAGGAGGATAAGAGCATGGAGATTTGGCACTAATGAGTACAACACCTTATTCCTGAGGGGTGGGGGGTTGGTGTGTCAGGAAAAACACAGCAAAAAACCAGAGGTTAAGTAGTGGATAAGCCATTCTAAGCAACCCTCCCCTCCCAGCAAGGTACCACATATTTATTCGTTATCGCCCTAAAGCTTGTTGCTTGTCTGAATCAAAATTAAAGATCAGGCTGTCCTTCGCTTAGTCTGTTTTTCAAAGATCAGGACAATTGGCAGTTGCACGTAGCCAGGCTTGCACTAATAAAAGGACTTTCATGCCTACTGACCTCAAAGGTGAGTAAACATCACCTATATTTTGTAGACTCAGGAATGGAAATTGGGAGGGATCACTTTATCTCCCAAGGCCCACTCCAACGCAGCAGCCCAGCTGGGTGCAGAACCTAGGTGGTCAGAGTGGGCACTACCATGTACTTCGCTCAGTTCATGCATTTCTTTTTGTACACATTCAAGTCAGAGAAGAAAGCCAGCCTCAGAGCTCCCAGCACGGTGCCCTATACCCTATTCATCAGGTGAAGCTGCAGCCTATTTATAAAGCCTCTGGTAACTCCCTGAATACCCCCATGCAGCTCAGTGTATCCTCAGGAAAATACGAGTAGACAAAGATCACTCTTCACAGGGCAACTCCGCATTTTTCCAGTTGTCAAAGCACCGTGTGTACCAGCACCAGTTGTTTGCAAACCATCCAAGCTCTGTCTCTGCGCATTGCAAATCAAAAGTACTTCTGGCTTGCTTACTGTTTTTCATCGTATGTCAAACAATTCTTCCCCTCTTCTGCTGCTGCTCCCAGTACATGCCACCAGACCTTTCTCATTGTTGCCAGGGATGTGAGGATTTGTTTTCTCTGACCTGGTTGAACAGGGTCTGTAACAAATTGGAGCCATCCTGTACTTTATGAAGAAAGCAATCTATTTCCCTGTTGTTTGGGCACTGACACAAATATTATTTCAGACCAAATGGAAGCAGCAGATGTTTTCTCCCAGAGCTACAGAATGTGCAGCGCCCATGAGAGGCAAGAGCGTCCCGTTTCCTTTGCATGAACTGGAGTGTGTTAGAACATCAAAAGATGAGGGATGGGAGCCAGGACGAAAAAAATTCCTATCTGTGCCTGGAACTTGAAAAAATATTTCAGTACCTACAACTGAAGCTGTATTTATTGGGCAGGGGGAAGGAAATTTTGACACTTAGAGAAAAGTCAGACTCTTAAAATGTCTCCAGCAGGCAATGCACGGGGCTGGTGTGGACAGCGGGCCTGACTGTGAGCACTGACCACTGAAACATCCAGTTTGGGTTCTTAGCCTTTAATTCTCCAGAAAAGCAAGGCTATCCCCAGAAAGGCACTACCACTGTAATTTATCACAGGGCACGCTTTCCCAGAAGATCCCAAAGCACACACAAAACAATCTTCCCACGAATTTGCAGATGAGAAAATGGAAGCATAACGACATTTACGTGACTTACAGTCCCATGCAGGATTGCCTACAGTCCACTGATTTCCAGTCATTAAAGTAGCCGATAAGCTAGCCGCTCCCAGCCAGCTTTGCCTACTGGGTGAGACGTAAGCCGACGTTCACGAGCTCTGCTAGAGCTGCGCTTGTTCCATCCCGAGGTGTGGAATATTGGCAATTTTCTTGTGTAAGGCAGGAGTACGGAGAAGGTAGGAGGGCACCCACGGTACAATTAGCCACCCTCTCCTTCCTGCAAACATACCTATTTTTTTTAATTAAGGAGAGGTTTCAACCAAGACCCTGACTGGCCTAACTTAAATACTGCAGTAATGAGCATGGCATAAATACACAGCTTAAACCCCACAGCACGTCTTGTTTCAGTGCTGATGCAGGGGAATGGGCTGCTATCATGCCTCTGGGAGAGCGCTAGATGGTAATTAAACTGCTTTTTATACTCTTTCCACAGAAATGTCCGTGCAACAGAAGCACGCTATTCTGGTACAGAGGAACTATCTGCCATATGTTAGAATTTCAGTTTTGCCACCGTGGTATGTGGCAGAGATTGCCCGGTGGAAAGGGACAGTCATGACTCCCAAAAGTCTGTCCTGGTGAAACAGATATAGAACAGGCTTGAGAAAGCCGGATCCTTTGCCAGGTGTTCATTTTAATTTTAGAATATTTATTACAGATAATCCTTTATAATGTGGATTTTGTCTGTCAAATGCCATGATATAACCCAGATCCAGGAACCTGCACACACTTCTTCAGTTTCCTGCCAATTTAGTTTTATTAATTGCAGTACATAAATTGTATTATATGTCCAATAAGGAAGAATCACTGCCAGAACATTGCCAGTGTGGCTTTCTATAGAGCACTGTACAGGGATGCATGACAATTGGACTCTAATCTAGTTTCTGGTTTTACTGCTGGTGTAAAATGGAAACTCCCTCCATCTCAACAACAGTTTTCACTAACAGTGAAAGAGGAACAATGATACCAACCTGATCTGTGACATGCTTTGAGTTTACCAGACTAAATGTAGAAGGTACACGTTAAAATAGCTTATGCTGCCCACTCTAATATTTGTCTCAGTACTAAATACTCACAGACAAGCTCAATGAATGCTGCAAACGCTCAGTCCTTCTCAGTCCTGTCAGAACTGACAGCCAGCCCTGATCTTCAGTGTGCACTACAGCCACTGACCAGACAGTCCTCCCAGTGCCCGTAAAGCACACGCTTACTCCATTTCGTAACAAAAGGCATGCAGACACGCAAGAACCATGTTTAGAAAGAGAGGATGCAGTATTTATGTCCGATATTCCTGACAAGACTGCGCTACATGTCTCTCTCTGCAAATGTCAGGGCTCAGTCACACAGCAATCTGACTTCAGAAAATGCAAATGCACTGTACGTGTGGGGGATCTGGCTGGTGGAAAACACCAACTTCTTAGCTGTGGAGATATAAAAGAAAGTAAGGAAAGAGGGTAAATGTGTGTTCCTTTATCCTCTCTAGAAGAAACAGAACCTGAGGAGGGTGGCAAGAAATATAAAGTTGAAAAAGTGGAAAAATGCAATTAAGGTAAATTAACCTGTGGAACTCAATGTCAGAATATATTAAGGGTAATTAAGATAATTATATTGCAGCTGTAGCTATGTTAATTCTAATTAGAATAGGAAAGTACGAGACAACCCTTAACTCAATGAAAAACAAAATTCACTGAACAGACTCTGTAATTGTTCGATATCACACCTAAGGTTTGCCCCTTCCCTTTGAGCCTGTGGTAACAGTCAGCTTTCTCAGAGGGGATGTTCGCTTGAACGGGCTTCTGGTCTGTTCCAGCAGGTAATTCATCTGTACCTTTCATTTTACAGTCTTTGCCGTGCATCTAAGAATGCTTGTGGTGAAAGAACAGAAATAGTGGATTACTATCTGAGATACTTATTGAAGAATGGAAATAAGAAATTAGTAGTCTTTTTCTTGTGAAAAACACTTAAAAGTAAGAATTAAGCTGTGTCACACACATCTAGCATGCAAATTGTACACATAGCTAAAGAAAAGAGATGAAGATATTTACAAACTGGCCTTAAAATGTCACGGAAACAGCTGCCCTCCCAACAGACTGAAAATTCATTTCCTTGTTCTAACAGGCAAGTATGGCAGAGAAACCCACCCACTCACATCCATGCCAATGTACCACACCAAATGCTGTGATATTTAAGCAGACTATAAATACTAACCAAAATACCTAACAAATGATCAAATCTCATCGGGGTTTTTTTTTTGCAAGTGGGCTTGTTTTAAGAGATTATTAATACTCTGTGATATCAAGGTTGTAAAACAAAGCCATTACCATATTCCAATTCCAGAGAAAATTGCCTAAGAATGACATACTGCAGTGACCTTCAGGTCCCAACAGTCAAGGAGCTGAAGTCTGACAATTCCCCCACTCACAACACCCAGCTCATGCAGATCCTCCTTCACAGGGCTGACATGACTGAACTGGGGAAGAATAGCCAAGGAAATTTGGAATGCAGGGCTCTACCCTCCAATTATTTCTATAGAAAATAAACAGGATATTAGATGTCAACCCCTGTAAACAGCACTTCAGACTTGCAGAGCAGTTTCACTCTCCCTATCCTCACATTGGAAAAAAAATATCTTGCTATGTTTAAAGATCAGGTTTGTACCTGGTAGATCTAGAAGTATTTAAGCAGGCCAATCTGGGCAGCAGATGGAAAGAAACAAAAACTTTGTTGGACTCATTCCATCATTGCTGCCTTGAGACTGTATTGCTTTGAGATACGGAATGCATTAAAAAAATATCGCAAACCTGTACTGCAGAAGCAGACAGAAGGGTGAAATACTTCCTATACCAGTGTAGGCTTGAGGCAGGCGGGTGTCATTCCCAACACAAAACAATTTTTTGTCCCATAACAATTTTGGCATGTTTTCACAGGAATCGTGCCTGCGGACTGCCAAAGCCATGGGCTTAGTTAAGATGTGTTGCCACCCAGCTCTGCTGGAAGCCAGTCTCTGATTTCTGCCGCAGAAAGTTATCTGCAATCATTTTCCACCTCCACAACCCTCTGGCCTACAGCAGGCTGTATGATTCTATCGATGAGAAAGATGGTTTTGTCACCCATTGCAATGAAATTGCATCCAAGCACCTGGTGCTGGGAAATACGTCATGCTCCCAGTTTGCTGATTTCAATAGGGAACTGAGGCCCCAATTTTCCAAAAGTTCTACGTGCATTTAACTTCATGTGTAGGAGTAATTCCCATTAAATTAATTAGATTAGACACATCATGAAAGTCAACTCCATACGAAGTGTGTGCTGTTGTAATGTGGCTTGCAGGTGCACAGCTCCCTGTCAGGATCAGGCCTTTCTCTGCATTATATTGTTTTGAGGTAGCGGAACACTCATTGAGGTGCAATGGGACACCATTAGAGACAGCAATAAGCTTTTCATTTGCAAATCCTTTATTTCTTCAAGAAAGATCCACTTTGCTGTAGCATTTGATTTTCCAGTTATACTCCTGCCTTTTACCCTGGTCTCCAGCTGCAAAAGGAAGCCTTACTCAAGGTTACACTGACTGATGTACTGCACAAATAAAGACTATTTCTGGCAGCTGAGATGTCTTTTCAATTATTCATTTCCATAAAATTCCAGTTCTAATAAACCAATTTATAACTTACAGTCCTGCCAGATGAGGTGTGTCTAGTTCACCTGTACCGCTTTCCCTCGACTTGCATGCGTATGCACACGACATTCTGCAGCACCTTTATCACGAGTTTATTTTCAGTACGTAACAATAATATTTCCATGCAGAGATGAGATTTACTAAGCACAGTTGCGTATATTACAAAACCACTGAAACAAGGGATGTTCATAAAGGGCATTTTGCTGCATTCTGGTTGTACCGTGTCAACTCTTCACATCTACTGACAGTTAAGCCCAATGAAGCGGGTGACTGATAAACCGTACAATCAAACATGTTCATATAACTGCTATATATCCATTTTCCAACAAAGATTATGTTTGCAGCTCTGTCTTTCTCTATTCCACTCCAACACATCTCTTAAGCTGAAGTAATTCAGTGCAGGTTGCATTTCTATTACTCTATCATCTATCTACAGGAGATGAACTCCCGAAAGGCAGCGAGAGCCAACAGCTCAAGCCCAGCTCATACTCACCCTTACGACTGTAAGATTTTCTTTCAGCACCTTTATCATGTGATGCCAGCACGCATTTCAGGAGGTTGTTAACTAGCAATTCACTGACCAGACAAAAAGGGTTGTCATTGGAGAACAGAATAGTCACAGAGGACTTATGATACAATTTATACAGCCCTGTCTGCTTGGGAAGCGACTTTCCTGATACAGATTTCTCCTGGAGTGCAGCAGTACCTTAAATTAATGACAACTGAATCACTGTCCAAATCACTTGACCAACTGCGCTAGTTTTATTTTAGCAGCCAGAGAAATGAGCGGAATAACTGAATAATCATCAAATAACTGTTGTAGGGGTAGGGGAAGCTGTGTTTCACATTTAGGAGATAAAAGTAGTAGTTTTCAATGTCTGAGACCTTTTTTTCTGAGCTACCGGTCAGTTTATTTACACAAGTAAACTTATAGTGTCATACACAAATGTCCTGCATGTACAAACATGGAAATACTTTCAGAGAGACGTGTTTATTAATAGATATAAAGCCTGCAAAAATGTAATTGTATAAGTAATTAAAGGAAGAACTAAGTTGTGCTCAATATGGTGGACAAAGGCCACATTCTAAGTCAAAACCCTCTCTTCCTGGGCAAGACATTTCACTTTCCTGTTTCACTTTCACCACCTGTGTATTGGCAGTATCTCTCTTCCAGGAAGTGTGCTGCCTGGATGAATGAAGTTTTTAGCCATTCAGTTAAGGATTCTATCAAAACATTGCTAGCAAGCATACATGCAGAATTGGAAAGCTAAATCCCAGAGAAGACTTGGAAATTATTATAAAAATATATCTAGCAAACTGACCTCTTCTCAGCTGATATGAGTCCTGAATTCAGAAACTACATTAAGAGAATGATCAAGAGAGGGAAGTAGTAATGGTGCAGCAATCAGTCTCAGTTCTCAGCTCTGGTACCAGTCTGATAGTCCAAAAGCAATACTTGCATGAAAAGTTTTGCTTAGCAGTCTAGAAATCTCCAGGACAAATGATGTTCAGGGAGATAATAGTTCCTAAAGCTCAGGAAGAACATACTAAATATTTCTGTGGGTAAGACAATGCATTGCTATTTACTCATATGGGTAAGAAAGCGGCACTTGACATCCCTTCAGTTCTGTCTTCAAAGTATGGGAGCACAAGTACAGTCACCAAGAGGGTAAATGCTTTTATTTAACATTACTATTTGCATGGCACGACTATGAAATCTGAACAGGACTCCAAGACAAGAGGAGCTGCAAGAAAAGCCGAAAAACAGAGCTAATGCAAAATAATCTTGTGGAAACAGATGGAAAAAGCAAGATCTGAATCAGCTAAAACAAGTGATTGTACAACTCTACATTCATCTGGACTAATTAAAAAAAAAAAAGGGAACAACAGGGAAATATCTGCTGGTTAAACAGACTGAAAACCAAACACTAGCTAGTGATGTGCTCTGAGCAAAAGACATATCACAGATAATTTCAGTCCAAACAGAAACATTTAAATTCCTAAGTTACAAACTGCTTGAAACAAGCTGTTACAAAGTGAGCTGTTCCTCAGTATCGGCTCCAGGCAGCACAGTTCACGCTGGTAACAGTCACTAGATTAAACCTTGGAGCCGTTTCCTCTCTTCCCTGGTCTCCCCGCCTGCGAGGGCGGAGGCATCAGCAACCACAGCAATAAAAAGCAGCGGCCACACCAGCTGGCAGTGGTTTCCTCCCTTCATGGCTCCAGGAGCACAGCTCATATTTTATTCATGAAAAATGAGGCCTCTGGAGGTCTAAGCAAAAAAACAGGAAGTAAATATTTCTTGGGGGCACTCAGTGGCAAGCTGGCAAACGTCCAGGACATGAAGAAGGAGAGGCAGGGGTGGAAGCGTGAAGCCTCCCTTCCTAAGAGCCATCCTGTGATGGTAGGAAGGAGGATCACAAAGGCCAAACTGCACCCTGAATGTCCTGTGTGGTGACCCAGTGCAGCTGGGAACAAACTCAGCTGCTGTCCTGCAGTGGGGGTCCTGCAGGGAGTCACTGCATCGCAGGGGGGACGCGTGCTCAGGGTCGGCGTGGATGCGTACTAGGACGGGATGCTCCAAGGTTCAGTTCTGAGAGGCTGATTTTACCCCAGCCATTTGCACAAGCTGTTGCTTTGAGTTCTCCAGGTAATCTCTCCCCACTGTGTTGCACTCCTCTCGTGTCCTAAAACTGCATCACCCTAAAGGCTGAGTACATCTAAGCTCAAAGTAAGCATCTTCCTGGGAAAAGAGATCTTGTCTTCCCACATGGTCAGGCAGCCCTCTTCCATTTCCTTGTGCCCTCAGTGACAAAGACCACCCTTAATGTCAGGAGAGAAAACAATCCTCTGCAATCCTTCACTTTCCTGAGAAGACCAACTTGAAGCTGCAGACATCGTTTGTCAGCCACTAACTGGAGAGAGAGGAGTGTCCTCTAAGCTCTAATTGTGTGCAGAGGAGCAATCGTCGGTCCCCTGACAACTCAGACCTAATGCACAGCACTGGCTGTTCCTAATTTCACAAGCCTTACCATCATGGCTGACTGTTTCTGATCTCTAATTATTTTGCACAGGACACTATGAAAAGGCCTTTCTGAGAAGCCTGAACTCCTCCTAGCAGATTTCTGCAATCTGCAGGGAAAGAAAGAAGCTACCTATTACTTTCTGACAGACTTCCTAAAAGAGGACACATACAGGAAAAGATTTATCTCTTGAAAATTACAGAATAAATGCAGCATTTTACATTAACATCCATTCTTCATTGTTTTAATTACTGTCTAATGAATATTAGCCCTCAGAATATCTCCCCTGCAAGGCTGAGCAAATGAGAAACAAGTCATAGCAGGGCAGTCAGAATGAAAGGAAGGGGAAAAACAAGACAATAAAAAAACCCCACGCATTAGGAGAGGCAGAAGAATGCGCCTTGGGATGCAGCAGCCAACATTCATTTAATAATGCCAACATTTCATATGCAAAGCTTTTCTGGGTGGCAGTAACACATACGGATTAATAATGGCATGTGTTGGGATTAGATAAAAAAATAAATTAATATTTAAGGTGCTCTTTATGGTATGGGGGGTGTGGGGAAGAAGACATAATTCTCTATCAGTGCAAGCATCACCTAAGATTACTGTGGCAGAAATAAATTTTAAAAGCAACAAAACTCCCTAAAGACCATCCCTAAATTAAATCCTGGTTTTACTCAAGTCCGTGGGAGTTTTCTCCTGCACTACCATCAGACTAGGAACACATTCATTTCTCATTAGCTAGCTGATTTTTAAAATCCCACACAAATGCATCCAGCTTGCAAATGTGCAAAGCCCACTGGAAACAGAAATTCAGGCAGGCAAATTCTGAGTTGGTATCAGAAACCTCAGCTTTCAGAGCCAGGACACTTCTCTGCTTCTCAGTTACTGACAGTTTCTCCCTTACCAACGTATGCGCCTCAATTCCCCCCTCCACAAAACTTAAGTTACAAATATCTACAACAGAGATTAAAAAAAAACCACCAACAACAAACAACAGTTTAAAAACTCCCAGGATAGCAAAATAGTTAAAGTGCTCTAACCAGAAGCCAATTTAAACAGACGTCTTAAAAATTCAAATATCTTTAAAAGCTCTACTAAAAAAAAAAAAATAAAGCTTTTAAGAAATGAAACATTTAAATAAAAGGTGAGCAAAATCCTCACAGCACAAACACTTATGCTAGGTGTGCTGTTTCACAGCATCTGTCTGGCCTCTGTAAGAATGACAGCGATTATACTGGCCTTACACTTACCCAGGGAAAGCCCAAAAGCATTTTACAAAATCGGACCTAGAACCTGCATAAGCATATCTAAGTATCTGGCTATATCCTAAAGACAGCCCACCAATCTACTAAACAAAAAGATAATACACAATCCGTATGTCAGAAGGGGTTTCAGGCCCCTCCAAGCCAATTTTGATGGAAACTTTTTATCCTGAGACTTGTGGTATGAAAGCTACACCAACAACCAAGGAAGCTGATTAAGCATTTGGATGCATGAAACAAAGGAGACTGGTACAAGAATTTTCCCTTTCTGCTGTAGTTAAAGCTGCTTTGAGGAAGTGCAGGTAAAAAAACTACAAAAGAAGGGGTATATAAGCTAATGTTCAACTGTAATTGATTAGATTAGCTCTGTTATTTTGGCACACCATTAAAGCAAGGTTTACTGGATACCAGACAGACAGACTGATCTTGTTTGAAATATTCTGTATTCTTACATAGCACTTAAATGCAGTATCAATGAAGTGACAAATCACTCTGCTGCTTAAATGGAGCTCTCTCGACGTTGGAACTCACTGCCCTTTGCTGTTGGGGTTGCGTTTCAGCGGACCACCACCTTACAATGGCTCAGGAGAAGAGCAGCAACCTGGCTGCCAGGAAAATGGGTATTTTCAGGGCAGTGACTACACACTGGGCAATGCTCCAACTTTTTCTCTCCTCACCCCTATTTCTCAGACTTCTGTGATAACTTCAATACAGTAACACTAGCACAATGGACAACAAACGTCTTTAACCAGAGGATATACAGAAACTACTTAAGGCAAGGAAAATTTAGGGAGGCAGCCCTAAATTTAGGGAGCTAGCTCAGGCAGAACGGTGCCTGGATTGTGGGGTTAATATCCAAGGATTGACCTCCAGAGCAGGGTCCTGCCACATCTCATTTGAAAGATGCTGCAGGAGCTCTAGGGCTGACCTGGCACCACGCTGGACTGCTGCCAGTGACAGCCAGTGCAGCACCTGGGTTTCGCTAGACTTTAACCCCATAAAGCAGAATCACCTAGTAATTCAGGACTGTTCCCTTTCATTTTCTCAGAGTAAGGAAAGGCTCACAAGCCATTTTCTCTTGGGACAATCAAAGTCTGAGGGCATATATTGATATTATGCTCTAGCCTTAATAGAATACACCAAGTCATCATTTAAATTCCAAATTTATACACAGCCACTAAAAAAAAAAAAAAATCTTAAGAGTACAGTCCCATTTTTCGTTGCATATCTAGGCAAAACCACACCAAATACTTGGAGTAAAATTCACCCATGCACACAGAGGTCTGAAGATAACAACCTCACTAATTTTTGTCAGATTTTTCTCACATATTCTATCATTAGCATCCTACAGGCAAGCCAGACTCAATTCTTACCTTAATCTTTTGCTAAATTCCTCCTTTATGCTGTAGTAACTTCCCAGTTTGGAATACTGCAGCTCTTCCTTCTGGTATTTTTAAATCCATGCTCTGCAGACTTGGAGGAATCCAGAGCGCTACAGCCTGAAAATTCCTAGGCTCCTGACAAACAATATTATTGCATTTTCACCTTTTACACACAGAAATTAAATTTTTTTTGAGATTTATTTTGTTTCATTCAGCCAAGCAAGGACACTGAGGAAATTTTGCCCAGCATTGGAGACCACATAGAACTGAAATGGATTGCATAATGTCATGCAGTACCAATTAGGGACAGTCAGTGGAGAATATTACCAGACTGCTGACGTAAGGAGCAAACACAAGAGAGTACAAACGTCAGATGCACTAAACAGAAGTATCGTGCTCTATCATAGCTGCATTGTGTCTAGCCAAAAGTCAAGCAATAGCGTAGCTATTAAAAAAAGGAATAGACCCCACTTTGTATCAACTTCATTGCAAATTTCTTTTCAAGTTTCTGACAACCATCAATGAAGCCAGTCCACCTTTTCTATTGGATGTTACCATTCAGAGCTTAACTGACACAGCCCTCAAATCATTCCTCTGGTTTTGCACTAGCTCGGGGTGGTCTTCAAGCAGAAGGCTCAAAGAGCCATCAGGTTCTTTCTTCTTCATCATCAAGATCCTTCCTTTTATGCAAAGAGTCTCAGCAAGGCACTCGCTGCTGCAGGGTGCTCTGCGACATCTACGTTTGGCAACAGAAGTGACGCACAAAATCGCTTTCTCAGCTTCCTCAGTGAAAAGGGGGAGTCTGTGTCCTCCCCGGAGGCAGGCGTTTGTGCAAACAGAACCCCACTACGTTCACTAGTGGTGACACGAGATCCTGATATGGAAGAGAAAAGGTACTGCCCCACGCCAGCCCCAAGCTGCAGGAGCCAGCAGCTGAGTGCTCACGGGATGACTGCCGCAAGGAGAAAAGCATGGCAAGCACAAAGGACCACTCCCCTCTCCTACATTTTCAGCTCTATCAACAGTGCTAGTAGCCAATAGCTGCATTTTGGCATCTAGGAAAATATATGCTTAAAGAATTTACCTTTTTTTTTCAGACAAAAGAAGAATTCTAGGAGAAAGTCTATTCTCTCGGCTGTCACGGGTGACCCTAGGTGGCTTTAATACAGGTGTCCATGCTCCCTCTGCTGACTAAAGCTGTAACCACACGTCTGGGCTTGTACTAGACACCCCTCGTTCTCTATTATGCGCTTTAAAAAAAAAAAAAAAAAAAAAAAAAAAGAAAAGAAAAGAAAGAAAGGAAATTTTCATTACATCGATAGACTTCAGCATCCAAAGAGCAGGACTAGCAGGTCACTATTCCTGAATCCCTGTATCACCTATCTTATCACCTACTGTAAAGTGCTGAACAAGTTATAATTTCTTCCTCAACATGCACAAAAATAATAATAAAGCTTTGCTGGTTTAAAACTGTGGTGATCTAAATCCACTTTTTAAAGTATTTTCAGGTGCTTATAGAAAAGAATTCTAAATATTTACAACATCAGAGTCTCTTTTAAATGGTACACGTAACATCACCTCAGATCAGCACAACTGTACCTCCCAGGGACAGGCTGTGGATAAACACATGAAGAATGGAGGGTGCTTTGATGCTACAAGAGGAAGAACAAATTAACACCCTATGTATACTGACAATGTCACCCCTGGTTTTGCTGTTAGAGCTCCAGAGCAGCAGCTCTACAGGAATCAGGGCCCCTGTCAGTCTGGGTGCAGACACGCCAAGCCCGTGAAACCCTCTAATTCGGTGATGCCCTATTTTGCAAAGCACCAGTCCAGCCTCCCTTCCAACCATCCCACCATGACTTTCACTCCTAGTGTTTGTACCAGCTTTGCTTTATGCTTTCAGCCTCACTGAGCACAGGAGAAAATGGTCAGTAGCATCAGAATTCATTCCTCTGTCTCCAACCTGACTGTGTGAAATGGAGAGCGAGCGAACAGGGAAGAGCCTCAGAGGGGACTGCAGACTCCGCATTTCCCTGGCAGCAAGACCATCTGTGCTACGTGACCTAGTTGTGGCTGCTGAACAACAGCACGCTGCAATAGGAGGTGACAGCTTTAACTGAGACTGCAGGGCAGGTGGGGACGGGGAATGGACAGCCGAAGGAACTTTGCACTTTTCCTAATGCTGCAGTTTAAGGTCTCAGCCCCTGGCCTTTTAGACCTGCTGGATAACAGGTATTAGTGTTAGCCCTTACAATAGCAGTAAGCAGAACTCACAGATTTAACCCAAAAGCAAAACGACCGTGAATACTGAACAGTTCTGCCCTCCTTCCCAAAACCACTGTATGCAAGAATTTTTTTATTACTTATCTGTACTGAATACGCAGTACAGATACCTATTTTCACTAATGACTGCCTAAAGTTTGTTTCTTCTCTTACCCTTTATTTCTACTGCCTTCTGGATTTTACACCTCACATCCCCCATCATCATTTTGTCACTGTTGCTCTTTGCTGTCTTCAACTACTGCCTCACTTCTAATGTCTTCACTAATTTCAACTTCTTGCTCAAATTCAAAACAAGCTATCCCCAGTTTCACCACCATAGCATGCAAAACAGTAATTCTTTTGCCACAACTTCTGCATTTACCCAACCCTCTGACGAAATCTGTTACACTGGGCTTTGGTTTCCCTGCAGGAACTAAAGCACGAGCCCTTGACTGGAAATAAACTGAGAAGAGCCACCATATGGTCTTTAAAGGAACCATTCCCTACATCAAACACCTGCAGCTGGGACTTCCTTGCTCCTGGGATGACCACAAGGTCACCATTTCTCTGATGGCGATCTCCATTACGAGTAGTAGTTCCCATATAAATACACCCAAGAGGAGCATTCCCCTTGCTAACTACATAATTAGCAAAAAGCCTTTATCTGTACTCCATACTGATTACAAATACTTAGTAACCTTTCTCTATGTATCTTTTGGGGTGGGAGGGAGATGGGTCAGAAAGAATAATCTTAAATTCAGGGTTATTCTCCTTTCAGGATGATACAGTGCATCTACTGCACGCATGTGTATTCAGGCACCGTTGATAACACATCAGAGGAGTTCTGCCATTTCAGCACTGAATTTGGAATTCATTTTACCCTGGATGCATCCTGTGATCTCAATACACAGAACACAATAAAAACAGTTCTCATTTTGGGACAGATGTGTTTTAAAACTTGTTTAGGCTCAGGTCTGCCTATCCACCTGCCACACATCCTTATAAATATTGTTGTGCTTTCAATAAATACTTACTCTGTGTTCGGTAAACTGCAGAACCACTGTGGATAAGCAACACTGAGGAGTTACTACCTACACAGGGGCTGCAGCGCTCTAGAAGGCCGTGCTCCAGAGAAACACACATTGCAACTGGTTCGCAGAAACATATCACAAAATCTGTCATCAGGCTCTCTGCAACAATTCTTGTGAATAGCCTTCCTTACTGTCCTCTGGGTGCTTATCAGCAGCAATCCTGTGCACATAGTGGGAGAATTAATGTTCGCCAGAAAAATTTTATCTTATCTAGAGGCTGGTACTTCCTAAGAGCATAACTGTTTAATTTGGCAAGAAACCAAAGCATGTTTAGTGTGCTTTAGTGACAGACTGTTATGACCAGCAGCACTGTATGCAGCTGTAGTATTTCACTGTCTCATGTTTGGTTCTGCTGAGTACCGCAGTAAATTAAATCCAAAGACAACACAGTGAGTAACACAGTGAGTTTGAGGTATTACAGGAACAATGTGTTAATCCAGTATGTGTGCTATGAACAGTCTGAATAATGAAGAAAAATTCCAACTGTCTCACCCTCATATGACACATAATTATGTCATTATTTAATTTTCTACTTTGTCTACATTGGAGACAAAGTTAATCCACAGTTAATTCAGCCAGCCATGTAAAGCCTGCAGACCACTTACAATTTCACCCGTACATAACACTTATCCTAAAACCACTAGAAACCACGTACAGCTATTAATAAAAAAATACGCAAAACAAGATGAAAGCACTGACCACCTCGCCCACATGAAAACTCAGATTTTAGACTGCACTTTGCGTAATGGAAACTTCACCCTCCAGTGTTTTAGAGCCTTACGAGAAACTCGGCAAACCCCATCACTGCCAGGCCATAGGCTGAACCAGTTCCACAGGCTGAAGGAACCGCACTCATCTGCCAGCATTCACATGCCAACTTCAAAATGCCAAGTAACAGGCGCTGACAATAACATTGGAAGGCAAACGTTATGAAAAGCGGCAGGAAGTTGCTCCCTTAGAAGAGCATCACCACTCAGATAGGGCTTCAAATATGATCAGTTCCAAGCTTCTGCCTCCCACCAATCTCAAATGAGAAACATTTCCCAAGGAATCAGAGGCCATCCTCTGCTCGCTGACCTAACACAAACATCGTTGATTATGTGGCGCATAAACAGAACTTAAAGATGCGCCAAGGCCCGAGTAACTACTGAAGTTTCAAACTAGCACCTATACCCAAATTCTAACGGTAGCAGCAGAACCACACCCCTCCGTTATAACATAACTACTTACAGTATTTTGCAAGGTGTCTTTCATTGTTTTCATTTTATATGGGGAAATAAAGGTAGCTGGAAGAAGAAACAAAGGCTTAGAGGCCTGAAGTGCAAACATACTACTGTTTTTATTAATTATCTTAGCATGTAACCAGTCAGCAGGGCGGGAAGAGCAGCCAGCCTCCAAACTAGCCCAGCACAAGCCCGCCCAGCCGTGCTGGGATCAGCCCCCACGCGTAACCGCCAGCCCCCGCCTCCCAACGGCCTCACAGGGGTACCGAGGCCGGAGAACACCTGCGGTGCCCACCCCCGCGGACCCACCCCGCCGGCCTTGCCCGTCCCGTCCCGTCCCGTCCCGCCCCGCGAGGCGGGCCCGGCAGCGCGGCCCTCCCCTCACGGAGGCGGCGGGGAGAGCAGGGGCCGGGCCAGGCCAAGCGCCGCCGGGATGGAAATGGAGGTCGCGGAGGACGAGAAGGCCGGGCCCGCCGGGGGCGAGAAGCGGGGATCCGCCGACCCCTCGGGGTCCGCTCCCGCCGGCGGCGGCCATTACGAGCTGCCCTGGTGAGCGACGGAGGCGGCGCGGCCCGCGCGGGTCAGCGGCGGCTGAGGGCGAGACAGCCCGGGCGGCCATTGAGCGCCTGCGAGATGGAGCCGGGGGAGGGAGGAAGGGCCGAGGGCGCGCGGCCATTGGTGCAGAGCGGGGCGGGAGGCGGGGCTTGCCGTGGCATAGCCTATGGAAAGAGCGGGAGGGCGGGGCGCGCCGTTGGCGGGAAGGCGGGGGCTCGCGCTACTCTGTGGGCCCTGTATCCGCACGGCGCCTCTGGGTGGGGGAGGTCGTGCGGCCCCGTCCCCCGGGCTGCGGGAGCTGGGTGTGACTGGGAAGTTGGGGGTCCTGGCAGCGGAGAGGGCTCTGTCAGCACCCTGTAACCTGCCCAGGCCGGGCTGGGGCCTGTGGGGTGAGAGAGGGAACGGGGCAGCCCGGGGGGAGAAAGCAAGATGTCCCTGTCGAGGGACTCCGCAGCGTCTGCACGGAGGACACATCCGGTCATCTTTGTCCCTTGTTGTCCTAATCATCCTTTCCTCTCAGTGTAAAAGCACTATTAAAAGTGTTATTGGTCGTGCTGAAGTGTGTGGGGTTTTTACTTTTGCAGGGTGGAAAAATACAGACCCGTGAAACTGTGTGAAATAGTTGGAAATGAAGATACAGTGAGCAGGCTGGAGGTGCGTAGCTGTCCCTCTGTTTTTTTCAGGGGTTAGGTCAAAAAACAGAATTCTACATAGATCCACAGACCAATAAAAGCACTTTTGTATTTTTACATCTATATTCAAGTACTTGGAAAAAACCTTTCTGATTTACTTAAGAAATTACATGTTTTAGGGCATGTTTGAGTCGTGTTCTAAGGAAATATGCCTTCTTAAATTGGGCTGTTGTTTAAATTGGCCGTGTTTTGATACAACTTAGAAAATTTGTAGCTGTTACAATAATACTGTTTCAATGAATAAATATAATACATATAACAACAGAAAGAAACATAACACTCCTCTGGAAGAAAAATATTTTCCTTTACAAATTAGTTTGTAAACACAGTATTTGTTAACAGAAAGCTTATACTAGCAAGCATACAATTAAAACAGATGCAAAAGGAAGGCAAGAATACTAAAGAGCTGTGGGACCAAGTGCTTTTTAAGTTTTTCCTTATTATTCTAGGGACTGACTTCTAACAATTCAATTTAAAAAAAAAGAGAAAGCAGCAAGGTTCAAAAAATGAAAGCAGGAGGGAAAATAAGAAATGGTAGCTGTAGAATTGGAAACTATTTGTTCCTACTCGTATAACTTTTAATTATTATTCTTTCTCAGGTCTTTGCAAAAGAGGGGAATGTACCAAATATTATTATTGCTGTAAGTATTACTGTGTTGTACTGTATCACCACGTCGGTCCTGGCTTCTGAAATCCAGCTACAACAGCCTCCCAGTATAGATTTGCATTGTGCCTGAATGTATTGGTAAGAGAGATGTTGACTGTATAGTCACACAGCAGTGTTCTGGGGAGAATAGACAAGAAATAAACAGCTTTCTGGTAAAAACTGACCTGGCCCTTAGGTGCCTACTGAGGCATGTCTTGTGCTTCTCCCTGCAGCCTTTCGCTCCTCTGTTTGGAGGCAGGATAGAATCATAGAATGGTTAGGGTTGGAAGGGACCTTCAAAGGTCATCTAGTCCAACCCCCTGAACACCAGCAGCCTTTAGTCTGATCTTCTCTCTGCAGCTCCTCTGTTGCAGCTGTTTTTCATGACTGGGGAGCGTTGTAGAGAGCACAGCTTAGAAAATGGCGTTAAACTTAGCAGCAATCGCTCCATTGTTGCATTTCTAGGGTCCCCCAGGAACAGGTAAAACCACCAGTATCCTCTGCTTGGCTCGTGCTCTGCTTGGTCCTGCGTTAAAGGATGCTGTTTTGGAGCTGAATGCTTCAAATGACAGGTGAGAATGAATAAACCTCATCAAACTTTTAATGAAGAAGCAAGTACCTGCTTTTAACTGTTGTTCAACTCAGGCCAGCTCGATAGGCTTAATGCTATAGTAAGGCCTCTAATACTTACTTCAGTGTGCTTTTTCCAATTAGACAATCATTGGTGTCCACCTATCAACATAGATATTATTACTTGATGTTTTACAAACTTGATAGATACTTTAATTTACTTTAAAGAGTTAAGCTTCCAGCATTCATTAAGATCCTCCTAAGAATGAAAAGTGAACAAGTTGTTTACAGTGAAACTCCAGTGCTTAGGAAAAAAAGGTGAAGTGGTAGAAATTAGGGCTATAGGGGCAGTTGGGGATTAAAATGTAGGATAAGGGTGTTAGGTCTGTGGAGGACGCTGACTCTACCCCAAGGATGAGGCACTAAGGACTAATTATATTTCCCAAGTTCTGTGGCAGACCCATCCTGAAGTATTCTGAGGACATTTCCTGGAGGGTTGTTTATGAGTACAATATAACCTGCCTTTGTTAAGATCAGTTATAGAAGAGCTATAGAATCACAACATTCATTTTCTAAATAGAACAAAAAAAAAGTAAAATCCTTTATTTTTAAAAGTAAGTCTTTATTACAACTCTGTCTAGGCAAGTGTCCGTGTTGTGCTAAAATAATGCAGGCTATTCCGCTGTTTTTTCTTAAACTCTCTGAGTTAAGCTGGGTCTGTGGACGTAGCTGTGTGAAGCACTGGCAAAACAGCAAAGCGATCTTAAATGCTTCTGCCCTTGTTCATTTATTACCTCTACCTTTTGCCAAACATAAGTCCTTTCATGGCGGTACTGTAAGTGAGGTTACTGATATATATACACTGATAAATTATTTTTTCAAAAAGGAGGAGTACTGGTATTGAAATCTGAATCAGTTAGGCAGCCTGGCTTACAACATGGCTTCACAACAGTGACACGGGCACAGCTGAAGGGGCAGGAACAAACAGCAGGAGAATAGGGAGCTCAGGAGAGCGTCAGCCACTGTGGCTGCTGGATAAAATCTGTTATGTAACTTCACCCAACTGATCACGAATCACTTAAATTATTGTTCCAGAGGCATTGATGTTGTGAGAAACAAAATCAAAATGTTTGCCCAGCAAAAGGTCACGCTTCCAAAAGGCCGGCATAAAATAATCATCCTTGATGAAGCAGACAGGTAGGTGGTTTTTTAATTGACCTCAACTGCTATGTGAAATGCATTGTATCTGTCCTGTGTGCAGAGCTGCTGTCTTGGATGGTCTTCGCTGTTTCTGTCAGGGTATCAAAAGTAATTTGGTAGGAAATAAATACACATTGAACACTGTTCTTATGAGATTACTCATATCAAGCAGAGATCATTGCTTCAAAGAAGATGCTAAACATTGGGGTGAAAGACTTTGGGATTTAGCTGGATGTAAAATAGCATCTTCCACTTTACTTGTTCTCTCTCTTTGAAAAGAGTCTGGCTTACGTAGACAATTTCACGGAAAACCGGACGTTGTACTCCATCTCTATATAAGGAGTAGCATCCTTAGCAGTATTCTTCAGAGTATTAGTGATTTAATTTTGTATGTTAGTTTTATGGAGGTCTCAGTGACTACCTGCATTGTGGGATGATTTATTCACATGACTGAAAAAAGCTGCTTAGTTTATCAAGCCAGAATATCAAGTAATTTACAAAGCACTGTCTAATATCAGTAAACTCTGAAGCTTGTCTAAAAATAGCTATTAGCCTGCACCTATAAGTGAGTGAAGGGCAAAATCTGACCTAACTCCTTTTCTCCCTCAGCATGACAGATGGAGCACAGCAAGCATTGAGAAGAACAATGGAAATTTATTCCAAAACAACGCGCTTCGCACTTGCATGCAATGCCTCTGACAAAATAATAGGTGAAGTGCTGCTAGTCCCTGGGCATTTTTGTCATATGTTCTCCATACTGTTGGCTAACTTTCCAGGCAATTTTCAGAAATACCTTGGACTCCCTTGTTGCAAGAAACCACGGTACTTCTGAAAAATCAAACCACCTGTACATCCAGCTAATGAAAGAAGAATACATTTGTGTAGCTGCTGAACCCTCTGAACAGCTGGTTTTGATGGCTAGTGCCATGCATGACTGCAGAAGCAGATTTCTCATACTTGGGGCTTAATCTCCATCCAACTCTGCTACAGTTGGAGACGTTTGATGTATTGTTTACTGGGTATTGAACCCCTTTTGTTGTCCTTTTTGAAACATAACCTTTAAGTTTGCCTACAGGCTAACACATTGTAGACCTTTAGACTTTTGTTTAGCCGTTAAAAATAGCATGATAAACCTATACATTCAGAAAATCAGGAGAACAGAAGAAGCTGAGCTTCATAGATATTTGCACATCTCTGGGAAAACTCAAGTAGCACCCTGGGGCTCAGGTGAAGGTCTGTAACAATTGTATATGCTTAAGGAGATGCCATATACTGTCTGGAGCTGACATGTTCTTTTTCTTTAAAAGAAGACAAATTAAGAGTTGGAAACTGAGGTAGCTTCTTCCAAGATGAAAACAATTTTTTTTTTTTTTTTTTGAGAAAAGAGGGAAATGCTAATCACACATCTCTGTCCTTAGAACCTGTTCAATCCCGGTGTGCAGTGCTACGTTACACCAAGCTGACGGATTCACAAATCCTTGCAAGACTACTGAAAATTGTTGAGAAAGAGGATGTGCCATATACAGATGATGGACTAGAAGCCATTATCTTCACAGCCCAAGGAGATATGAGACAGGTAGAAGAAGAAAGGCAATGAAACAAAGGCTTCCATTTAAAGCAAAAAAACTTGTGAATTGTGGCTCTCCAGGATTTATCTTTGGAGAGGTGAAACAAAGGGGATGTGACCTATGGCACAAGAGTAACTAAAGTATTTGATTTTGTGAGGTTTTAATGGGGATCTGCTCCTTAAAAGTGAATTGGTGGGAACTGGATACCAGACTTGTGGGAGGAAACAGTCTGCGTACATTTGCAGTTTACTCTGTTGCTTAATTGAAAACTTCTTATTTGGCATAATTTTCTGAAAAGTGTATTTCGTCCTGAGGAGGAGGTGAGAAGTACAGTACTTCAGAAAAGAAATGAAGTCTTATTTTTTCTTTCACAGGCATTAAACAACTTACAGTCCACATATTCTGGATTTGGCTTTATAAACAGTGAAAATGTCTTTAAGGTGAGTAATAGTGCAAAACAGGGATGCTAGAAGTTTAGCACTACAGCTGTGTGAGACCTTCAGTCGGATATCTAAGCCTTTGAAAGCGCTTTGCTGGTTTGCAGACAGCAACGGGTATGTAGCAGTCACAGCATTAGGCCATAAAAAAGTGCATGTGCCTCTAGAAAAGGAAGAGCTGGCTTGCAGTCCCTAATGGGACATATGAGAATGTTGCTTTCCAGCTCTCTCAAAGCATAATTGCTGGGAAATTTCACAGTGGTAACTTTTTAATCTATTACTTGGGTGTTCTTATTTCATGCTATTGAGTCTGCCATGGCAGGATGGCTATGTTATCAGAAAAGTCTTATTACTTAATATTTAATCTGTATTAGAGAATGTGTCTGATCAGTGCTTCAGCTGTATAGAAGCTTGGTGAAAATACCAGGGGTTTAATGCAGACTGTTCTAGTGTTTTGAAGTGTAATATTTCTTTGATACAGGTATGTGACGAGCCTCATCCTCTGCTTGTGAAAGAAATGATACAGCACTGCATAAATGCAAATATCGATGAAGCATACAAGGTTGGTTTACATGTGTTGTGTCTGAGTAGACAGATGCTTTTCCTCTACAGAATTCTTGTTTGTTTTGAATAATTCACAGTGTGGGTTTTTTTTTTTAAGATAAGGCCAATACCATGTAGATGAATTGATGAATTAAATCCTTTATATGCAGGGGTTTGTTCAGATGAATAAGCCAACAAGCAAAAAAGCAAGCTGTATTGAAATTACTTGCTAAACAACTGAGGTTAAATCATTTTAGAAGCAGTACATGCAGTTCCAGTTGTTATATACAGCTGTTCCAAAAGTGAATGTACTTGACTCACCTGGTAAGTTTTGCAGATAAATGAGGGATTATTCTTGCCTGCACAGATTCTTGCCCACCTGTGGCGACTTGGATACTCTCCAGAAGATGTGATTGGCAACATCTTCCGTGTGTGTAAAACCTTTCAAATGCCAGAATATCTGAAACTGGAATTTATCAAGGTTAGTACTAACCTAGCTCCTGGTGGGGTCTTTTGGGCTTTTTTAAGAAGAGGATGTGATCCCCAATACAGGGGCAGCCCCAGGGCTGTTAGAGACTTGCAATATATTAGTGCGAAAAAGTCTTTCTTAACTCCTTATTCTGCTTTCTTTCCCACTCTGCATCATCAGTTTGTCAGTAAGAACAGCCACTTGCAATTTAAATCTAACCACCCATAGAAATGCCAGAAGTCACTTTAGTGATAACTAGCATTAGTAACAAACATAATGCTGGCTGAATGTATTATTTACATCAAAGCCTAAAATAACTCCTTGAGAACTTTCTTCAAGCACACACTTGATTCTAGTCCATTAGGTAGCAAAATATTAAGTTATATTCACAGCCTGCTGACAGACGGTAAACTGGTGTAATGGAATTGCTCTTCAGATTTAAAACCTGGCCGCAAATATATGCGCCTTACTTCTTACACAAAGGAAGAGAAGATAAGCTTCTCTTAAGTTTGAGTGACTCTGAAGTTGGTCGCGTAGCAGTAAAGATGTTCTATTTCATCATTAGTTATACTACACATACACTGGGAGAGAAAACAGAAGATTTTACAATGTCTTTATCACCAGGAAATCGGGTACACTCATATGAAGATAGCAGAAGGTGTGAACTCTCTTTTACAAATGGCTGGACTGCTGGCCAGGCTGTGTCAGAAGACCGCAGCCCCTGCAGCGAGTTAGATGCTTCACTGAGCGGAAGCCTGCGTTCTGGAAGGTGAAGGCCTGGCCTGTCCCAAGTTCTGCATGCAAAGAGCCTGTTCCCTTGGTTTTGCAAAATTGCAGAAAAATAACCAGGTTCTAGTGTAAAAATCTTTTGTACTTTTTTATTTAGACCAATAAAGCTTTAAAATGTACTTTAACGCGAGAACTTACCTGCTGTGTAACTGAGGCAGAAGAGAGGACTGTGACAGAGCAATCGGGTCTGTCTAGGGCACTCAGCAAAACTCTTATCTCCACGCTACCGAGACCTAACGGCAGCAGAAGCAAAAGTTGAATCCCATTGTCAGTGCTTACACTTCAAGCCTGGTGGTCATCTTACAAAGATGAAGAAGGAAAAGCTTTTGCACAAAATAAGGCATTTAATTAAGTTATAATTGAGGCATGCTGAGCAGGTGCCACTCCTGGGTGCTGTTTATGTGCAAAGAAGATATTTTCACCAAACATATACAGGAGAAACGAGATGCATTTCTTAATGGTGCCAGCTATTTATTTTGGATATTTCTTTCAAAAATTTACCAAGTTCTGGGATGCTCTGCATTTGAGTTGCCTTTTCTGGTTTTGCTTGTCCAGATGAGGTAATGTCATTTTACTACAGTTTCAGCATCCCGAAAGCTACAGCGTCATGCTTTCCTGTCTGTTCAGTTTTGGAAACCACCTTGCCAGTGCGGATGAGCAATAAAGTGTGAAGTGCAGAGTGAAAGCAGATATAAATTGAATTTGCCCACCTCCATATCAGATGTGAGACGTGTGTCTCCAAGCAGAGCCGTCTTAATATAACGAAGTGTGTTCTGGTTATAGCAAGCAAAACATGGTAGAGGTTACTGGTGCCTGCACTTCACCCTGCCCCTTCTCTTGACACTTTCCACCTCAAGTTTTCAGTTGCCCACACCACAGCTGTTTCGGGGCCAAATTGATCTTCACTGGCATCGTAAGCTGGCTGCAGTCTGAAGACTGGCCCCTGCACTGAAGCAGGGGCTGGTTACACCGCTGTTTCTCTGACTCAGCCACAGAGGTGATGGGTTTCAGCAGCAAGAGCTAGCAGCATCGTAAATTGCCCCGTCAAAGCTTGCTGCAGCTCCTCTGCCAGGGCCTGAAGATGAGCCTTTTGAATTCAAAGGGCAGGAGAGCAAGTCAATCGACAGCTAAAGTGCAAGCACATTTGAGCTTGCTCCCAAATGGAATAAAGCACACAGCTCATAGAATAACGGATACTCAAAGTACATTCTTCCTGCGACAGATTTTAATCAAACTCACCTTTTGATTCCCAGCCAGTGAACTGTCACTACTAGCACAAACACTGTTAAATACACAACTAACAACTCAGGATTAAGGGGCTTAAGCTGCTGAGTCCTCTACAGATGCAGCATCACAGCTGTTGTCCCTGAAAGCTTAAATGAGGCACATTTTAATTTAGAGTAGGTTAATTTTTCTTTGGCTGTACATCACAGCCAGCCTGCTCTGTCTTTGCTTTCTAGTGAAATATGTTCATTGCTGAACGGGGAAGGAAGAGGGGTTACTGTGGAAGTTTCATAAAATAGCACGTATTGTATTAGGGGGCCTCATAACGCTGGTCCTTACCCCACTGGGCGTACCTACCCGCGCGGCATCTGGTTTGCTGTGTTGGTGCAGTGGAAGGGTGAGGAACACGGAGGGTGACAGTTTCTGTTCCTACCTGCTTGAAGTGCTTTGCTTCTTGAATGTATTCAGTAGCTGCTTTTCTTGGAGCTGATTCTTTCCTGGGCTAATCCTCTACAGCACTGGGGAGACATAATCGTACTTTTCCTGAGAGGAGGAATAGTACCGATCCCAGAGGCCGCCAAAGGAGCCTGTTCTACCAAAGGGTTGCTCACCCTCCCAGAGTGCAGAGCTCCTGCTTTCCAGCAGCTAGCTACGGCTCCCCAGCTCCATTTGAGAGCTGCACCAGCCATGCCAAAACTACTTTTCTAATGCGTCTTAAATTGAAAACAGGAAGTGAATTGCTCACTTGGCTGCCTACCTAATGCGAGGAAAGAGATACATGGGCCCAGAGGAGATGTCATTTCTCCTTGCATTAGCTCAGACGACACAGGATCTGGCAATTTTGGCTGAGCATCAAAAATCCTTGCACACCTAAAAACGAGTCCTGGAAGGACAGTGTGTCAGTGAACACACTCTTTGCAAAGAAGAAACACACGGTGTTTCAGAACAAAACTAATAACATTGATGGAAGTTCCCGTAATAGTCCCTGGATATCTTCCAGCATAATGAGATGGCTGGCTGGGAAGTTCTTCTGAAGCTTTAAAGGCTGAGAAGGGATTTAGCCCTCTCTACAGCTGGCTGTTCCGGAGCTGCAAGGGGAGGCTTTGCTCAGACACCCAGCAAGAGGAGGGAAGATCCTGCCTCGTGCTTCGGCTCCACAGCTTTCACACTCACGTTTTGGCAGTGGAGGAACCTTACACCAGGAAAATGTAATTGGTCTAATTTGCCTCCCCACTTAGCGAGGGGAGCAGTAAATCCTGTGTGTTCGTGTTTTGGCCGCACACTCACCTACCAGCTAGAACTTTCTGGAAGCTCTCTAGCTGGCTCTACTACAGCGTGCCAAGGATCTTTCACTGCTGCTAATCTCCTAATCATTTAATGGTGATGAGATGAATCACCAGTAGGTGTAACTGAAAAGGGAGCTCACCCTTCTCCTCCAGCAAAAAAAAATCCAGTCTGCAGCACTTCATGGAAAGCGGGAACTCCTCCAGGTGCTGAGTTACCAAGGATGAACCAAGGGTGACAGTTTTGTGGCCCTGCAAGGGCTAGGCACACTGTTTGACTAACAAAGGCCTCTCCTCCTCCTTTCCTTGCCTGTCTGAGCCCGTGCAGAGCCAGCACAGGCTGTGGCTGTCACCCTGTCTGCTCCCAGCTCACTGGGACGCTGGTGTCCCCAGCGCGTGCAAGCTTTTTGCAGAGCACTTGCACATCAGGAAACCAGAGGGTGTGAGCAGGAGCTGGGCTGGGAGGAGCTGGGGCAAGCAGAAAGCAAATGTGGCTCTCTGCACATGTACATCCGTGAAGGGCACTAGATTTTCTCTGTTGTAAAAGTCCTACGGAAGCAGGAAAAAATGCATTTGTAGGAGCTAAAAGTAAATCAGCCAAACACCAAACCACCCACTGTTTCAGCTACACCAACGGTGGCCACCCACAGTCACGTGTTTGCGGGAGGAAGCACCTGCCATCCCCTTCTCCCGGGCTTGCTTGCCCTAGGCTCCTAGTCTGCTCACTCTTACCGGTCCCGGAGACGTGAGCATGGGCTGCGTCCCTCCTTGAAGCACAGTTTTCTGAACCCATTTTGAGGCAGAAGGCTTTAAGGCGCTACGTTTTCTCCTCATCAGATCCCACATACCATCCCATGTCACCTCAGGTGCTCCTATCTCAGCCCATCTCACCCAGCCACACAGACCACGTCTGCATCATAGCAAACCATAATAAAACACCACATTTTCCTTGGATGCTTTTCAGTTTTAATAAATAAGTGCTACAATGGTGCCAAACCTGTGCATCGGGGCTCAAGAGACACGGGTTATGTTTCAGGGCTGATGTTCCTGTGGCGATACTGAAGGACTGGTGCGGTTTCTGAGGCTGGCAGCTGTGGCTCCGACCTTCTCAGTTGTTGCAGGGTCTACTAATCATTACCAAAACCCAAGGAAAACTGCCACAGACAGATACTGTGAATTACAAGCTGTGGATAAAGCAGGGATTTAATCCTCCTTAGCGTTTGTGAATGGGTTGGTATCTCATTTAGCTCCAGAGAACCACTGCTGTTGTAACAGCAACCACTGCCTTGCCAGTTCCTCTCCTGTAGGAAACCACTTCTGTAAGAGGGGATAGGAACTAAATTAGAACGTAATCCCTGTGTCTTAATACCATCGTGCATGAGTCACCCTGACAAATTAAGCAGCTGGCTGCATTACTGCTCAGCATGTTAAAGATTCCTGCTTGACAGGAGAAAACATTGCACGGGCTGGCCATCCTCCCTCTCGCAGACGTGCAGGGAAATGAGAGGGGATAACGAGCTCTCGGCTTGCCCGTGGTTTCTCCAGTTGCAGGTTTGCAGTTGGACTTCCGTGGGACTTGAAGCAGAGCACTTAATCCTTTCAGCGGCACCCCTTCCACATGATCTTGGGCACAATCTGGAGAAGAGGTTTCACCAAGGGATCGCAATCTCCCCTCTCCCTCTGTGCACGCTCGCTGGTTGTGCTCTTAAGCTCGGCACAGGACTTCTTCAGACTTCATACAGACTACTTGAAATAAAAGAGGAAAAAAAAATAGTGAGTCCACTAACTTCTAATCCCTGCTTTCAACTTCTTTACTCTGCTGCCTGTTACGTTTTCTTTACAGGGACAAGCAGTGAGGTACACCACAAAATGTCCACGTCTAAGCCCCAGCCACGCTCCCAGATGATGGTCCCTGCGCAGAGCAGAGGGCACAGCCATGCCAGGAGCCCGATTCTGAATTCATCCTCCCTTGGTGGAGAATTTCTGCTGACTTTCGTTGGACATAGGGATTTTATAGCGTTAATCTGCTAGCAAAGGTATAACAGAGGGACCATTATAATGGCAAAAAGTTCATTGGCCATTTTAATTTACTTACAGAGCTGCCAGAAGCTATTTACACACACCGTGAGAGCATTTTGCTAGGGCTTACGTGTGGAGGTTTTCCCAGAAAATCTGTACCACCAGTGCTTCACAGGATTCCTCCCCTCTTCTACCTTCGCAGCATCATTTATCACTTTGGGGGGTGGATTTATGGTAGCCCGTGTGCTGCTTTGATCATTGCTCAGCACCAAATCAGGTGCACTCATTACAGCAGCTCTGCTAAACGTTTTGGGCATCTCTCAGCCCTGGTTGCTGCTCTCAGAGCTCGGAAGGCTGTGGGCACCCTCCCCATTACAAACAGCAAACAGCAGCCTGGTGCGCCCAGTGCCACGGAGCCGCTATCAAAGCAAAAAGCAGGGCCACGCTGCGACCAACACAGAAATGGAATCCCCTCCTCCTCCAAATTTCTCTCTGGAAAAGGAGTAAATGCAGAATTGCTTATAAAAGTTACCATTATAGCACTTTTCATTTTTTCATGGATAATCTGGCTTCCTTTCCTCCAGATGCTTAGCTAACAGAATGAACGCCTGCTGAAAAGTTTCTCTGTAAAAAAGCAAGTTTCTCTGCAAGCCCATCTGAAACCGTCCATTTTTATGATATTAGCTTGGTTTGCTTCAGCTTCAGCTTCTACCTGGCAGCGAGGTACAGCTGCGGCAGGTTTCTCGGGCCGGGGCTCCCGTGTTCAGCTGCACCCCAGCAGAGGCTGGCGTGGGGCTGTGGGGAGCAGCGGATATCCCTGGACAGGGGAAGAGGCATCCGGCAGCCTGAGCTGTATTTGCCACCAGCCAGACCACACGCATGTGCTGTTGCAAAGCAGCTTGCACGCCACGGGTGACACACACCGAATCCTTCACCAAAAAGCACAACCTGCCTTTGGTGCAGCTTCCCCTCCAGCACAGTCTGGGATGGGCTGCTGAAATTCAAAACAAATACCGTAACGTGGAGAATAGGGTGACTCTGCCTTGCACAGCGGGGACAAACCTTAAATACTTTGCACAGCTTCAGAAAAATCGGATTTTGGGGGTCTGCCCGCCACCAATGCACAGGTTGGGGAATATAAAACCCAGTAACTGGAGCTGCCAGCACGCGGCATAAGGACGATCCCGCTGGGTTCTGCGGGTGCTCAGAGAGTCAAAACCCGACAAGGAGAGCGATACTGGTCCCAGTCCCTCTCCCAGCTGGAGTTCTAGACCAGCCTGGAGCAGGGTGACCAGCTCTACACGCTCCAACCAGCATGTGGAGACACCACAGACCTATATACCAGCACAGCGGTGGTTTATTTTCCTCTTTCCCTTTCCCACCGATGCACGTACACTCAAATCTGCTGAGAAGAGGCTCCGCAAGGTCTCCGGAGCCCATTTTGAGCCATGCAGGTAACGCAGAACCTGTTGCTGCCTTTGGTCTCTCTGGGGCTGCTTTTCTTCCATACATGACCACACATTTACTGACACCATCATATCACCCACCCGTTCAGCGTCATGCAACCTTCCTGCAGCTCTCCGCAGATTTTCTTCTTTTTTTTTCACTTTAACTGCCTTGAGTAATTATCATCAGCATCAGGCTGCTGCTGCTAACGGGGCAGGATATGTGGTCGCAGCGGAGCAGGCAGGGCTCAGCTGAGCGCAGGGAATCCCTTACGCTGCTCAGCCTCCGAGCTGCACGGACCGGAGGGGTTTTGGGGTTTCTGGCCGCCGAACGTAGCAGTGCCGCCCAACATGGCTCTGAGGAGGTTTTAAGTTCCTGTTGGAGGAGGGCGGCGCTGGGGCTGAGACTTTGACAAATTTGTCTCCACAGTCAGCATCAGTCAGCTTGGCACCAGAGACGTGGCACATGGCTGGGCTGCTGGGCACCGGCTGGCCCCCCCAGCAAGGTGCAAAGCTCCAGGTGAGCTCTCCTTGGCATAAACACCATCCTCCCACCCCTAAATAAATACATCAGCCGTTTGCGCTCTCTTTACCTTAGCTTTGACAGAAGGCCTGACGCAGGGCCTGACGCAGGGTCTGCGTTGACATAGTCTGGCTCGTCATCCAGGCTTTCTCTCTGCAGAGCTGCGAGCGAGGATGGAGAGCACTGATCAGTGAGCGGCCTGATCTAAAAACCCCTACACGCCATAGACACGCTGCGTCCTGCCAGTATGAGCCTTCAGCGCCGACACGTTTTACACGCTTGGGCTAAGGAGCCGCAGATCACAGCGTCAAGGTCTCCTTGAAGGGGCTTCAAAAATACTCACAGCAAATTGGCAAACGCTCTGCGAGCGGCCAGCACGGACAGCTTTTCAGAGCCAAGAGAGATGGACTCAGCTTTAATCTAGAGGGCACGCAAACAGGGTAACAAAAGCCGGTCTGCTCAGGCAACTGCCACACCAGAGACAAAGCTCACAGAGATCTGTGTGTGCCTTCACCACTATCTCCCAGGCCAGACCACCCTCTGCGCTGCACAGGAAGCCGCACGTTCGATCAAACCACTGTTTAAAGGTTAGCTTTGGAAATGTGCACCCCGGGGACCGCGGGAGGGGTGCAGGCCGACACACTGGACGCGTGTGCTCCGCGTTTCTCTGTCGGAGGGGATTACAAGGCTGAGCTTGCACCAGGGCAACTTCAAAATGTAAGAGGGTACAAGACACGAAGAGCGACATTCTTCTGTAATGTCTTGTGGTCAAGGTTTAGGCACAGCCACCTCCTTGGTGGCCTTTTGAGTACAAGAAACGCCACAGCCCGTCACAGCAGCACGGAATTACACGTGCGTGTAGCAATTTGCACATTGCCTTAGATGTTTATCATGGACGACTGGGGAAAAAATAACTGAGGACAGGGGCGATGGCTGCATTGCGTTAAGCATGGCTGATACTGGTCTAGCATGACAGGCACCACGGCCACAAGCCCCATCTCTAAATAGGAAACAATTGGTGAGAACATACCTTCCACTTGCTGCCGTTTCCATACGTGTATCACCGCGCTGTTCTCATAGTCTACAGCATCATCTGTGGCCAAGAAGAGTTGGGAGAGGATGATGCTGAACAGCAAGTGGACTAAAAATGGACCTTTGTGAAACCCCCCTCCTGCCACCGCACCTCGACTGCCCCGTGCACATGGCTGAGTTTCCAGCCAGCTGGCTGCCACCCTGCCGCCAGTCTGCTGATGCTGCCTCATCGCTTTTCCAGCCCTGACCACGTGCCTGGAAATCTGTGAACGTGGTTGGGGATCAGACCGGTCACCGCTGCTCCTGCCTCCTCTGATGGCTCTGTAGAAAGCCAGGCAGGAACGGGGCAGGCTTTAGCAGCACAGAAAGCATTGTGTTAAGTCGCTGAAGGAAACCAACTTGACTTCCTGTTTCGATTGCAACATCCCGGGACAGGAGCTGGAAGACCTCAAGCAGATGCTGCGGTCCAGCGCCATCCTCCAGCAGCTCGCTGGCTGCAGCCTTCTGGGGCTGGGCGCGGTGGGAAACCTGAGCTGGGGGCTAAAACCACGGTCAGTCTTGGCTGCAACAACACTGGATGACCTAGAGAAGGAATGCGGCTCCTGAATTGCCACAGAGATCTCGTGATCAAAGGGCTCAGCTCGGAGGCGAACTCTCGGCCAGTGAGCTATCACCACACGCGTTTTCCTGCCAGCACGGAGCTGATCGGAAGAGCTGAGCCTGTGGATGAGGGGAGTTTCCCTCGGCTGAGCAGGCTGCCATCCCTCTCCGCACCTCCAGATACCTTTGTCCAACACACACAGACCACGACAGCAACACACCTACCTGGGTCGGAGCCGTGAGACACTCCAATGATGACATTTTGATAGGAGTGGGAATCCTCCTCTTTCTCTGGCAGAGAGGAGAAAAAGGACATCAAAGGGCTTAAGGAAGCATAGGTGACCTGGGAAGATCCCTCAGCACCTGCAGGAGAGGGCTGTTTCCCATAACAAAATGCACTTTAGCTAAAAAATGGTTATTCCTAATGACAGCCTGGGGGCTGACCCAGGGCCCAGGCATCCCCAGCGCAGTCGAACCAGGTGACCGTTGCCCCACGGGAACACTGTCACCGCCGACCCCGCAGAGCACTGGCCGAGCTTCTCCGCCACGGCACTGTCTCCGAGCCACCCGAAGGTGAGTGGCCAAAGCCAGTCTTGAGGCACCCTGATTTTTGTTATGGACAGGAATAAAAGCCAATAATCATAGCTACCAGCCCTACCGCAGCCCCCAAGGCAAAGGGAAGGAGGGCTGGCGCCCACGAGGGGTGAAGCTGCAGGCACCGAGCCCAGGGTCGTAGTTGGGAAGCAGTATTCCTTCCCAGTGAGCATTACGCTTGTGACTGGGGTGTCTTCTTGGGATTATTCTCGGTTTCTAGGAAGGAACTGAGCCCCACTCCAAGCACAACACCTGTCTGAGCCCAGTACACAAATCTGTTAGCACCTACAACCAAAATCTGCTTAAAAGAATTAAAAAAAAAAAAAAAAAAAAAAAAAAAGAAAATGACCCCAAGCTCTTTGTTCTGTTGCTGGTGACTTCTCTCTGGATGGGACTGTGAGCAGCTGAACCACCTGAGTGCCTACATCGCTAACCTCAAAGCCTGCATCCACTGATGCCAAAAACGCCACGGACACCCACAGTTGGCGTGGTTGCAGCACCTGAGCTGGAGAAGTTTGCAGACAGCGCGAGGACCGCTGCTGCCCACTGAAAAAGCATTAAAACTAAGAAGGGATACAAAAACATTCATGGTACTATGTTCAGGTTTCTCTTTTCCTTTTTTTCATTCCTTTTTTAAAAATGTAATTTTTTCAATAAACAAGATATTTTTCTGTTTTTTTTCCCCCCTCCCCCTAAGCTCTTTACATAAAAAATGGGATGTATGTTTTGAAATCCATTTTAGACAAAAATAGATGGATGTCTGAGTCAGCGCAGAGAAACGCCAAGTACCCAGGGAGGCGAAAATGTTTCACAGACGCGCTATTTCCCTTGAACAGATGCGCTTGGATGGAGTGGTGTATTTCATCCCCCTTCATTCACCAGCCTATAAACCAAGCACAGAAAATATCTGAAGGTGTCCCTCTGGCAGAGGGCTTCTGGAGGGGGCCATGCCCTTTCCCACGCGTCTGGGCAGGACCCTGAGGGGCTGCACCCCCGCTCCCCCAAACCAGACTGGGCTACAGACAGGAAAATGGCCTCGCTACCTGGAGCGCTCCTGCAGTGACGGATAATTTGCTGCTGCCCGGAGATGAAACGGAGTGAGAACAGACTGGAGCCATGGGCTTTTGGGCTGTCCAGCCAACGGATGGGCTGACTGGTCCTGGGCATCCCTCGAGCGCCACGGCTCCGCTACCCCCCTTAATGAACATATCTCCTGGACCCGTGCTTGCTTCAACATGTGCATAGGGCAATAACGCCCAGATCTAGGTAAGAAAAGTCTCATGGGCTCCCTGGAGCCACAGGACAGCCGGAGAAGAAGCCCACCTCGCTCACATGGAGACCTTACCGTTGGGTGGTGTGGAGAACTGGGCGCAGTTGTAATAATCTAGAGATACGGGCTCCCTGTGAGAACAGCACCCACCATTAGCTCCTGGTCGGAGCTACAAGAGAGCCAGGGCCGTGCTGGGACCAGTACAGCTCTGCTCGATCGCGCTAGCACCAGCTACTCACACGTAGGTAGCGTCCCCTTGCAGGCAGTCCTCTGCAAGCACAAAGGGTTTGCCGTCAGCGCACCAGAAACCCAAACTGCCGGCCCACAGCACGGCTGTAGCAGATGTCCCCAGCAGCCAGAAAGCCCTGGCATGGGCCCGGAGCCCGCACAGGAGCAGAGCGGGGAGGCTGAAGCAAGGGGAGGCAGCTGGATCTCCCCCCAGGCCCTGAGAAAACCAAGGCTCACCGCTTCTCATGGACAGACTGTGCCAGCTGTCAGGGAGATGGGGAACATCCTCCCGCGTTTGGGGAAGGGGAGCACAGCCCCACCACCACCAGCCCTCTTGGGGCAAGCGCCAGCTCACGCTGCCCCGGGAAAGAGCGAGGGGCTTGCAAGCATCTGGCCCCCTCCACTCTGACCGTTAATCAGATCAGCGCACGTCTTACAAAGCAATCACTAAATTAACCAAGCCGGAGCTCCGCCAGCTGCCGTGTCGGCTGCCTGCGTGCTCCCCGCTGCCTCCCATCACCTCGGCATCCTTCTTTCCCCGCACCCCCGGGCGCGCGGCTGCAGCCTTTACCTGTCAGGAAGTTCTGGTACCTGGGCTCGGTCCTGCTCCCTGGGGAAGAGCAGAGGGGCAGGTTACGCTCGGGCGCGGGCTGAGCGATGGCAGCCGTTGGGTGATGGAGCCACCGAGCCTCTCGGCATCAGCAGCTCTGCCCCGCTCAGCTCTCTGCTCGGGGCCGGGGGACATCCCAGGGTGGTGGGATGGACGGGGCGATATTTCAAATAATCTGTCAGCTGTAGCAGGACGTGCACTGCATTTTAAACTCAGATCCAGACCAGCCACTCATGTGGGTCTGTGCTAATAAACAGGAGTGAATTTTATCATCGCCCAGCTGGTTTCCAGGATAAACCCCTGCATGCCCTGCCCAGGGTCCCAGCAGTGAGCAACAAGCCTCTTGGAGGCTCTGACCTCCCAAAACTGGTGGGAGCTCCCAGCAGGCACCTACAGAAAGGAGCAGAGATTCGCAACGTCCCAATTTATGAATTTTGTGGTAGGTGCTTGCCCCGTGGCCGTGTGGACGGAGGGAGCATTGAACCAGCGCCCGTCCCAGGGAGACGCTTACCGTATCCAGCATGGTAGGAGGCACCGAGCTCCTTGGTGGTTTTCCTGAAAGAGAGAAAAAGGAGCTAAAATCCCAGGCCTGAGCAAACTGTAGCAGGGGTCACAAACCACAGCCACGACTCGGCCAGAAGGACCAGCCACAAAACCTCCCTGTGGGGCTGGAAGAGGATGCACGTCGAGCAAGGGGAGATGAAGAGTTTGGGGTCAGATCTCAAGGTGGGAAGAACCACACCTGAATACTGCAGCCATGTAGTTCTTGGGGGTTTTGGTGATCAGGAGAAGGGGATTTCTGGTGTCACACTGCTTATTAGCAAAGAATGGCCATTTCTTTTCCATGGTGTACCCATTATGGACAGCCACAGCTCATTTCCTTGGGTTACATTTAAATGGTTGCCAGTAGAATGCAGTCAGGCTGAAGAAAATCCAGAAAAAGCCTAAACCCGTTACTGACCATCAATAAATTAAGTATAACCCAAGCCACATCTGGACCACAGGTCCAGAAACCAATCCCAGATCCTGGATACGCACCTATTTTGGGCGAGCGTCATCCAACTTTGACTCTACAGCTAGGTTTTGGGGTTTTTTTTAACCTACCTTGCTATTGAAAATTTTTCACGTTCCTGATTTTGTTCCAGCCTTCGGGTTGTAGCTAGCACCAAGAAGAAAACGAGATGTTAATGATTACGGCAGCCGCAGGTATTTCAGTGAGCACAGAGCATTCCCAGAGAGGACTCCCCAGTACTGACAAACACTTTACTAAAGCATCCTGAAACATCTTCCAAATCCTTCCTTGGAAGTAGACAGTGGCCAGAATGGGAAACAAATACAGCAAAAGCTGGCGGCTGTGCAGCCCGCAGTGCCAGTAAAACTGCATGGGAGGAAGCTACAATCCCAACCACCGCCTTATTGCCCATTCTCCCCGAAACCTGCGTGATGCGGGGGCCTTTCCCGTGCTCAGCACCCGTGGGTCATAAGCTCTGGTAGGGCTGGGCTGAAGCAAAGGCTCGTAGGGGGTTTGTGGGGCTCAGGGCCAGCAAGGTCCCGGGGAAAGGAGCCACCCCGCAGAGCCCGGTGACATTTAGCGCAGAGCTCGTCAGCACCTCGTGTCAGGATAAGAATCAAAAGGTCAGCCCATAACCCAACGTGCCGCAGGAAGCAGTAAGAGGGTGATGATAAGTGAGTCACTCCCATCGATTTGGGTTCACCCACACTGTCGTTTTCTCAGGACGAACAGAGCGGTTTGAAGAGCCCACGTAGTTGCATTTCAATGGCATTGCTTTGGTGATTTATTTTCAACGCCAAGGGATTTTCCCTAGAGCTCAGAATTCGCATTGCTAGAAGCATCTAAGGTGGCTTTGACAATCTCAGTCTAAGATTTCACCGCCTGGCTTCGAGGTGACCCTTTTATTTTTACTTTCCCCTCGTTCCGTGCACATGTGACCCCCATCCCACAACGCAAGATTCCGTGCAACATTTGTACTCACTGGAATGGGATCGAATCACCTCAAACCTCTGCTGGCTTTCGAGCCTGGAAAGAAGAGAGGTACAACCTCAGCTGAATTTCGGGGTCCATGACAAGGAAAACAGAGCCAAGAGGCCTCCCTGTTTGGTGAGCAGAGGGAGGAGAGCACAGTCCCCGCACTGGGCTTGGTGAAATGCCGAGGGGCACTGCTCTGCATGTCATGAGGGACCCACGGAAGCTGGGAGCAGCTTCTCAGGCTCTTCTTTGTCCCCTTAAAGTCAAGAGGGGCTTACGGGGCATCAGCAGAGCAGCCAGTGCCAGCTAAGGGAAGGAGCCAGGGCTGAGGAAGACTTCATTTAGGGTAACTCCTATTCTGGCACTTTATGCAGCAGATAAGGCCAGAAGAGCATTTTCACCCAGAAAAACCAGGTTGTTCACCCATGAAATGGCTTCAAACTCCACTGCTTCACCTCGGCTGCTGTCCCTGCCCCTCCCAACATCCCCCTGAAAAAAATAACATACGTGATCCATGATAAGAACAACATCCGTGCCCAATAACCTCTTTACCTTGCAGTTAGCAGGAGAGCTGCTCTTCAGAGCACAAGAGGATCTAACAGCTCTCCAACTCCAGATGCATACAGCACTTATTAACTCGAATTTTGGGACCCCGAAGTGTCCCTCTCCCTGCCCCCCACCTCCACTCATTGGGGTCAGCCCCCCCGTCCCAAGCCGGCATTCACAGCACAGGGCTGGCAGGGAGATGAGGCGTCAGGCAAAGGACCTCATTGCAAAGTCTGCAAATATACAGAGCTAAGCCACTTGCCGTGCAAAAAGCCCAAACAGGCCCAAACCAGACCTCCAAGAAGAGCACACAGCAGCACACGTCTGAGGTCAGACCACCTAGTCCAGGTAGGAATTTCAAGAAGTCCGGACAACTCAGTACGAGCCCACAGAGGACGGAGCCTGCGCTGGCTTTTCCATCAGTCTCCGACCAAAGCCTTTCCCCAGTCCTGGGCAAGCGGGGCCAACGCAAACACTCCAACCCCGCGGAGGCCTCCAGAGCCCCTTTGCATCACGTGTATTCCTATATCGGAGGTTACAAGCCAGCTTTTTATTTTTCTTTCTTTCTTCTTTCTATCATTTAGCTGTGGTTTGTCTGTTGCTGAAGGAAATAAGAGGGCGTGTGTGTGCGTTCGATGCATTTCCTTCACTGCTTATGCCGCAGGTCGGTGGTTGCTCTGGCAGGGGGTCCCACCAGCCCCGGCCAAGGGCAACGTCTTCTTTATGAAGCCACCAACCTCTCTACCTCATCTTGGTGCCCGACGGGCCAGGATAAAGACTTTCCTTTCCTATTCTTCCAGACCTCTTCCCAACTAGTCAGGGATTCACAGACAGAGCTTCAGTTTAATTTTGGATTATTCTTTATAAAGGCATTACCCCTTTGGCAGCACCCCGGGCTGGGACATGCTGCCCCACAGGCCCCATTCTGGGATTATTTTATTTTACACAAATCTGGATCTCAGCTGCAAGGCACGGAGCGGGTCTCGCCCCCGGGTGAGCTGTTTCGGGGAGAAGCGCAATCGTGAAAGGCAACTTACGGGCTCCCCCGCTCGCTTGGCTGCCTCGCTCGCTTGATAGCTGGAAGACAAGGAAAGAGGAAAAGCTCTTAGAAAAGGGTGATTTGGGAGTTAAAGATCAGAAGTACCAATGAAACACTTTCACAAAACTTCTTCAGCTGGGAGCGTGAGAGGACAGCGGAGGCAGCAAGCAGCAGTTGCGGCAGGATTTGGATTAATTTTTTTAAAACCACGTTTAATTTGTAGTGTTTGTCTCAGACACTGCAAAGCAAGCAAGCCAGCCATTCCTGTCCCCAAACCCCAGCCTCTCTCCCCAAGGGTAACCCACCCAGTGCTCAGAGGTGGGCTCAAACCCCACCGGTGTGGGTGCTCACCCCACTCTGTGTGCTTGATGTATTTAGGAATGGATCCCCCAGCTCCTCCCGCCTCTGCAGGGTTCCTGCATCCCGAGATGGTCCTGCCAGGTGGGGGGTCCCAGAGCCACCCACCACAGTGACCACAGAGACGGGTCTGCACCCACGGCATCGCACCCACCCCTGGGAAGAGGTGCTCCAGGGTCAGGGGGGTCCTTCCCCAGCTCAAGCCGCTGGCAATGTCCCCACGAGGGCGAAGCTCCCTGAGCCGGCATGTGGCCGAGCAGAACCAAACCCACCCGCAGGGGACATCCCAAGAGGATGGGGTCTGCCCAGCATGACACCCTCCAGCCCATCCCTGGGCCGTGGGCAGGACCCCAAAGCACGCGGGCAGGACCTTACCGGAGAGCTGGCACTTGACGCAGAGGCTGATGACAGCCCCGAGCAGCATCAGCGCGGCGGCCGCCCACAGCAGCTCCAGCTGTGCCATGGCCCGGCTGCATCCAGCCTGAAACACAGCGGCGAGGGGAACCCCTGAGCACCGGGGGCACGCGGGGCCATGGCTCGGACAGCTTTCACCCCCCAAAGAGCCACGTGCTCTCCTCCTTCACATCCCCAAAGAGCCCGGCGTTTGCTGAAGGTGTGGCAGAGACATTAGGGTTACGTTACCGTGGGGTGGCGGAGGCAATGCCCCTTCTCCGAGCTGCTCCGGGCCGAGGGGCCGCACACAGACGTTCAGCTCGGGACGGCCCAGCTCACTCTGGCGTCCACCCCAGAGCCGAACCCCGTTTCACCGCAGGGAAGATGAGGCTGACGTGATTTCCCTCAGGACACCAGCACAAAGAGGAAAAACCCACTTGAATTTTCTCATTCCCAGTCCCATAACCCACGTTGCCATCATCATCAGACACTGTTGTTTTTAATATTCAGCAGAGAGGGCTGAGAAGGAGGCACTTTGAAATATTCAGAGGCGCCAAGACCTCTGTACGAGCTGCTCCAGTTATTTCCCTGCAGCACAGAATTACTTAAATTCCCCACACTTTTTCCTGCATTGAGCTGGCTCAGACACCAGCTCTTCCCCTCCCTTCTGTGACAGGCTCCTCCGCAAACAGCAGCTAACATTTTGCAATAATCGGCATGATTTGGCTTCAATTTCTTCCTTTAAAACAGAAAACATCCTATAAATATCACAGAAAACAGCCTGCTGGGCCTGGGACAGACAGTGTAGCCCATCACTACTCCCCAGGGCCAGATTTTCTTTACTTACAGATTAATTTTAATTTATTTTTGTTTTTAATAAGCTGCTGCTTTGGCTCCTAGCGATGGAGATGCTTCGACTTGCAAAGCATGGTTGCTTTGCCGGGGAGGAGGCTTTCTTACCACCCAACCTGAATCTCCATTGCTACGACTCAAACCTGCGTTGTACTGATGTGGATGGTCTGGGGAATACACACACACACACACACACACACACGTAAAAAAAGAATAAATAAATTAAATTATTTAAAATAATTGAACAAATATCAATAACAGAAGACAGAAAACAGCAGCTTGGTTCTGCCCTGCTCAGCACCGTCCACCTCCACTTGAGTAAAGTGGAATAAATAACATTTCCCTGCCCAAACGGCAAGGCACCCCAGTGCCCTGTTCACACGGGACAAAACCCGAAGGTCTCCCCTCGCAGCATCCTCCCACCCCCGCGGCTGCGGATGCCGGTGGAGGGTTTGCAGTTCGGTTTGGAATTGGAGTCCCATCGGAGTGCTTGGTGGCACCCAACATGGCCTGGCTGCCCAAATTGACCCCACACCCAGCAGGACGACAACTTGGAGACCCTCCTCTCCGCTTGTGAGCAAACTGGGCTTATCTCTGCTCCCCTCGAGGTCGCCCAGGCTCACAAGGTCACGGCAACTCTCGGCACTCATCCCACTATGGCTTTGCTCTTTATGGGCCCCTTGGGGGCTTTTCCCCGCAGAGTTTCTTGCAGCACTCTCTGAAGGAGCTGGGATGGGTGGTTTTAAGTTAACAGCGTGCCCAGACCCCCAGGGGCCCACCCCGGAGGTGCAGGACCAGCACCCCCAGCTGCAGCCGGGACACTGGGGATGGAGCCTGGTCAGAACCACGCGGCTTCTCACATCATTTTTCCTTGGCTTAACATCCCCCACGGAAACCATGAGTGTCGGATGATCTCTAAAGCATCTGCAAGAAGCAGCTAAGGGAAGCCAGTGACGAAAATTCATTATACAAAGGGCTGTAATGTTGCTGGTCTGTGGAGGTGTTTTTGGTTCACCTCCCCTTCTTTATTTATTTAAAAAAAAAACAAAACCAAAAAAACCTGAAGGCGCCTGACAACACTGAGCTAGTTTGCACCATTGTAGGACAGGCCACCATCTCCCTCCTAGAGTCAGCTCTGTTCCTGCAGTGGCGCAGCAAACCGGGCACCGCACGCCCCATCCCCATCACGGCATCCCCCAGTGAGAGCCCCCACCCAGTCACAAGCACAACACCAGCCTGCAGGTTCTTACTTGCGTTCACCAAGGGATTTCCACAGAAATCCTCTCTTTTGGTACAAAACCTGCTCTCGTAAGAGGCTGACGGAAGGCGGTGATGAGCAGATTCATGACAAGCAGAAGGCTGGAGGCAGTTACGCACGGCTGGCGGGACAGAAATAAAGTATTTGGAAGGCTGAGCGTGCTTTCCCTGCTCTCCGCCCTGGGGAGATGGCAAGGGGAACAAACAGGATCAAGCCACCGCGATGAGGACCAGACACGCCAGAAGGCCGCAGAGTACATGACCTGCCCCTCAACCTTGCTTTCCAGATGCCGAATTCAAACACAGGGAGAAATCAGGCTCCCACCCAGTTTCAGCTCTTCAGGAGTAAAATTCAGAGAGTGCCGAAATACCCCGTTCTCATTACACACTTCCCTGTTCTCCTTTTATACTTTTTTTTTCCCCTTTTCGCACCGACTGAAGTTTCTCCTTGCAGGAGGAAGCCGGCGCGGCCATGGCGCGTGCCTCCCGCAGCGAGTGCCGCCCGAGCACCGCGGCCCCACCAGATGCCCTCGGAGCAGCCGCTTCCAATAAACGACTGCGGGGCGATTCCAGCTCGGACGCTGGAGAAAGGTGCGATCTCTGCAGTGCAGCACCTCTCCTGCGAGCGGGACTCACGCCTTCCCGCACAGCAGCTGCTTTTTTCATGGCCTCTGATATTTTTAGCAAAGAAACAAACCTTTATTTTTTTTTAAATAGGAAGAATTAACCAACTTGCAAAAGACCATCCAGTCTCTGTTGCCAGGTCTTTTATTCCCAGCTGCTGGTGCAGGTTTCTAGTCCTAAATTAAGGATTAAACCCACTAACCAGGGCTCGCTGTAAACAGCCAAGGGAAGGAGAGGTGGTTTTGTCGGGGAAGACGGAAAGGTCTCTCGCTTTTTCATCTACCAAAGCGGAGAATGAGAGTACGTGGACATTCACTGTCAATCTGACCGAGGGAGAAACAGCCAGGTGGGAAAAGCTGTTTAAATTTAAATCAGACAACACTGGCTTTTGAAAGGAGCGGGTGGACACGCACAGGTTAGAAATAAAATTCCTAATGGACGGGAAGTCTGGAAGAGCTTTCCAACAGCAGCAGGAGAGGAAAAAAAGCTCACTTAAAACCCCTTTAAGAGCACTTAAAACATACTTAAACTTTTTGCCAAAAAACCAGGGGAGTGAGGAATGTGTTGATGCGGCATCAGCCAAAATGGCTGGGTTTCTGTACGGTCATTTCAGATGAAGTCACTTTGGCCCTTTGGGGACATCAAGCCCACCCCCCAAGTTGACACTGCAAGATAAAGACCGAAATAGCAGGTTTCGGTCATACAGTCAACCTATTTGCCCCTCCAGAACGTTTTGTGGTCTGCACTAGTTTGCAATAAATTAAGACTAATCACTAATTCAGACTGATTGGATGAGTCACCGGCATGAAATATCAAGCGGAGAGTTTTATATAAAACCTCGCCATACGAAATTCAGCACACAGGCTTGTTGAACAGACGCAATGTTCAGCTTGACTCAGTGTCTCTAACATTTCTAAGGCAAGAAACAACACTTTCGTGTGTTTCGTGTTCGTCTATGCGGCACCGATTGCTGCAAAAGTCTCATCAATTTAGAAATTAAAAAGTCTCAGGAAGCTCAGGAAGCTCCTGTGGTCGGAACCACTGCAATGACGGGCATTGAGCCTCCAGAACAGCTCCTTTCCAGAGCTCTGCACGCCCCGTTTCCCACCAGATTTTATGCCAGTTTAAGTTTTCTCAAGAAAGCTGCTGCCATAGAGATAAAGTCTGGTTTTGTACAGCTACTCAAGCAGACCACGCGTTATTTTAGACCAGGGGAGCGGTAGACGCATTTTGGGAGAACATAGGACAAGAGGGAAAACTGGAATTGATAAATCAGCTTTCAAACAGATTACCACTTTGTAAAATGCTTTTAAAAAACCTCAGGTGGAAAATACAGCGCAAAATCCTAATCACAACACGCATGCCAGCACAACGAGGTAAGGGACAGAAATATTTTGTATTTGTCCTTAACTTCCCCCGTTTCAGGCGGCATCAAAGCCAGGCAGCATCCTTCGCCGCTGCTGCAGGGTGCGGGGGATGCACGTTAGGACCCGCGGAGTACGTGACCGAGTACTCCCACGTAGTCCAGAGCAATGAAAATAAGCTGGTATCACACCAGATTATCCCATAATTATCCTGTTTTGCCAACATGTCTACCTCACGGCCCGCATTACACTGAACACTGATCACAAGAGAGATCTGATGCAAAGACAGAGCTCCTTCCATCCAGGATTCGCGATTTCCAGCACTTACATGCAGTAAAATACACACATCCACGTACAGGGCACCGATCAGCCCCACAACCGACGGAAAACCCAGAAAGTGTGGTTCAAGCCAGCCATTTCGTAGGACTGGGCTTTGGAGGGGAAAGTGCCAGTGGTCCCAGGAGCCAGAGGCCAGACCGAACAGATCTGGGACAAGGGCAGCTCAGCTCAGCCCAAGCCTTTCAGAATATTTCAGCAGAAATAACGGAATTTAAGAAAATAGCCATGCTGACATCAGCAGATGGAGCGGGGAGATGTGAAGACCAGTATCGTAAAACAGGCAGTCCAGGTCGTATGGGACAGACTCATCTTGGGTGCAGAAAGTTCTAAATGCTGCTGAGAAGAGATTTTTGGTAATTCCCAAACCTCTGAGCTTGTCCAGCAATGGCCACGAGCAGCAGCGAGGCAGCACATCCAGCGCATTGCTTTTCAGAGGGGGTTTACAGGGATGACCTTGAACCGCCTTCCAAAGGGTCACCAAGGTCTGGCCTGGGATCTGGGGGCTCCCCAAAACCCGTGGGACACCCCGCCTGCCCCCAAAGCCTTCACACAACCCTCACGCACCCCCAGGCACCTTCCTCTCCCCGTCCCTCCCTCTCCCACCGTACCTGCAGCCTCAGCCGCTCTCCCCCCGCCGTCCCATCTCCTCCTGCATCTCACGGCTGCAGCCACCGCCGCTGGAGCCAGTTCCTCCGGGGCTCGTTAGCCAGTTTCTGGTTTCCTGTCATCATCTGAATCACTAAACCCCACATCCGCCGCTCGGCCGGTCAGCCCCTCGCCGGCTCACGGGAGGGACCCATGGGCAGCGTGTGCACACGCTCACCCCGGGGAACCTCTTGCCGCGGGGAGAGGAAGAGGCTGGGACGGTGAGCAACCATGCACGCTGCCAAGGTCCCTTCCCAAGCAGCCCTTGAGGTTCAGATGGGGCTGGTGCCCCCCCAAAAAAGCTGAAGTTTCCTTTTAGCAAAGGGCCTTTGCAGGATTTAACATCACACACTGGCAGCAGCAGATGCTGCCTGGAAAAAACTCAGAGCAGATACAGAAAATAGCAAGTCCTCTCCCAGTGTTTACAGAAACCATCCCTGGAAACGTTCAAGGCCAGGTTGGACAGGGCTCTGAGCAACCTGATCTGGTTGGAGATGTCCCTGCTCCTGGCAGGGGGGTTGGACTGGGTGGGCTTTAACGGTCCGTTCTGACCCAAACCATTCTGTGATTCTAAAAGATGGTATCAGGTCTCAAAGGCAGCTGAGGTCACCACTGCTAACGGCCAAACCTGGAGCTCCTGTCCAGAGCTGTAAGAATGAAACTATTTCTTATGCCTCAGCGTTGGCAGTTGTTTGAGGCATCAGACACAATTTCACTGTACTCTTAAAAAAAAGAGTAGTTCCTTAACTTTTTTTTTTTTGTGCTAGAATGGAATCAGGAGGGTTTATGAATAACAGGGAGTTTATCTGCTGCCTCAGAGCCCCATTACAGTGCACGGAATCTGCATCCTGCTCGAGGGACAGGACAGTCCATCCGTGCACGTTACAGCCCTGTGGAGTTGGAGCCCCGGGCGTGCAGCAGCCAGCGGGGCACGCGCTTTACAGCCGCAAACAGAACAGTGCTGCCTCTCCCAGCGGCTCTGTATCTCCCTCGCATGCAGCCACGTGAGTTACTCGGTAAAAAGGAGATCGGCATGTTTAAATCAGGGCGCTCTCCAGACACCACAACCCATCGTCTTACCTCCGTCACTCTCAAGAACATGGCTCTTCTACCGTAAAAATGGTAAAATAGACAACTGTTCACAATTTTTGCTGCCCTGGACTAGGAAGTTTGCTTCCAGAGGAAATGTTCCTTTCATAAGCTCGTTAATCACTGCATGTGCAATATATTTATTGCTTGCACGCACCTTCCAGAGCCATTCCCACATGAAATGCAGACGCAGAAGCCTGTCTTGAAATCGGTACATGTAATCTGAACCAAGAATTAGAAGAGAGAGACCCAGCTCTGAATTGTTTGGATGGTTTCTGGCTGGCTCCTGTATAAGGAATACTGTAAAACGCAAAATGCATTTCTGGTTGCTAAAACAGTTGCTACAAAATTGGCAGCTCTAGAGAGGTCTTAGCGATGAAGTAGTTCATTGGGGCTTTCTAGCAGGGTTTTTACATATTTAAACAGAAGCTGATAAGAGAAGTTTTACAAGAGCTCTTTAGAGCAGAACTGATGCTCTGAATAGGCTGGAGACAGTGACAGTTTGCCTTTCATATCCGAAATCTGTTTCATCAGGAACAGCCACTGCTAAAAAGGCACCACGTATTTGGTTACGGGTTCTCTGACAGCCCTCAGAGCTCCAGAGATGACTCACTGCCGCCGTATGGGCGTTACCGCTGTTGGCACGGGCTGCAGCAAACGCACCTTGCGTTAGTCCCCTAATTGTCTCCCGGCCGGACCCGGGCCACCGCTCAGCCTCTCTGGAGCGGCCAGAAGCTGCTGTGGTGCCCAAGGTGCAAAGCAGCAGGATCAGCCCCAGCGCGTTACAACAGCTCTTGGGTGGAGAGATGCCCTTTGAAGACATTGGTCCTCTCGAGAGGCCAGGCACCATGATTCGGAGGTCATTACTGCAGTTGCACACGCTGCTGTACTGACACCATCTCCCTTCCTTGTATTTCTCGTGAGAAGGGCTCAATGTAGCAGTTTAGGATGAGAGCCCTCACTCCAAGCACCTACCAACGCAACTGCGAGTTCCGCTCTTTGTGAGGCCGGATCAAGTGCCCCCTCCAACACACACACAACCCCTGGGACACCAAACCCAGCCCACGGTACCAGGCTCTGCCTTGTGTCTGTCCTCTCCCTCCTGAACCCCTGTGCCTCACCCAGACCTGCTGCTGGAAACCAGTTCTGGTCTGATGAAACGTCAAAGACAGATGAGCATCATGCTTTCCAAGCTGTCCGGGGTGGTGAGGCACTAAAAGTGCGGATGTCTGGCTACTGTCCAACACGAGAACCGGCTGCTCTGAAAGCCCTTACTGCTCTTCACGTGCGCTTTCTAGCAGATCTACGGACACACACGTCGAGCCTCTTCACTATCCTACACAGCTAGCACGCTGGCAGTTACCGTCAACTTGGAAGCAGCCACACAGAAGGAAGTTGCCCTCCAAACGACGAACAGCGGATCATCGCCGCCACACGCGAGCTGGCCGCACTCGGAGCTTTCGCGGCTCTTCTCTCGCTCTTTCCCGCAGAGCTCCGGCGATGCACAACTCGAACCGCGAAAGCCGCAATGAGCTTTGTGCAAGCTGCGCAGAAGAAACAAGGCACTAAACCAGCAAATGTCCAGCTAATCTCCCACTTGAAAAGGGTCAGCAAGGAAAGCGCTTGCTGCTCTTCACTCGCTCTTGCTAACAGCCCAGAAGCATTGCGACACTTCTCTGGATGATTTGCCCACCAACACTTCACATCAGCTAAAGCCGGCTGCCCGGAGGAAAAGAGGCTAGGAAAGATCGTAGAAGGCACGGTTGTTGCCGCATGAGAAGTGCCTGCTCCGGAGGCTTCTTGCGAGCAGTGCTAAAAGCACGCGAACATCGCATTTCTGTGCTTTCCTGAACAGCTTGCGCTGGGACAGTTACAGCCGTGTTTTGCAAGCTGTCCGGGGTTCTGAGGCACTAAAAGTGCGGATGTCTGGCGACTGTCCAAGACGAGAACCGGCTGCTCTGAAAGCCCTTACTGCTCTTCATGTGTGCTTTCTAGCAGATCTATGGACACATACACACGTCGAGCCTCTTCACTGTCCTACACAGCTAGCACGCTGGCACTTACCGTCAACTTGGAACCAGCCGCGCAGAAGGAAGTCAGACAATTACTCCAACACCGGAAGTGCCTGCTCTAAAAGTTCTTGCTGCTCCTCACCGACTCTTCCCACCACATCCACAGGCTCAGAAACATTGAGTCTCTGGGCTTTCCTCCACCACCAGGACTCTGACACTTACCATCACCTAGAGCTGCTGCACAGTGAGAAATAAATCTTAAAAATCACGAACTCAGACGATTGCTTTAACACCAAAAGTGCCACCTCTGAAAGTTTACTGGTGTACATGGTGGCAAAAGTCAGAGTCCTGATTGTCTAGGAAAGAACGGAGCCCCAGTGTTGCTGGGCTTGTAGATGCGGTGGCAAGAGCCACTGAGGGGTTTTCAGAGCTGGCACTTCTGGTGTGGGATCTATCGTCCAACGTTCATGATATATAAGAGTGTTTTCACTGGGCGGCCATAAGTACACCGTGGTAAACGTTGGAGTGCTGGTGTTCTAGGAAATCTCGCAGTCCCAATATTTGTGAGCCTGTAGATGCGGTGGCAAGAGCCGGGCAGGAGAAGCAAGAGCTTTCAGAAATGTCACTTCTGGTGTGGGAGCAATCTTCTGACGTTTGTGATTTTTAAGATTTTTTTCAAAAGGGACTGCTGAGTTGAGGTGATGGTAGACGTCGGAGTCCTGGTGTCCCAGGAAATGCCGGATCCCCAATGTTTGTGAGCCTGTAGATGTGGTGCCTAGAGCTGGTGAGAAGCAGCAAGACATTCCAGAGCTGACACTTCTGGTGTGGGAGCAGCTGTCTGACATTCACCATTTTTAAGCTGTGGTTTAACACTAGGCGGACAGCTCGAGCTGGTGTTAAACGTCGGAGTCCTGGTGGTCTAGGAAATCCCGGAGCCCCAATGCTTCCTGGCCTGTAGATTTTTTTTACGCCTGTAGATCTTTACCACCCTGTCCTGGTGGTCTAGGAAAGCCCGGAGCCCCAGAGTTTGGAACCTGTATGTGTGGTAGCAAGAGCCGGTGAGGAGCAGCAAGGGTATTCAGAGCTGGTCACCATGTAACAAAAGGTTCAGGATTTTAAAGATTTTTTCCCACTGAGCAGTAGGGACTGTTTCTCACTCCTTACAAATGAGTCCTTCATCAGGAAAAGAAAAAAAAACAGACTTCCTCTTCCATTAATTGTTTCTCTAAGCTATATGGGTACGTGACTATGTTTTATAACTGTATTCTTGTCTGGTTCTGGCTAGGATAGAGTTAATATTTACCTGAGCTGGGTGGAGTACTGAAGCTGGTAGCCCCTATGGCTGGGATAGTTAACTAATTAGCTAACTGCTGGGGCTCAGTATGTAAGTGAGGAGGGTGGTGAAAGGAGCCTCCTGCTACGTGGAAGAAACTAGGTGTGGAGATTTGTTGTAAGCCATTATACTATATTTGTATTCCATCACTGTTTTGTTTTCTTCTGTCATTACTGTTAAATTTTTTGTTCAATCTCAACCCACGTGTTTGGTTTTTTTCCTGGTTTTCTTTTGTTTACCAAATCTCCCCCTGTTCTCTTGGGGCGGGGGGGGGGGAGGGAGTGAGAGAGAGACTGCGTAGTCTGGTCCCGATCGGGGCTGAACTACAACAATTCTTTAAGAGCATACATATATAGTTGTGATTAACTTATTGTCCCCTATATCAATCCCCCCTTTTTATCACACTAAGTAAATTCTTTTACTTAAACAGTTTCCCTGAATGATATGAAGCATCATACATGGTTTTGTTTAGTGACGGGGGGGCCTAAGGTGGTAGCTTCTGTAGGAAAGTGCTAGAAGTCGCTCCCCTTTGTTCAGTGGACTTGGCTGGGCCTAGGGCGGACCCACTGCTGGCCAAGGCCGAGCCAATTGGTAGCAGAATGTCCCGTGATAACGCCTCTGTGATAACGTATTTAAATAGGGGAAAACAGAAGAAAAAAAAAAAGGGAGAGATGTGAAGCAGCTGAGCGGGGGGCAGAGGCACAGAGGGGGAGGCGCAGGCCTTATGGGCCTTGCAGGCCTCACCCTCTGGCCTCTTGCCAAGCGGCTGACTGGGCCCGAATTGGTCCGGCCCGGCTGCAGGAAGTGGAGAGGAAAGGAGAAGTGAATAAGATGTAAAAAGGATCCTGAGAGACATCTGCCAGCCTGTTGTGAGGAACGGCTGCAGATGCCAAGGTCAGTTCAGAAGGAGTGGGAGGAGTAATGTGGCTCCTGGCCAAGATTCCCCTGCAGCCTGTGGTGACGACAATGGTGGAGCAGGTTGTCCCCCTGCAGCCCATGGAGGTCCACGGAGGGGCAGAGATCCACTTGGAGCCCGTGAAGGATCCCGTACTGGGGGAGGTGGATGCCTGAAGGCAGCTGTGGCCCATGGAGGGCCCGCTGGGACAGCTGTTCTGGAGAGACTGCACCCCGTGGAAGAGATGACCCATGCCGGAGCAGTTTCAGGAAGGACTGTGGCGTACGGGTGGGACCCCACAACAGAGCAGGGGAGGAATGCGAGTTCTTCCCCCAACCATGAAGCAGCGGTGTAAAACAACGCGTGATGAACTGACCGCAATCCCCATTCCCTCTTCCCCCTCCTGTGCCACTCGGGGGGGGGGAAGGTAGTAGAGATAATGTTAAGCTTGGGAAGAGGGAGGGGTGGAGGGAGGTTATCTTGTTCTCTGTCTCATTATCTTGCTGTTTGTAGTAATAAATGAATAGTTTTCCCCAAGAGGAGTCTGTTTTGCCCGTGATGGTAACTTTAAGGATTTCTCCCTGTCCTTATCTCAAACCTCAAGCCGTTTTTCCTTATATTATCTCCCCCTGTTCTCTCGGAGGGTGGGAGGAGTGAGAGAGAGACTGCGTAGTCTGGTCCTGATCGGGCCTGAACTATGACAGTGTTACTTTCTTAAACATTCTCCAAACCCATAGGTACAGCACAATAGTTAATATTAATAAAATTCCTAAGCTAATCAATAAGATCACAACGGGGCGCACCATAGTATTAAGGATCCCTGTTGCCTCTGTCCCAGCCCCACTCATGCCCTGAGTACATTTCCATTTTGTGCATAACCACAGTGGCCAAGTTTAAGCCCGACCGTTTAAAAGGTGGTCCCATGCTTCCTGTAAACCCAAGGGAGGCGTGAGACCACGGCCATTTGGTGTCCTTTTGATTACAAGTTAGTGGTAAGATGCAGGAAAATATTGTAAGCCCAATCACAATTCCAATTAAACAATTGGTCATTTTAGGATTTAGTTGGTCTAGTGGATTAGTACAGCTACTTCTGTAGATAATGTACTGCCTTCGGTGACCTGCTAAAATGGGTTTTATATTTCCTATAATAAAATGACAAATAAGATATAAACTGCACCGGTGACAGATTTGGGCGAGATTAGTTACTGGCCGGTCCCGGTTTCTTTGTCCGGTATCGTTTGCTGTGGTGTCCCTCCGGTTCACTACTGCTTTTGGCTCACTTACTTGTTACCCACATTGTTCCCGCCCTTATCCGTTCGAACGAGTTTAAGTCTCAAGTCTTCGTTGTTGTCTGGAGTTACTTTCCACAAGGTTGCAGAGGCTCTCTTGATCCGAGTATGGTGTATCCAGGAGTTCTGTCCCTTTACCTTAATTGCCGTGTAGGTGGAGAGGAGGACTTGAAAAGCTCCGGCCCACTGTGGTTCCAGAGTTTTTTCTGTAAGAGACTTAACATATACATAGTCCCCTGGTTGTATATCGTGAACAGGCCCATCCAGACCCCTACGACGTGTTCCCATTGCATGTTTTTCAATTCTTTTTAATTGTTTGTTTAGTGCCACCATATAGGAGGTCATTATTTCTTCACCAATTTGTGAAGACGTTCCCTTTTGTACCCCATAGGGTCGTCCATATAGAATTTCGAATGGACTAAGCCCTTCTCTTGCTCTTGGTCTGGTTCGTATTCGTATAAGAGCTAATGGTAAAGTTAGATTAGTTTCCTGACCCAACTTGACAATCTGTTGTTTGATTGGGTGATTCATTTTCTCCACCTGGCCACTTGATTGTGGTCGGTAAGAGGTATGTAATTGCCACTCTATCCCTAGATGGTGGCTAATTGCTTGTACTATTCTGGACACAAAATGTGGTCCTCTATCCGATGACATTACTGCTGCGACTCCAAACCTAGGTACTATTTCCTGGAGCAGTATTTTGGTTACTTCCCAGGCTTTAGCAGTTCCGCACGGGAAAGCTTCTGGCCAGCCTGAAAAGGTATCCGTAAGTACTAGTAAGTATCGATACCCCCCTTTTCTAGGGAGTTCTGAGAAATCAATCTGCCAATGTTGTCCCGGACCATTCCCCTTTCCGATTTTTTCAAGTTTCGGCCCTTTTACAACTTTAGGATTAGTCTGGAGACAAAGATCACATTGTTGAGTTACTTGTCTAACGGTAGTGTCTAAGTTTCGCGCTATTATGTTCCTGATGAGATCTTTATATAGGGCTTCTGCCCCCCCCTCCCCCCAGTGTCTTTTTCTATGTTCTTCTCGGACTACTGACCATATCATGTAGGAGGGAATTACTACCCTCCCGTGTGAGGGGTAGTAATTGGCCCACCCTTCCTCATTATATGACCCCTTTAGATCATTAATAAGTTTGCTGACTTCCTTTGTGTATTCTGGTTTACCTTCTAGAAATACCTGTCCATCAGGTATTAGCGCACCCTCTACCTTGATTGTTTCTCTAGCTGCTTGTTTTGCTTCCCTATCTGCCAGCTCATTTCCTCTTTCCAATTCTGTGCTCACTTTCTGGTGTGCTTTAATATGCATAATTGCCACCTTTTTGGGAAGCTGGACTGCATTCAGGATTTTCAAAATCCCTTCTGCGTGTTTGATGGTTTTTCCATGAGAATTTAACAGTCCTCTTTCCTTCCATATTGCTCCATGGGCATGTACCACCCCAAAGGCATATTTAGGGTCAGTCCAAATGTTTACAGTCCTTCCCTGGGCTCTCTCCAGGGCTCAGGTAAGGGCTATGATCTCGGCCTTTTGGGCTGAGACGTCGGCTGATAGTGGCCTGGACTCTATCACCTTTTCAAAAGTGGTAACAGCATATCCGGAATGTCGCCTTCCATTTAACATATAGCTGCTTCCATCGGTGAACCAATGTTCGGCTCCATCGACAGGGACATCTTTAAGATCCGTTCGACTAGAATACATGGTTTCAATTGTTTCCAAGCAGTCATGACTCACCGGCTCCCCGATGTTCCCATCAAGGAATGAGGCCGGATTGATGATGTTTGTGGTCACGATTTCAACATCATCCTGTTCAACCATTATAGCTTGATATTTCAGGAACCTTTGTGGGGAAAGCCAATGCCCTCCTTTTGCTTCAAGGACCGCAGATACAGTCTGGGAAACTAGGACAGTCATTTTCTGGCCTAGAGTGAACTTTCAGGCTTCTTGAATGTTTAGAATGACAGCTGCTACTGCTCTCAGACAGCTGGGCCACTGTCGTAGTTCAGCCCCGATCGGGACCAGACTACACAGTCTCTCTCTCGCTCCCCCCACCCTCCGAGAGAATAGGAGGAGATGATATAAGAAAAACGGCTCGAGGTTTGAGATAAGGACGGGAAGAAATTTGTAAAGTTACCGTTACAGGCAAAACAGACTCGACTTGGGGAAAAACACTCATTTATTTCTAAAACTAGCAGGAGAATGAGACAGGGAACAAGATAACCTCCCCCCACCCCTCCCTCTTCCCGGGCTTAACATTATCTCTACTACCTTCCCCTCCCGAGCGGCATGGAGGGGGGGGTCGGGGGCGAGGGGGGGGAATGGGGGTCGCAGTCAGTTCATCACGTGTTGTTTTACGCCTCTGTGTCATCGTCGGGGGAAGAACTCCTTGCATTCCTCCTCTGCTCCAGCGTGGGGTCCCTCCCACGGGCCACAGTCCTCCATGAAAATGCTCCGGCGTGGGTCATCTCTTCCACGGGGTGCAGTCTCTCCAGAACAGCTGCCCCAGCAGACCCTCCATGGGCCACAGTCTCCTTCAGGCCTCTACCTGCTCCGGCGTGGGGTCCTTCACGGGCTGCAGGTGGATCTCTGCCCTTCCGTGGACCTCCATGGGCTGCAGGGGGACAACCTGCTCCACCATGGTCGTCACCACGAGTTGCAGAGGAATCTTGGCCAGGAGCCGCATTACTCCTCCCCCTCCTCCTTCACTGACCTTGGCGTCTGCAGCCGTTCCTCACAACAGGCTGGCAGACGCCTCTCAGGATCCTTTTTACATCTTATTCACTTCTCATCTCCTCTCCACTTCTTGCAGCCAGGCCGGGCCGAGTTGGGCCCAGTCGGCTGCCCGGCGGGAGGCCAGAGGGTGAGGCCTGCAAGGCCCACAAGGCTCGCGCTTCCCCCTCTCTGCCCCCCGCTCAGCTGCTTCACATCTCTCCCTTTTTTTTTTTCTGTTTCCCCCTTCTTAAATACGTTATCGCAGAGGTGTTATCACAGAACATTCTGCTACCAATTGGCTTGGCCTTGGCCAGCAGTGGGTCCGCTCTAGGCCCGGCCAAGTCCACTGAACAAAGGGGAGCGACTTCTAGCAGTTTCCTACAGAAGCTACCACCTTAGCACCCCCCCACTAACAAAACCAGAACAGCCACCCTTTCGCAGCGGCATCCAGCTGTTTGGAGAAGTATGCTACCGCCCGTCTGTATGGTCCCAAATCTTGTGCCAATATTCCTAGTGCCATTCCTTGTTTTTCGTGGGAAAATAGAAAAAATGGCTTACTCACATCAGGAAGTCCCAATGCTGATGCCGACATCAGGGCTTTCTTCAGCTGCTGGAAGGCTCGATCTGACTCAGCATCCCACTGGAGATCCTTTTGGTTAGCTGCTATCAGGGAATAGAGTGGCTTAACAGGCAGACCATAATCACATATCCAAAGTTGGCACCACCCGTCATTCCTAAGAATGTCCGTAGTTCCTTTATAGTTTGTGGTCGGGGGCTTTGGTATATGGCCTCTTTCCGGGCTTGTCCTAGGATCCGTTGTCCGGCACTGATCTCGTACCCCAGGTACGTGACCTGGGGTTGTAACAACGCCTGTGCCTTTTTCTTAGAAACCCGATATCCCTGTAGTCCCAGGAAATTTAACAGACTCACGGTCCAAATGACACAGGATTCTTTGGTTCTGGTTGCAATAAGAAGGTCGTCTACATATTGTAACACCTTCCCTTCTTCTGATGGTGGTTCCCATGATTCCAAGTCCTTTGCTAGCTGATTCCCAAAAATTGTGGGGCTATTTTTAAAACCCTGCGGCAACACCGTCCATGTGAGCCGGGTCTTTCGACCACTTTTGGGATTTTCCCATTCAAAAGCAAAAATTTTCTGGCTGGCTTCATGGAGAGGGAGGCAAAAGAAAGCATCTTTTAAATCTAGGACCGTAAACCAAGCTAAATCAGGTTTTAGCATGGTTAATAGGGTATAGGGGTTAGCTACCACAGGTCCTCTGTTATTTTGTTGATGGCTCTTAAGTCTTGAACTATCCTATAGGACCCATCAGGTTTCTTAACTGGAAGTACAGGTGTATTGAATTCTGACTCACATTCTTTTAGTAGTCTTAGTTCTATGAACCGCTCTATGACAGGACAAATTCCTTCCCTAGCTTCCCTTTTCAGTGGGCAAAATGTGGGATTTTGGTGTGAAATGGGGGGATTTGGGGCAAAATGTGGGAATTTTGGTGTGAAATGGGGGAATTTGGGGCAAAATGTGGGATTTTGGTGAAAAATGGGGGAATTTGGGGCAAAAAAGCGGGATTTGGGGCAAAAATGCAGGAATTTGGGCGAAAAATGTGGGAATTTTGGTGTGAAATGTGGGAGTTTTGGGCAAAAATGCGGCATTTGGGGGCAAAATGGGGGAATTTGGGGGGAAATCACGGGATTTTGGGGCAACAATGTGGGATTTTGGTGTGAAATGGGGGAATTTGGGGCAAAAATGTGGGATTTTGGGGGCAAAATGGGGGAATTTGGGGGGAAATTGCGGGATTCGGGGGCAAAATGTGGGATTTTGGTGTGAAATGGGGGAATTTGGGGCAAAATGGGGGAATTTGGGGGCAAAATGTGGGATTTTGGTGTGAAATGTGGGAATTTGGGGCAAAAATGTGGGACTTGGGGGCAAAAATGCGGGATTTGGTGGGCAAAATGGGGGAATTTGGGGGAAAAATGGGGGATTTTGGGGGCAAAATGTGGGATTTTGGTGTAAAATGCTGGATTTTGGGGGCAAAATGTGGGAATTTTGGTGCGAAATGGGGGAATTTGGGGCAAAATGTGGGAATTTTGGTGCAAAATGGGGGAATTTGGGGCAAAAATGCGGGAATTTGGGGGCAAAATGTGGGATTTTGGTGTAAAATGCGGGAATTTGGGGCAAAAATGTGAGATTTTGGGGGCAAAATGCGGGAATTTGGGGGGAAATTGTGGGATTTTGGGGGAAAAATGTGGGCTTTTGGTGTGAAATGTGGGAATTTGGGGCAAAATGTGGGAATTTTGGTGTAAAATTTGGGAATTTGGGGCAAAAATGCGGGATTTGGGGGGCAAAATGGGGGATTTTGGGGGCAAAATGTGGGATTTTGGTGTAAAATGCTGGATTTTGGGGGCAAAATGTGGGATTTTGGTGCGAAATGGGGGAATTTGGGGCAAAATGTGGGAATTTTGGTGCGAAATGGGGGAATTTGGGGCAAAATTGGGGGATTTGGGGCAAAAATGCGGGATTTTGGGGGAAAATGGGGGAATTTGGGGGAAATCGCAGGATTTGGGGGGCAAAATGTGGGATTTTGGTGTGAAATGTGGGAATTTGGGGCAAAAATGCGGGAATTTGGGGCAAAAATGCGGGATTTGGGGGGCAAAATGGGGGAATTTGGGGAAATCACAAGATTTTGGGAGCAAAATGTGGGATTTTGGTGCGGAATGCGGGAATTTGGGGGAAAAATGGGGGATTTGTGGGGCAAAATGTGGGAATTTGGGGGGAAATTCCAGGATTTTGGGGCAACAATGTGGGCTTTTGGTGTGAAATGCGGTAATTTGGGCAAAAATGCGGGATTTGGGGGGCAAATTGTGGGAATTTGGGGGAAATCACGGGATTTTGGGGGCAAAATGTGGGATTTTGGTGCGAAATGCAGGAATTTTGGGCAAGAATGGGGGATTTTGGGGGCAAAATGTGGGAATTTGGGGTGAAATCCCGGGATTTTGGGGGCAAAATGTGGGATTTTGGTGTGAAATGGGGGAATTTGGGGCAAAAATGTGGGATTTGGGGGGCAAAATGGGGGAATTTGGGGGGAATCGTTAGATTTTGGGGCAAAATGGGGGATTTTGGTGCGAAATGTGGGAATTTGGGGTGAAATCCCGGGATTTTGGGGGCAAAATGTGGGATTTTGGTGTGAAATGGGGGAATTTGGGGCAAAAATGTGGGATTTGGGGGGCAAAATGGGGGAATTTGGGGGGAATCGTTAGATTTTGGGGCAAAATGGGGGATTTTGGTGCGAAATGGGGTAATTTGGGGCAAAAATGCGGGATTTGGCGGGCAAAAGGTGGGAATCTTGGGGGAAATCGTGAGATTTTGGGGGCGAACCTGTGGGGGGTGTGGCGGCGACCACTCCCCGTTCCAGTGTCTGGTCCTCCCGGCCAGCAGGGGGCGGTGTTGGAGACGCCGTTGGGGCCTGTTCACGTGGCGCTGGAGGGCGCGCCCCGCCCTGGTCGCCCCGCCCTGCTGATGCTGCCGGACGTGGGCCACACGCGTGAGTCCCGCCCCCTTCCCCCTCTCCCGCCGCGCCCCTCCCCCGCAGACGCCTCGTGCTTCGCCCCGCTCTTCGCCCACCCCGAGATGCGGGAGGTCGCCAGCCACTTCCTGCTCGTCCACCTCGACCCCCCCGGCATGGAGGTGGGCGCCCCGCCCTACCCCCCGGGGTGCGTCTGCACTCCCCTCTTCCGCTCCCCCCAGTTGACCCCAGTGACTCCCAGTTGACTGCGTTGACCCCACTGCCCCCCCAGTTGACCCCACTGCCCCCCCAGTTGACCCCAGTGACCCCCAGGTTGACCCCACTGACCCCCCTGTTGACCCCAGTGACTCCCAGTTGACTGCGTTGACCCCTCTGACGACCCGGTTGACCCCACTGCCCCCCCAGTTGACCCCACGGACCCCCCCAGTTGATCCCAGTGACCCCCATTAACCCCCCAGTTGCCCCCATTAACCCCCAGTTGACCCCACTGACCCCCATTAACCCCCAGTTGCCCCCATTAACCCCCAGTTGACCCCCATTGACCCCCATTAACCCCCCGTTGACCCCACTGACCCCCATTAACCCCCAGTTGCCCCCATTAACCCCCCGTTGACCCCCATTAACCCCCAGTTGCCCCCATTAACCCCCGTTGACCCCCATTAACACCCAGTTGACCCCCATTAACCCCCCGTTGACCCCACTGACCCCCATTAACCCCCAGTTGCCCCCATTAACCCCTTGTTGACCCCACTGACCCCCATTAACCCCCAGTTGCCCCCATTAACCCCTCGTTGACCCCCATTAACCCCCAGTTGACCCCCATTGACCCCCCGTTGACCCCCATTGACCCCCCTTTGCCCACATTGACCCCCAGTGACCCCCATTAACCCCCAGTTGCCCCCCACTAACCCCCAGTTGACCCCACTGACCCCCATTAACCCCCCGTTGACCCCCATTAATCCCCAGTTGCCCGCATTAACCCCCAGTTCACCCCCATTGACCCCCGTTGATCCCCATTAAGGCCCAGTTGCCCCACATTAACCCCCAGTTGCACCCATTAACCCCCAGTTGACCCCCATTAACCCCCAGTTGACCCCCATTAACCCCCAGTGACCCCCAGTAACACCTGGTTGCCCCCATTAACACCCAGTTGATCCCCATTAACCCCCAGTTGACCCCCATTGACCCCCCGTTGACCCCATTAACCCCCGTTGACCCCCATTAACCCCCAGTTGACCCCCATTAAACCCCAGTTGACCCCCCGTTGACCCCCATTAACCCCCAGTTGACCCCCATTAAACCCCAGTTGACCCCCCGTTGACCCCCATTAACCCCCAGTTGACCCCCATTAACCCCCAGTTGACCCCACTGACCCCCATTAACCCCCAGTTGACCCCCTGTTGACCCCCATTAACCCCCAGTTGCCCCCATTGACCCCCAGTTGCTTCCCATTAACCCCCAGTTGCCCCCATTAACCCCCAGTTGCCCCCCATAAGCCCCCCATTGACCCCTATTAACCCCCAGTTGCCCCCATTAACCCCCAGTTGACCCCCTGTTGACCCCCATTAACCCCCAGTTGCCCCCATTGACCCCCAGTTGCCCCCCATTAACCCCCAGTTTCCCCCATTAACCCCCAGTTGCCCCCCATAAGCCCCCCGTTGACCCCCATTAACCCCCAGTTGACCCCCATTAACCCCCCCTTGACCCCACTGACCCCCATTAACCCCCAGTTGCCCCCCACTAACCCCCAGTTGACCCCCATTAACCCCCAGTTGCCTCCATTAACCCCCAGTTGACCCCACTGACCCCCATTAACCCCCAGTTGCCCCCCACTAACCCCCAGTTGCCCCCATTAACCCCCAGTTGACCCCACTGACCCCCATTAACCCCCAGTTGCCCCCCACTAACCCCCAGTTGCCCCCATTAACCCCCAGTTGACCCTGTCGTCTCTCTGTTGACCCCCCCACCCCTCCCCCCCCCCCAGTTGACCCCCCACCCCCCCGTCCCCCCACCTCGACCACCATCACATCGCAGCGTCACCCTACGCACCCCTCCCCCCCCCCAACCGCCATCGCTTCACCTCATTGGTCCCCTCGCCCGCCCTCCCCCCACCTCGACCCCCGATTGACCCCTTGCCCCTCCCCCCGTCGCCCCTCCCCCCCCGCCCCCCGCCCCTCCCCCGCAGGTACCAGTACCCCTCCCTGGAGCAACTGGCCGAAATCGTCCCCTGCGTCCTCCGGCACCTCAAGTGAGTGGGCGGGGGGGCGCCCCACGGCGCTGTGGGGCGGGGAGGGGGCCCCTGACCCGTAGCGGGACGGGACGGGGGGGCGGGGTCAGCACCGGCCTGACCCCGCCCACCCCCCCAGCATCGCCAGCGTCGTGGGCATCGGGGTGGGCGCCGGCGCCTTCGTCCTGGCTAAATTTGGGGTGAGATGTGGGGCGGGGCGTGGGGCAGGGCGGGGGGCAGATTTGGGGGGAATGCAGGGCTGCGGGAATCTCGGGGGAGGTTCTGTGGGGCTGGGGGGGGTCGCTATGGGGCTGGGGGGGTCGCTATGGGGCTGGGGGGCGTGGCTGTGGGGCTGGGGGGGTCGCTATGGGGCGGGGGGGTCGCTATGGGGCAGGGGGGCGTGGCTGTGGGGCTGGGGGGTCGCTATGGGGCTGGGGGGTCGCTATGGGGCAGGGGGGCATGGCCATGGGGCGTTATGGGGCTGGAGGAAGTTAGTGGGGTCTCTTGGTTGGGCACTTGTGGGTCGCTAGGGGGTTGTGGTCTGTCGGGGGGCATCGCTATGGGGCAGGGGGTTTGCTATGGGGCTGGGGGGTCGCTATGGGGCGGGGGGGCATGGCCGTGGGGCGCTATGGGGCTGGAGAAGGTTAGTGGGGTCTCTGGGCACTTGTGGGTCGCTGGGGGGTTAGGGGCTCGGCTGTGGGGCTGGGGGGTCACTATGGGGCAGGGGGGCGTCGCTATGGGGCTGGGGAGTCGCTATGGGGCTGGGGGGTTGCTATGGGGCTGGGGGGGCGTGGCCGTGGGGCGCTATGGGGCTGGAGGAGGTTAGTGGGGTCTCTTGGTTTGGCACTTGTGGGTCGCTGGGGGCTCTCGGGGGGCGTGGCTGTGGGGCTGGGGGGTCACTATGGGGCTGGGGGGTCACTATGGGGTGGGAGGGCGTGGCCGTGGGGCGCTATGGGTCTGGCCCCGCCCCACAGCTGCTGCACCCCGAGGCGGTGGAGGGGCTGGTGCTGATCAACATCAACCCCCGCGCCAAGGGCTGGGTGGATTGGGTGGCGCACAAGGTGGGCGGGGCTGGCGGGTGGGGAGGGCCAATGGGGAGAGGGGTGGGGCAGAAGGGGGCGGGGTTTGGGGGGGTCCCTGCTGCTGGCCCCGTGGCGCTGTGGGTCGCTTGGGGTCGCGTGTGGCTCACTGTGGGTTCCTATGGGTCGCCGTGGGTCGCTGTGGGTGGCGGTGGGCGGCCGTGGGTCACTGTGGGTCCCTACGGTGTCTGTGGGTGGCTGTGGGTGGCTGTGGGTCCCTACGGTGTTGGTGGGCGGCTGTGGGTCGCTGTGGGTCCCTATGGTAGCTGTGGGTCGCTGTGGGTCCCTACGGTGTCTGTGGGTCGCCGTGGGTCGCTGTGGGTCCCTACGGTGTCTGTGGGTCGCTGTGGGTCGCGGTGGGTCCCTACGGTTGCTGTGGGTCGCTGTGGGTCCCTACGGTGTCTGTGGGTCGCTGTGGGTCGCTGTGGGTCCCTACGGTGTCTGTGGGTCGCCGTGGGTCGCTGTGGGTCGCTGTGGGTCCCTACGGTGTCTGTGGGTCGCTGTGGGTCGCTGTGGGTCACGGTGGGTCCCTACGGTGTCTGTGGGTCGCTGTGGGTCGCTGTGGTGTCTGTGGGTCGCTGTGGGTCGCTCTGGGTCCCTACGGTGTCTGTGGGTCGCTGTGGGTCGCTGTGGGTCGCTACGGTGTCTGTGGGTCGCTGTGGGTCCCTACCGTGTCTGTGGGTGTCTGTGGGTCGCCGTGGGTCGCCGTGGGTCGCTGTGGGTCCCTACGGTGTCTGTGGGTCGCTGTGGGTCGCGGTGGGTCCCTACGGTGTCTGTGGGTGCCGGTGGGTCGCGGTGGGTCGCCGTTGGTCACCGTGGGTCGCCGTGGGTCCCACGGGTGCCCCCCCAGCTGTCGGGCCTGACGTCCTCCAGCAGCGAGCTCATCCTGGCGCACCTCTTCACGGAGGTCGGGCGGGGGGGCACTTGGGGGTCCCGTGGGGGGCCACTTGTGGGTCCGGGGGGGCGCTTGGGGGTCTGGGGAGGGCCACTTGTGGGTCCTGGGGGTCAGTTTTGGGGGCCCTCAAGGGGCACTCGGGGGGCCTGGGGGCACTCGGGGGGCCTGTGGGGGGCACTTGGGGGGCCCAGAGTCCACCTGGAGGCCCCAAGGGCCACTTGTGGGTCGGGGGGGGGCACTTGTGGGTCAGGGAGCTCAGTTAAGGGTTGGGGGAGGGTCACTTGTGGGTCACAGGGTGGGGGCGGGGGTGGGGGCGGGGCTGTGACACGGGGGGCGGGGCAGGGGCGGGGCAGGGGTGGGGCTGTGACACGGGGGCGTGGCAGGGGCGGGGCAGGGGCAGGGCGGGGGCGGGGCTGTGACGCGCGGGGCCGCAGGAGGAGCTGGCGGCCGCCCCTCCCCCGGTGCAGCAGGCCCGGCGGCGGCTGGGGGCGGCGCCCAACGCCCCCCTGCTCTGGGCCATGTACAACAGGTACTGGGGCAAACTGGGGGCGCTGCGGCGGGGCTGCGGGGCACTGGGACTGCCCTCGGAGCACTGGGATCGAGCTGGGATTGAACTGGGAGGGAACTGGGAGGGGCTGGAATGGAACTGGGGGGACTGGTGGGGATTGGGAGGGGACTGCGGGGGACTGGGAGGGACTGGGAGGGACTTGGAGGGACTGGGAGGGACTGGGGGGGGACTGGGACTGGGCTAGGAGGACTGGGACTGAACTGGGATTGAACCGGGGCGGACTGGGAGGGAACTGGGGGGGCTGGGAGGGGCTGGGAGGA